>NW_028288760.1:2965714-3274285 GCF_059628265.1 Tinamus guttatus | reverse complement strand
GTTATAAATCCCTGTTTTCTTTTCTTGGTAAGAAGCCGGGGCTCAGCGCACCCGCCTGCCCGCGGGAAAGGCTTTAATGAAAATGCAGTGGTTTTCTCACTTGCAACTTGAGTAATAACCCAAGGCCCCGGCTCAGAGGGAGAGCTGGGAAAGCAGCTGCTTTTATTCACTCCATGTCCTGCCCCGAGCCACTCTGCATGGCTTTGTGGTTGCTGTGAGGAAGCTCCTGGCAGCCAGGGAAGGTTTGGGGTGAAACGGAGCAGAACGGAGCCCTCTCCAAGGCAGGAGGTGCTGCAAACCCAGGGCCGGCGGGCAGTGCAGCGGGAGCCCGCGCGAGCTGCAAGGGGCTCTGCGGCTCGGCCCGCGGGGACGCGGCACCGCCAGCCCCTGCTCTCCCTCCCGCAGGCCTGAGGATCCGGCTCTTCAACTTCTCCCTGAAGCTGCTCACCTGCCTGCTCTACATCGTGCGCGTGCTGCTCGACAACCCCGAGGAGGGCGAGGGCTGGTAGGTGCCGCGTGGCCCCGCGCCCCGGCTTCCCGTGCCAGCCTCTCCCAGCGCTGCTGCCACCCGGGCTAAACCCCCTCCGAGCGCCAGGGATGGAAACGCGTTTTGCCATCTAGGTCCCCGAGGTGACAGATGCCGCATGCATCACTCTGCTCCGGGGCTGCGTATGAGCCTATTTTTACCATACCCTTGTCTTTTTTATCCCACACATGCATTTTTTTTTATCCCCGCATGAGCTGGGGCGCTCCATGGGCATTAGCATTTTGCAGTTCTCCATGGGAAGGACCCAGCGCGGCCCAGAGTTGCTGGAGAGCCCGGGCGAGGGTTGGCAGGGGGAGCGCGGCCTCGGGCGGCCCCTTGGCCCCTCCGCCTGCCTCACTGCTCCTTGTGTCTCCGCCGCAGCTGGGAATGCGACAAGCAGAACCTCACGCTCTTCAACCAGTCCACCCAGATCAACTGGTGAGTGGCGGCCGCGCTCCGGCCGGGAAGCGGCTGCGTCCCTGGGGAAGCCGGTTCTCCACACGGAGGCCGGAGCCTTGCGGTTCCTGCGTGGTCTAACAGCCCTAGCAGCCATCGTGACTCTTCTTTGCAGGTCTCACATCTTCTGGGTGGATAGAAAAACACCCCTGTGGGCTGTTCAGGTGAGTGCCCTGGCCTAGGACAGTGTCATGCAGAAGCCCGGCAGAAGCTGTGCTGTATTTATATCACAGGAACTTGGCGCTCTGCTCTCAGCATGTCGCTGGGCTTGTTTTGTCCCAGAGCAGATGGGGAAAAACAGTTTTTTTGATGAGTAGAAAAGGAGCCAGGTTTTTTGTTTAGAACAGCAAGCAGGGGGAAGGCGTTGGCAGGGCTGATGAGACATCGACTGGACCCTAAGCAGCATTTGCCCGTCTCTCCTGCAGGTCAGCATCGCTCTCATCAGCTTCCTGGAGACCATGCTGCTCATCTATCTCAGCTACAAGGTGAGGGCCCTGTTGGGAGCGGGTCGCATCCGTGCCGTTGCATTCCAGCTGCAGGAAGCATCCTGCACTCCGGAGGGACGGGTACCCTGGGGAATGTCAGCCTTAGAGGTGTCACACATATAGCCACGACCTGCTTTGCTTTCTAATCCCAGTGAGTTACCGTTTGACTCTTCAGCCGAGCTGAGCTAGCACTTCTCTCCACTTTGCTTGAAATTCAGACCAGGTCTACCTTTTGCAAAGGCCCCCTGGGTTTTAGAGTGGCCAGAAATGGGCCCTTAGTTGAAGTGCTCTGAATTTCTAAAGGTTCAAGGCCTGAATGCAAACTCAGCACTGAGTCCTGGGTCGACCTGTTGTCTCATTCGCTTACCCAGGGCTCTCGAGGGCATCAGTTGCCTTTTGCAGGGATTGGGGTTTTGCGTTAAGGAATGGCATCTCTTGCTCTTGCAAGAAGCAGCTTTGTCCCCTGCTTTCACCAGGAACAGCCACCTTCAACATGACTTCTCCATGGCAGAAATGAGGTGTTTTGGGAAATCCTCCCATTCCCACGCTCTGTCACCACTGTCACCTCTGCCTTCCCCCAGGCCAACGACAGCGTCTCCCTGGCTGCTCTCAGTGGGAGCTTTTCAGCTGTCCTGTGTATTTTAAGCTTATTCAATTAACACTTTTTATTTAATTCCAGGGGAACATCTGGGAACAGATTTTTCGCATTTCTTTCATCCTTGAAATGATCAACACAGTGCCCTTTATTATCACTGTGAGTATTTTCTGTTGGTGTTTTAAAACAGTTATAAGTTTAGTAAGTACTGCCGTTTTAATGGTGAAATAAAGAAAAGAGAATGCCTAGCCAAGTATTTAAAGCTGGCAAGGAATTGTTGCTTCAGTGTTTTTCAACATAATGACTTTCTCTGGAACATAAGCCCAAAAAACGTCTTCCATTTTCAGCTGCTCCACTGCAGTCGCAGGAGCGATGCTGGTTTTCAGGGATGACCTCTGCAGAGAGCAGGGATTTTGCTGGAAATGAACCTCTTGCTGACAGGGCTGGAACTGACTGTTTATATCTTTATTTTTGGTAAAGAACACTGCTTTATCCTGAATTTTTCAAGTCAACCTGAGAGTGACTCTTACTTTTGTAGATATTCTGGCCTCCTTTACGGAATTTATTCATTCCCGTTTTCCTGAACTGCTGGCTTGCCAAGTATGCCCTGGAGAACATGATAGTGAGTAGCCAAACATATCCCATCCGCTGCACCCCCGCTTTTTTTTGCAATAGTGATGAAACTGCAGCAATCTCTACCAGTGCCTGCCTTGGTGCCGCAGCTCTGCCACCTTCAGGACTCCACGGGCTCTGTGTAGGGACCAGTCTGGTGCTTTCTGGGTTGTGATAACACAACGAGGCCAGAGATACCTTCCCCATTCCCACGTTCACCTCTTGAGCTATCGCAGCTCTCTGCAGCATCCTGCACGTGGGCTGGCATGAACTGGTGCTACTCCTTATACAGTCAGTCCAACATCTCCTTAAAGAGCCAAATTCTGGCCTGTGTCCCTCTGAGCTGGACGGCTGGAGCCAACGCGCCTACGGGGAATGCTTTACCATGGGCTTTACCCATAGCTGGTGCAACTTGGTGAGACTTCTCTTCCTTCCTCACAGAACGACCTGCACCGAGCCATACAAAGGACCCAGTCTGCGATGTTCAACCAAGTGCTCATTCTCATCTGCACTCTGCTGTGTCTTGTTTTCACGGGGTAAGTGCTGCTCTTTGTGTCACTGAATCGTCTTCCCAACGCGTTCATTCCAGGACTCCGTGTTGTGGAACAGGGAGCAGTGATCAGAGGGACCTGGTGGCTCCAGGCTGGTGGGAGCTCCAGGGGCAGCTCCTGCACCAGCCTGGGGAGATGACCCCAAATGCACAGATGATTTGAGAAGCTAGAGGAGATTCTTCCTGTGGCTCTGAGCACTATTTTCTAGCCCGAGCCTTCAGCCTGGTGGTTTGTATGCCTTAAGAAAAGCTTCAGGGCTGTTGATCAGAGTGTACTTGCAGGTCTTTGATGTCTCCCCTTCGCTAATGGAACCAATCCCTGTTCCACTGGACTAAGAGAGAGCTTTGAAACCAGGAGAGCTCCTACTGAGGCTACTGTACCCAGGCTCCAGCCTATCCAAGCCTCTAACTCGGCTTTGACTAGGCCAGAGCTGTGTGACCAGGAACAGCCTCCAGCTCCGCAGGTCTGACTCCTGCACCGCAGACACTGACGCAGAGCTTCTCCTTACCTTGCTTTGTTTCCCAGAACATTTGACACAAAGAAGATCAATTCCTATTTTAGGAGCTAATTGCCATGTCTAATTACATGATTTTTAGCAGAAACTTCTAAATTGGAGCATGTCAGGATGAAGGAGCTGTCTGTGGGAGACAGCTTATATAAAAGTAGGAGTCTTGGGGCAGTAATTGCCATAGAGTCAAGGACAAAGCCAGTAATTTCTGAAGGGGACGCAGGTTTGGGTACTGGTCCAGCTGCGATGGCTGCATCCCGTCACACTCCTGGCTCTGAGCTTGCTGCTCTTGGGAAGAAGTTACCATGGTTGCTAAATTCATTTGTGTAATTGGCCACTGGGTCCCTGCTAATTAACTGGGCCCTTGCAAACAACAAGGATAGGGGTTGGAAAGGCGGCCTTGTCTGCAATGGGTGCTCAGCTCCTAGCCAGGCTGCCTGAGTTCTCCTTCAGCTTCATGTTCTGGGCTTGGAGCACAGGGAACCAAAGAAGCAGCCGAAAGGACGGGAAACGGCGCTCTCAGGCCCCAGGTCTCTGACAATATGGACGATTTTCCCTTGTTAAAGGCTAATGTGATGTCTGAGCTCATCAGCACCCTGTGTCCCTTGCGCCTTCTACGCAGTGGGGCTGTCGCTTGTTTTCTCATCCTCTGCGACAGGTCCAGATTCAGCTCCAAGGCTGCCTGCGTGATGTATCTGCTCAGCAGATGCCTCTGGAAGTGCCAGTCTGCCGGGTGCCCCGGTGCCTGATCGGAGAGGCCCTGTCTGAGAAGGGAGCAGGCAGGGCTGGAGGCATCACCTGCCTCCCGCTTGCTGCAGAGCCTCAGGCTTAGACATGAGGGCCCTTTCTGCAGGTTGAGTCCCTCCAGAAGCTGATTGGGATGGTTGTTTCTGTCCTTTCATTTTATTACTTTTTTTTTTTTAAAGTAGTTTTCCGTTTGTGACATGGCTTTATTGTGAAGGAGCCAGGATCTAGATTCTCTGGTAGGATCTTGGTTACCAGTTGAGTTTAACTCTAATCTACAAGTGCTGTCATTTGAATCAGTTTTTGCTGGTGATGTAAATCCACTGCTGATGCTGAGCACATGTTGCAGACAACTTTGTTCCAAGGAAGGTGCAAGTCACCTTCTAGAATCCCCTGTTGACTTCAGCAGTGCACGCTGCACATCCCAAGGGCTGGGAGCTTCCAGGAGGGCTGCTCAGGGGGTGACATGTGCTCTCCTCCTCCAGCACTTGTGGCATCCAGCACTTAGAAAGAGCAGGAGAGAAGCTCTCCCTTTTCAAGTCCTTCTATTTCTGCATTGTCACCTTCTCCACTGTGGGCTATGGCGATGTGACACCGAAGATTTGGCCTTCCCAGCTCCTGGTCGTTATAATGATCTGCGTCGCGCTGGTTGTGCTGCCGCTTCAGGTGAGACCGAGGGTGCAGAACTGGCCTGAGACACAGTGACACACGTGGCTTCGGTCAGGGGAGCTCTCCAGCTGCCCGACACTGAGTTTAGCACCGGTGTTGGTGAAATGCAGGGGAGACATGCACTAAGGGGATGTAGTTTTCAGTGTGTTAAAAAATTGTCGCAGTGCAGTTAAGCTCTGGTGGTCAATGTAGGGCATTTGTTAAAAAAGAAAGCCTTGCAGTCCTGACCATGGCTGCAGCCCTGAACGTTTCCTTTCCACCTGGTCATTGGTTGAAGGACTGAGGAGGCCTCTTTGGGAAAGGCTTCTGATGGGACTTGATAGCAAAAACCTATTTCTTGCTATCCTTCAAAAGAACAAGCCAAAAGCAGTTCACGTGTGGTTTGATCAGGCTCTGTATCTTGTTCACACTCCCCTGCAAGAGCAACCAGTGGCCAGGTGGAGCAGGAATGGTGGTGGTGGGTTGTTGGGGTGGGATGACCGTGTTGGAAAGTCATCTGGCTGAAAGACAGAGCTCTGTGGGATGTCACCAGGTGCTGCTCGCCTCTGGGGCCATCATCTCTCTGCTTTACTTGCAGTTTGAGGAGCTGGTCTACCTGTGGATGGAGCGGCAGAAGTCGGGGGGCAACTACAGCCGCCACCGCGCGCAGACGGAGAAGCACGTGGTGCTGTGTGTCAGCTCGCTCAAGATCGACCTGCTCATGGACTTCCTCAACGAGTTCTACGCCCACCCGCGCCTGCAGGTAGGGCCTGGCCGCCACCAGCGCGTGAGAGCCTAGGCAGGCCTCTTAAGTGCAAGGATTTCCCTTAACACGGTATCTAGCATAGAAACAGCAGGTGTAATTGCTGAGTCTCGCTGGGATTTACCCAGCTCTGCCCGGAATATCCTCACGTAACGTGGGATCTCCCTGCAAGTGCCTCTCCCTTTCATGCTCTCCAGGAGAAGAGCATCACTGATGCATTTCAGATTTGCATTTCATTCCAAAATCAGCATACGCTTTATTAATGTTGCTCAACCTTGATTACATTCAATCTATATAATGCTGTTAATTTCTCTAATTGCGAGTGTTTCTGCTTAGTGCATGCGCAGCGTGCTCGTACCTCCAGAGCCAGATGCGCCTGCACAGGGCTCGTTGTGCAAATGGGGATGGTGAGAGCCAAGAGCAGGTGCAGATGGTGTATGATGGCACCAAAAGCCAACACCAAAAGCCCTGGAGGACTTGCTTGCTCAGGCAGCAAAACGCCGTGTGTGAGCTGGCGTGCCGGGCTCTGCGAGCCGACGCGACCTCCCTCTCCCAGGACTACTACGTGGTGATACTGTGTCCAACGGAGATGGATATCCAGGTGCGGAGAGTCCTCCAGATTCCCCTGTGGTCGCAGCGGGTGATTTACCTGCAGGGCTCGGCGCTGAAAGACCAGGATCTCATGCGAGCCAAGTGAGCGGGGCGCTGTGCTGGGATCCTGCCGGGATGGGGTCTGGCGCCCGCGGGATGCTGCCAAAACCGGGTCCCCTGCCATGTCCCTGTCATAAGTGACTGTTCAGGATCCCTTTTCTATCTGATTCCCCACATATTCTCCCTGGTGTGAAGGGGATCCTGGCCTTTGGGACACAGCCCTTTCCCAGCTCTGTTTGGGCCTGAAATTTGGGTGTCTGGAACATGTATTCCTCATTCCATAAGGCTGCCCTGTCCCCTGGGTCCTCCTGTCCTGCCTGCTGCCACAGGCAGCTTCTTGTGGCTTTCTGGGTCTTTCTCCTCTGTCTCAGAAGCTGCTCCCGGATCCCTGTGCTTTGCCTGGGCTCTGCTTGCTCAAGGCTGGTTGGGAAAGCAGAATTTTAATTGTGCATGGAGCAGCAGGAGGAGGGAATGGGAGCCCCCCATGCAGTCCCTGCCTGGGGCTGAGGCTCCGCGTGCTTCCTGGCATGGCTGCTGTGTTTGCAGGATGGACAACGGAGAAGCCTGCTTCATCCTGAGCAGCCGGAACGAGGTGGACCGCACGGCAGCGGTAAGGGAGCACTGGGGTACCTGCGGGCAGAGATTCCCATTTCCAAGGCCAGGGTTGGGCAGTGAGTGAGGCTGTTCTGTCCCCTGCTGCCAGAGGGATGTGGGCATTTCACAAGCCCTTGCTTGGGTCTCCACGACATCAGCAATGCTTTAGAGCCAATCTCACTCCTGGAGAGTTGCAGTTCTCACTGTTCTCTTTCCTTAGGACCATCAGACCATCTTGAGAGCTTGGGCTGTGAAAGATTTTGCTCCAAACTGCCCCCTCTATGTGCAGATCCTGAAGCCTGAGAACAAGTTTCACGTCAAGTTTGCTGGTGGGTGCCATGGTCAGGGGTCAGGTGATGGCAGACGGGATGGGGACGGGGCTGTTCGTGTGTCCAGGACTCTCTTTCCTGCTTGTCCTCGGTGTCTTTGGGCCATAGGGGAGGTACTTCAGGCCCTTCAGCCCCTTTCAGCGGGCGCCTTGGGAGAAGATTGCAGAAATTAGCAGCGTTGCTTGAGCTGCTGGTGGGATCCAAGGCAGGTCAGAGA
The DNA here is from genome assembly GCF_059628265.1 of Tinamus guttatus. Classification (NCBI taxonomy): domain Eukaryota; kingdom Metazoa; phylum Chordata; class Aves; order Tinamiformes; family Tinamidae; genus Tinamus; species Tinamus guttatus. Next base: position 3,266,606 of record NW_028288760.1, on the reverse strand, counting down.
GGTAAAGAGCAGCTCCATGCACCGGCCTCCAGCCAGACCCGCTGCCACGGCCTTTTGGGGCTCTGGTCTCTCCTTAAAGAGACTCATTGGCTGTTGAGCAGAGCCCCGTGGGGTGGCATCCTGGTGGCACTGCATTGGCTGTGCTGGGGACCTGCATGGGACCACGTTCACTGAGTACATTTCCAGTCCTTGGGCCTCCTTTCCCCTCTCTACATTGACCCGGTGTGTGGTGTTCCCCACACGTTGCTCCCCCTTGTCCTGCCCACTGCCTTCCAGATCACGTCGTGTGCGAGGAGGAGTGCAAATACGCCATGCTGGCCCTCAACTGTGTGTGCCCCGCCACCTCCACCCTCATCACGCTGCTGGTGCACACCTCGCGAGGACAGTGAGTGCCCTGCGGTCCCCAACGGACCCCTGCTTTTGGGCTGGTCCACGCACAGCTCACGGGAAAGCTGGGCCTGGGGCACAGCCCTTGGGTCCTGGGTGCAATGTGGTGGATTTTGGGTTATGTGGAATAGCGGAGTGCTGAGCTATCCCTGCTAGGAGAGCCTGTGCCCCACGTGCGGAGCTGTTTGCAAACATCTGCTCTCGGCTCCGCTTCTGAGGCTCCCCCCGCGGGAGCTTTCATTAAATAAAAAGGCACTTAAAAATCAGAAATTAAAATGAGATCATCCTTAGCCTGCAAACACTGACAGCTTATTGAAACACATTGCTGTAATCTTATCGCTGCTGGTCTGAAACGCCGCTTATTAGCACTGCTGTGGGCTGGGTCTCCATCCAGGAGCAGCACAGACAGCAAGGTCCAGGGTGGGGGAATCCTGGCCCCAGCCCCATCTTCTCCTCCTGCACAGTGTCCCTGGTGCCAGGGACAGCTGGGGACACAGTGTGATGTCCCTGTGTTGCCTGCAGGGAGGGCCAGGAGTCCCCAGAGCAGTGGCAGAGGATGTACGGGCGCTGCTCGGGCAATGAGGTCTACCACATCCGCATGGGCGACAGCAAGTTCTTCATGGAGTACGAGGGCAAGAGCTTCACCTACGCTGCCTTCCACGCGCACAAGAAGTGAGCGCTTGCGTGTCCATGTCACGGCGGGGTGGTGGCAGGGGCTGAGCGTTCTCATCCAAGAGCTAGGGAGCTTTGGGAAAGACCTGGGGGCTACAGGGTCTTTGCGAGGGGATCAGAGCATGTTTGCCCCTCTCTGGCTTTGCCTTGGAGAGCCGGGTCCTGGCTGGGCTTTCTCTGAACACCCACGTCCTGTTCGTGTCCCAGGTACGGGGTCTGCTTGATTGGCATCCGGCGGGAGGAGAACAAGAGCATCCTGCTGAACCCGGGGCCGCGCCACATCATGGCTGCGTCTGACACCTGCTTCTACATCAACATCACCAAGGAGGAGAACTCGGCCTTCATCTTCAAGCAGGAGGAGAAGCAGAAGAAGAAGGGCTTTGCGGGCAGGGGTGTCTACGACGGCCCCTCGCGCCTGCCCGTGCACAGCATCATCGCCAGCATGGGTGAGCGCTGCGAAGGGATGATGCACGAGTCAGCAGCACCAGCTCTGGCTGCGGGGAGGAAAGCTGCCGTGGGCATCTCTGCTGCTTGCAGTTCGGATGCTCTCAGCAAGCCCAAACGCCCTTATTAAAGCTCGCGAGGACCATTTTCATTAATAGTGTTCATCTGCATAAATCCCCCAAGCCTCGTCTGGAGAATAAATGCTGCTGGCCACCTCCTAAATCACGGTCCTGATTCACACCGTGATGAATAGCATCGTTTGCGCTGCAGCAAGCGGTGCCTTTTGTCGGATGAGAAATATCATGAGTCATTACTTCCAGCTTGTACCTGGGGAGACCAAATTTGGGGGCGTCTGGAGAGGCTGTGCTGCACTAGCAGCCTGTATTGCTGGCAAATCATTTATGCATTTGTACTCAGGAGCATGGATTTGCATAGATTAAGGCACGATGAGATGCAGAGTGCTCTGCTCAATGGCATTAGTCAAGGTTCTCGTTGTGAGGCTCGCGCGCGGAGGGACCTTGCTCAAATGTGCATTGAGAGGGAGAAACTGTGTGGGCTCCAGTGGGTCTGTTGTGGTCAGGCAGTGGCTGGTGCAAGGGGGGGAATGTTCCCAGCTCCTGCGTGTAGCTTGCTGTGACATTCCCAGCTTTTGTGAGCACCTAAAAATGGATATTTGATGAAGCCCCAGCTGAGGCTCTCAGCTGCGGTTTCCAGCTGCGCCTGTGCGTTTGCTGGTGCCGTTCGCCGCCTCATCGAGCCCCTCGCTCTGCTCCCTTCCCCGTCCCAGGTACAGTAGCCATGGACCTGCAGAACACCGAGTGTCGCCCCATCAACAGCAGCAAGCTGGCGCTGCCGGCCGAGAACGGCGCGGGCACGCGGCGGCCCAGCATCGCCCCCGTGCTCGAGCTGGCCGACACCTCCTCGCTGCTGCCCTGCGACCTGCTCAGCGACCAGTCGGAGGACGAGATGACGCAGTCGGACGAGGAGGGCTCGGCCGTGGTGGAGTGAGTTGCCCTCGGTCGCCGTGGCCGGGCAGAGCTGCCGCCACTGCCCACGTTGGGCCTTGGTGAGGCTGAGCCTGGCACCACGGGTAGAGAAACACAAGGGAGGCTATTCCAGGGCCCCCTGCAATCACAAATATGTGTGTATTTTGGAGAATTCCCAACTGCTATGGGACAGCAGGGAAAAGCAATCACCTGGGGTGGGCTGTTATGCTCCTGCTGCTGCTTCTCAAGCCTCTGATTTCTGTACACATGGAAAACGCTCCCCATGACGTTCTACCGTCGGGTTTTCCCTCTGTTGCAGGTATGTCAAAGGCTACCCGCCAAACTCCCCGTACATCGGCAGCTCGCCAACCCTGTGCCACCTTTTACCCGAGAAAGCTCCATTCTGCTGCCTGCGGCTGGACAAGGTGTGAAGCAGCAGGGCTGGAGCAGGGCAGCTCCTCCTGGAATGGGGCGACTCCTTGTCCCGAATTGCTGGGGTTTAGGGTCAGAGCGGGCAGCTGTGAGCTGGGTGCTGAACTTCGCACTCCCGTTTCTCCGCACAGGGCTGCAAACACAACAGCTTTGAAGATGCCAAGGCCTATGGGTTTAAGAACAAACTGATTATAGTTTCAGCAGAGACTGCTGGGAATGGGCTGTATAACTTCATCGTCCCGCTTCGTGCGTACTATCGGTCCCGAAAAGAGCTAAACCCCATCGTATTGCTTCTGGACAACAAGCAAGTACTTCCCCTTGGAGGTTTCCCATTGCACCAAGCCCTGGGCTTAATTCCCCTGGGCTTTGAGGGGTGACACTGCGGCCCCGGGGTTGTGCCTGGAGTACGGAGCCCTTCCTCCCATGGGCCTGGGAATGCTGTGCATGGATGACTTTGCCTCTCTTGGGTTTACTGAACTGCCCTGCTTTTTGTCATCCTTCTTCCAGGCCAGAGCACCACTTCCTGGAGGCAATCTGCTGTTTCCCGATGGTTTACTACATGGAAGGCACGATTGATAAGTAGGTGTTTCTGCAGTTCCTTATGGTGCAGTGGGTGTCCCAAGCTCCACATCTGCCTGCCTGTAGCAGCAGGGAAGACGGGAGCCATCCTGAACCAGGAGGCGCCCCAGCATTGGCTGCCGTGTAGAGCTTGTGGCACCTTGGGTTGGGTTGAGCGCTTGGGTTGACCAACGGGCTCTGGGAGAGGGAGCAGGGCAGGTGCTGGGGGTGAGGATAGGCCAGGCTAGTTCTAAGCTTTCTCCCTGGAGGGTTCCTGAGCAGGGTCCCCAAGCCCAGTCTCTGCATCCTGCTCCCGTGGGCTCTTCCGAGAGGGTGACTCTGCTCTTCCCTTGGGAACCCACCAGCCTGGACAGCTTGCTGCAGTGCGGGATCATCTATGCGGACAACCTGGTGGTCGTGGACAAGGAGAGCACCATGAGCGCCGAAGAGGACTACATGGCGGACGCAAAGACGATTGTCAACGTCCAGACCATGTTCAGGTGCGAGGTGACTGTGGCACTGGCTCTGTCATTATGTCACAGGCACTTGTCTTTCCTGGCAGCAGCACAAGCAAGGGCGAAGGTGGGAGGTGCTGAGGATGGCAAGTGCATCCTGTCTGCATTTGGGCTTACACTACGGAACAGCAATCCCATTCCCAGCCCTCCGATAGTCACACAGATGGTTTTGGCCTTCCTCAGGCTATGCTTAAAGCTTTAGATGCTGGAGGCTTTCTATTTCTGAGCAGAACAGAAACAAGGCGCTCTCCCATTGCAGGCTCTTCCCCAGCCTCAGCATCATCACGGAGCTGACCCACCCCTCCAACATGAGGTTCATGCAGTTCCGAGCAAAGGACAGTTACTCCTTAGCCCTTTCCAAGCTAGAGAAGGTAAGAGAAAGTCTTTCTTTGTGTGAAAGTTTGGAGAGTTAATACTAATTCAGATCTCTTTGTGGTGTTGTGCTCTCCCGCATGTTGTAGCTGCCATAGTTAAGGTGTTCTGTCCCACACAACCTGCAGCAAACAAATGTGTGGCCAACTGATCCTTGGGCTGTCTGCATCCTTCCATTGCTTCTGTGCTTATTCCGTGTCCGGGCTTTGGGCCATTTTGGGAGCATTGCAGCGAGTGCCTCAAGAGCAGGGACGCTCCGTGCACCGGGTGGTTTTGCTGACACGGTGGAGGGACGTGAGCGGCGCGGGGGCTTCCACTGCTGCTCTGTGCCCCTTCCAGAAAGAGCGCGAGAACGGCTCCAACCTGGCCTTCATGTTCCGGCTGCCCTTCGCCGCCGGCAGGGTCTTCAGCATCAGCATGTTGGACACGCTGCTCTACCAGGTGAGCCCACGGCCGGGGCGGCAGCGAGGGGCTCTCCGCGGGACACGGAGACGCGGGAAGGTCCCCCACGTGTCGGGGCTGTTTCCATGGCTAAGAGCACGTCCAGGGCTTGACTGGACACATCCTTTCTGTGCCCATGTCTCCCGCCAGTCGTTCGTGAAGGACTACATGATCACCATCACCAGGCTGCTGCTGGGCCTCGACACCACGCCGGGCTCGGGCTACCTCTGTGCGGTGGGTGCCAAGTTCCCGCGTGTTGAAACCTGTGCCTCGGGGTCCCCTCGTCCTGCCTGGAGCCTCCGGGCAGGAGGAAAATTGGGCAGAAGAGGCCGCTCCATCATCCCCTGTGTTGCATGTGAGGATCCCAGGGCCACCAGGAGCCCTCACGGCCTCTCCAATGGCTGGACAAGGATTTGCCCCTGCTCTTCTCCAGCTTGTTTTGGGCTCTGGAATCACTGGGTTTGGGGGAAGCGTGGAAGCAGCTTTCCGCACCCCACTGCTGCCCAAGAGCACAGGGAGAACCGTGCGACTTCTGTCCTTATTTTGCTCAGATGAAAATCACCGAGGACGACCTGTGGATCCGGACGTACGGCCGCCTCTTCCAGAAGCTCTGCTCATCCAGCGCTGAGATTCCCATTGGGATTTACAGGACGGAGTCGCACATGTTCGCCACCTCCGAGGTGAGTGGCTCGGCAGCAGCACGGTGTTGCAGGGCTGGTTTTGCGAACCTGCGGTGACACCGTTATTTCATTTTTTATTATTTCCCCCCATTGCAGCCTCATGACATCAGGGCGCAGGTGAGTAGCGTTTGCATCGGCCTTTGCGCGCGTTGGGGGGGTTTCCTTTGCGTTTCTGCCATGCCATGGCATGGGGGGAGGCAATGCCAATGCCCGTCCTTACGCCACCGCAGGCCCAATTTATTGGAATGGATGTCGCCTGCCTCCACGTTGTCTTGCATTGGATATTTTTGTCCCAAATTGGCTGCCCAGGGAGTTTTGGCAGCGCAGAGCCGCCGCGCTATGCGAGCGTGCATGCATGGAGCAGGGAATGGCCATCCCCAAGGAGGGGAAGGTGCCTGCAGCACCATGGGGTCCATCGGGAGCCCCCTGAGCGCGGTGGCCACCCATGACCCGCTGGGCTTGTAGTCACAGATCTCCATCAACGTGGAGGACTGCGAGGACACCAAGGACGTGAAGGAGCACTGGGGCATCAAGACGGGCCACCACCGCAACTCGTGCTCCAGCGACCAGTCGGAGCACCCGCTGCTGCGGCGCAAGAGCATGCAGTGGGCCCGGCGCCTGAGCCGCAAGGGCAACAAGCACGCGAGCAAGACGGCCGAGTGGATCAGCCAGCAGCGCCTGAGCCTCTACCGGCGCTCCGAGCGCCAGGAGCTCTCCGAGCTCGTCAAAAACCGCATGAAGCACCTGGGCTTGCCCACCACGGGGTACGGTGAGTGCCACGCGCGTCGCGCTCGCGGCTGCTGCGTCCCTGGAGCAGGTAACGGGGCGGATGTCGGAGCTGGCGCTCCCAAGCGGGGCCTCGTTCCCCGGCGCATTCCCGCTGCTGTTGCTGTTCCCGGAGCTGCCGGCTGGACACCCCTTGGTCCCCATGGCCAGCGATGCTCAGCGGTGGCACCGGCAGCGCTCGGAGGGACGGGGAGCATCGCGGTGGCCCCGCGCGGTCGCCCGCGCTCCTCATCTACCCCAGACTCCCATGCCGCAGGGGGAGAGGAACTGGTGGGAGCTGGTGCCACCCCCCTCCCTTCTCCTAGAGGTTTTAATCCACCAGCAAATTCCATAGGGGGGAAGGTTTTCGTAGCCCCAGGGCTGTGGTTTGCTTCATTCTGTGCAAAACCGGGCTGGCGCTGCGCGCGGCGGCCCCCGCCGCGCAGCCGCGTCCCCCCGCGCTTGGTTTGTCCCCTGTCGCTGCTGGAGTCTGTCGCTGCCCTCCGTCCCGACAACGTCTCTCGCCCGCAGCTTCCTTGGTTCGTGTTTCTCTATTTCTTGCTGTCCTTCTCTCGTGTGAGCCGTCCTGTGCCGCTGCCTGTTCGCTGCCCGCTCGCCCGCGCCGCCCCGGCCCCGCGGGGACGCCCCGCGCTTGGCATCGCTGCGGGGAGCGGGGTCCCGCCGGGGACGCGGGCCCCGACACGCGGCGGGGGGCGAAGGACGGCGCTGCCAGCGGCGCAGGGGGACGTGGAGCTGCGGGACAACCAGGGGCTTCCCCCCTGCCCTGGGGACCTTCCCAAATTTGGGAGACCCGGTCCCCGCCATGTGTCCTGGCTTCAGGACCGTGTCCCGGCAGCCGCGTTTAACTCGCACGGCTGAGACCCGCCATGGGGGCCCGTGCGGGCCCCGTCCTCGCCGCGTCGCCAGCCCCGTGCTCCTGCTCCGGCCACCTCCAGCGCCGCCACCTCCGCGTCCTCGGCGTCACTTGGCAAAACCCCCCTGCAGAATCGCCCCGCCGGGGCACCTGGGCGCTGCTTCCCCTCCAAAATTGTCCGGGATGGCGTTGAATTTTGCCAGTGAAGCTGAGGCTGCGCAGGGGCAGGAGGGGCCCTGTCCCCGGCCGGCCGGGGACGCGGTGCCGGGGCCGCTCCGGGCCGCGCACGGGCTCCCCGCCGGAGCAGCGCCCGCCGGCCGTGCCGCAGCAGCCGCTCGCTGCCCTCCCCGCCGCTTGCTGACCTCTCTCTCTCTCTCTGTTTATGTCTGTGCCTCTCCCTGTATGTTCTGTAGAGGATGTAGCAAATTTAACAGCCAGTGATGTGATGAATCGGGTAAACCTGGGATATTTGCAAGGTAATTCCCTTCCCCGGGGAGTCCCGCGGGCCTCCGGGCGCGCAGCGCCCAACAAGATCATGGCAGCTCCGCTCCCTGCTCCCCGCTCCCCCCCTGCGGCGCCGCCGCGAGAGGCACCAAGAGCAGCGCAGGAAGGGCCGAGGTGCCCGCGAGGGGCAGCCGGGAGGGCCAGGGCTCCACGGGCAGGATGTGGGGCGAGGAAAGGGTCCGGCACAGCGGGATGTGGGGCGAGCAAAGGCTCCACAGGCGGGATGTGGGGCGAGGAAAGGCTCCACGGGCAGGATGTGGGGTGAGGAAAGGGTCCGGCACGGCAGGATGTGGGGCGAGCAAAGGCTCCACGGGCAGGATGTGGGGCGAGCAAAGGCTCCACAAGCGGGATGTGGGGCGAGGAAAGGCTCTGGCAGGCGGGATGCGGGATGCGGGATGCAGGGCGAGCTGGTGGTCGCCTCTCCCCGCCGTCCTCGGCACTTCCCCCTGCCCGCAGCTCCGCAGGCTCTTGGGGACGCTGGTGGCAGGAGAGGACAGGGCTTTGGTTGGTGCCGCCATGGAGGTGCCCAGGTCCTGGTGGCGCTTCGGGAGCCCCCGCGGGCTGGTGACACCAGCCCCGGGGCTTGCAGCAGGGGCGCAGGTGGCCTTGGTGGTGGCCTTGGTGGCGCTGCAGGAGCAGCCGGGTGGCGGCAGGTCCCCGTGTGCTGCTGTGGCCGTGCCCTGTGGCGGGCAGCGCTGGACCCGCTGCAGGGGCAGAACCGGGATTCCCCTGGCCGAGGCTCCGGCAGGGAATGGCTGCAGCCACCGCGAGCCCTTGCGGCCCTGGGGCAGGGGCTGCCCTGGTGCTGCCCCCTCCCCAAAGGGCGTTTTGGCTGAGTGAGCGGGGCCGGGTGTCCCGGCAGGGCCGCGCGGCCGCAGCTCTGCCCCGTGGGGCAGCGTGCGGGGGCAGCCGCGGCGCTCGCAGCGGGGCCGGGGTCGATGTCCCCCCAACCCTGCGCCCCTCGCGCAGGCTGCAGGGCTGGGCCTGGGGCGCTGCGAGTGCCCGGGAGCCGCGGCCGGGCCCGGGGGAGCGCAGGGAGCTGCGCGGGCGCCCACCCGGCCCCCCGGCTCCTCACAAGGCTCCGGGGTGAGGCCGGAGCGGCTCCGGGGGCAGGTGCGGAGGAGCAGGGCCAGCCCCGGGGCCGGGACCCCTCTGCACCCCCCAGAGCCACGTGCAGCACCGAGGTGCACACACATCCCTGCGCAGCATGCGTTCCGCACCCCCATGCACCCACCTGCACCCCAATGGACCCCAGCCCCACATCCCCCCCTGCACCCTGCAGAGCTCCGGAGGCGGCAGCCAGGGAGCTGGGGAGGAAAATCCCGGAGCTGCCGCCGCTCTGTGGGTGCCCGTGGGCGCTCGCTGGCACCGGGGGGGAGGCCGGCGCGGTGCCCCGTGTCCAGCCTTGCAGCCACCCGCTCCCCGCGCCATTTCGCCACCCCCCCGTCATCCTCGTGTCCCCACGTCCCGCCATCCCCGCGGCACCTCCCCGCATCCATCCCCACATGATCTTGTTTGGGCCGTGGGGGCGCAAGCTGCTCGCTGGGCTGGGCTGTGCGCGGGTGCCACCAGCAGCGCGGGGACAAGTCGCCCCTTGGGGGGTCCCCAGCACCTCTGGGTGCCCCAGCGGCTCCGCATCCATCATCAGGGAGCTTTTCCGCGGGGAAGCAGCCCCGGCTCCCGACGCGGCTGCAGGATGATGCTAAAACGGAGTCGCGCACGGAGGGGATGCGGCTCCGGGGTGGGGGGGCTGCCCGTGCCCTGCGTTTCCCCAGGATTAACGTGTCCCCGTCCCGCGGCCGAGCCAGGTGAGCGGCTCCCGGTGCGCGGGCGGGCGGGCGGGGGGCGCCGGGGCCCGCGGTGCAGCGCCTGCCCCGCTCTTGCAGACGAGATGAACGACCACCAGAACACGCTGTCCTACGTGCTCATCAACCCGCCGCCCGACACGCGCCTGGAGCTCAACGACATCGTGTAGGTGCCGCGGGCGCGGGGGGCGCCGCCGCGGGCCGCCCGGCCGGCCCCGCGCTCAGCCCGCTCTGCCCCGCAGGTACCTGATCCGCTCCGACCCGCTGGCGCACGTGGCCAACGAGGGCAAGAGCGGCGCCCGCCGCGGCCCCCGCAGCCCCGACACCCGCGACGAGACGCAGCTCTGAGCGCGCCCGCGGCGCCGGCACCGGGAGACGAGGCCGGATCGTGGGAGCGGGAGAGCTGCCACCTCGGGATGTGCCCGGGAGCGGGTCCTGGGAATGCAATGGGTCCCGGTGCCACCGTGGGTCTTGGTGGCACCGTGGGTTCCAGGGATGCAGTGGGTCCCGGTGGCACCATGGGTCTTGGTGGCACCATGGGTCTTGGTGGCACCATGGGTCCCCGGGCTGCAGTGGGTCCTGACGCCACCATGGATCCCGGTTCCGCTGTTGTTGGTCCCACTGGGAGTTTCTGCAGTGGAAACAGCAGATGTATTTTTCATCTATTTTTGCACACTCCGAGACGTTGATGTGTAAGCGGTTTATTTGACTGCCAAGTGAATAACCGACTGATTAACTTTATATCCTTTTACATTCATATATAAAAACTTAAATGTGATTTTTTTTTTTTTTTTTTTTTTTAAGAGAAGCCTGTAAAGCACAAGGTGTCCGACCCGGCTCCCGGCCCGGGCGCTGCCGCCTGGCCAGCCCCTCGCCAGCCCCCAATAAACTTGTTTACAAAAAACTCTTTAAAAATCGCAGCTTTAAGCCATTACTAAGCTGGCCTTCCCGGCCGCCTGGAGGCCCCAGGCAGTGGGATGGTGCGCGGTGGCCCCGGACATCCCGGACACAGCGATGCCGACGGGAATGCCAGCAGGAATGCCGGCTCCCTGCGCGATCCCGGGCCATTCCTGAGGTCTCTGCTACAGGCCATTGGGCAAGGAGAAAATACACAAGCAGCCACAATGGGCTGGCTAAGGAATGGGACAGAGTTTGGGGTTGTATTCCCTTTTCCATATCCTTTTCCTTTTTTTTTTTTTTTTTTTTAACTCTTTTTCCTTTTCCTTCCCCCCCCTGCTTTTTTTTTTGTTCCTTCTCTGTTCTCCCTCTTTCTCCTTTCCCTCTTTTTCCCTTTTCCCCCTTCCCTCTTTTCCCTTTTTCATCTCTCTTTTCCCTTTCCTTCCTCCTCCTTTCCCTCCCTGCAGGCGGAGCAGCTGGGCTCATCTCTTTGGGTACTGCAGATGCTGCTTTTCTTTGCTCCCGTTTGTGACTCTCGTGCCAAAATCCCGGCCCCGATGGGGGCTGGAAAGGTCCTGACAGGCTGGACACGGACACAAAGCGGCTCCGGGACAGGTCCGGCCTTGCCAAGGCTGGAGCTGCTCAGAGCTGGTTTCCAAATTGCCTCTCCAGGGTGAAAAGCTTTAATGAATCAAGGCCGTATTTCAGATTTTGCTTTTTATTGTTTTGCTGCTCCTCAGGGGCAGCAGAGCAGAGTTGTGGGGCCAAAAAGAGATCCAAATCCAAGTGCTGCCTGGCCTGTAGCTGAGCCAAGGGGCTGTGTCCGGGCGAGCAAATCCAAAGGCACCAAGTGCCCAAGCAACAAGTGCACCGGGGGTGTAAGAGGAGCCCCTCAAACCAACAGAGGAAACACACAGCTATGTATAATACTGAAAAAAGCCTTCTTCCTATTGTATTTTGACAATGCTTTTTTTTTTCTTTTTTTTTGTTTGCTGTTTAATATATAAATACATGTATTTAAAAAAAAATTACGTGTATAAATGGTACCCATTTTGCACATGTTATTTCTATGGTGTAAATTTATAGCCGACATTTTAACGGGATGTTTAAAAGCTGAATACTGTAGATATTTACCTGTGGTCAATGGTATCTGAGAACAAATGTCTAATTTTTCTAATGCTTTAGACTCAGCAATGCTACTAATGTATAAAAAAAAAAGAAAAAAAAATACTATTTTATTTTTGATAATGGGCCTGAAGACCGCGGTGTCTGGGGGGCCTGTCCGGGGCGCAGTGTCTGGGCCTCGATTCTGCTTGGCTAAGGCAGGAACCACCACAAATATGCACCAAAATGGGGGGGAAAAAATAGAAGCAAACCAAAAATCCCTCAGCTAATGCTCATGCTGAACCTGGTTTTATAGCACGTGCAATGGGTTATGTAGTCAGGACAGGCCAAAGTGGGGAAGGTCCCTTACGAGGGGACACGTCCCTTGCTGCAGAAGGGTAAGGCCTGGCCCTGCGGAACTCACACACCTGGTCTTTTGCTGTATTGTTTTTATTTTTATTTTAATTTTACTTTTACGGGCCATTTAGCTGCTGTTGCAGGGAGGCTTTTGCTGCAATAGCGCTGGCCAAGGGCTCTCTGCGGGAGCAGGGACATCCTCAGGCTGCCCCAGGCATTTCCAAGGGCTCGGAAGGGCCGAGCGGCGGCACCCGTCGCTGCTGGGTGCCCTAAGGCGGCAGATGTGACCGTGTGTCCATGCAGCCGGTGTCACCTCAGCGAGGGCTCGTCCCTAGGGCCCCCTTGGGCGAGGTGCCGCTGTGGTAAAACCAAAAAAACACCCAGGGTCCCATTTTGCCTCCTTTACACACACGTCACCATGTCATACTTCAAATAGGGCCTAAATCCCTCTGTCAGGCATTGAAGTAAAAACAACAAGCCAAACACGCGCTAGGTTGTCCGCAGCCCCCATTAGCCCCTTTTTCACTTTGCTGTGTATAGGGCACAGCAGGTTTATGTTCCCGGAGGGCCCTCAAGGCCACCTCGTGCATGGATTTTTATCAGCAAGGGCAGAGGCCTAACGCGGCGACGGGATCTTCCAGGCCGCACCGTGGGCAGCCGCCCGGAGACGGAATTGTGAAGATGCTTCACATTTATGTAAAGTTAAAAATAAAAGAGCTGCATGCAGCAACAACGGAGACTGCCGGGTCTTTTTTTGTTTGTTTGTTCCTTTTTGCTTTGTTCTGTTATGGGAGCAAAATTTTATTTTAAAAGTCAAAAGAAAATCCAAAGCTGTGATATGTGACAACTGTTTTTGCAAACTCAGACCTTTCTGGACCCTTTGGGCATAGGTGCAGAATAGGGGTATTAAATTTGTTATAACACTTGCATATCTCAACCACTGGCTTTAAAGAGCCATTCAATTAATTTTAGGAGGCAAATTTTCCTAAAGCCATTGGCCTAAGGCTAGATTATTTCCTTCTCTTGCTAGTGGAGATGTTTCCGCATGTTGTGGCCAAGGTTCCCATTCATTCTGCAGCATTTGTGCATCAAACCCTGCAGCGAACGCACAGGCCCCTCCATATGGCCCAGCCTTGATTCTGTGCATGGTCTGAATTGCAGATGGCCTAAGGAGCTCTGAGTGACAGACTGCAAATGTTGCCCCAAAAGAGCTCAGGCAAAGCCCCGAACAGGAATGTTTTGACTCCTATTTTAACCCAAAGTGCAATCCTTGACTTTGGCAATATTCATTTTCCCCTTTTTTAACACATATGGCTCAAGCTTACAGGACACTCGCACAGCAGGGGCATAGTTAGTGCTGAACTGTATATGTTAGCAAGAATCATATGGTTAGGAAAGGAAATCCCAAACCCCCAATTCCTCTGGAGGGGAACCAGTAGCCCCAAGGTCTCCATTTGCAGGTGTTACGACAAAAAAATCCCTGATAATTACGGCAGCAATTTATACTTTTTGGTGGGATGGTGAGAAACGTTTAGTTACATCAGGAAATTTAACCTAAACAAACCGTCAGCAAAGCAGCCTCTCCTCTGCTCCTGGGGGCTACTCTGTTGTTTTATGGAATGCAGCCCCCTCCTTGTACATATTATTCTCTCTACACTTTAATATAGACTTTAATTTTGAGATCGAACACAAGCCACAAATAAATGGTAATTATTTTTATTAGATATTCCAAGAAGATAGTGTAAACTTACAATATATCTACTTAAAATCATCCATCTGGATACAGAAATAATACAACTTAAACACAGACCACTGGGCATTAAATTAAACTGTAGAAGTGTGAGAAAGTTGAAAGCTACCAAGGTTTTTTGTTGCAAATTCATCCTAGTTAAGAAGTCCAAGAAGCAGCCTGGTAAAATTATTTTTAGCCATTATTGAACAAGTATCTGCAGAGAGCAAATATCCTCCTGTTTTCCAGCACTGCTAAATTACAGTGAAGAAACGTGGAAGAAAAACAGATGTCCAGAGGTAATTTCAAACACTACCAATTAACGGGCCTCGCTTGTACAAAAATCTGTAGCAAGGACAAGATTTAACATTCCAAGAGAGCAGCCCCACATAACAGCTGTTTCTGAACAAGTATTTCTTGTTAAATGGCTCGTTAGCTGCAAAGCAAGTTCACGGAAAACTGTATTAGGAGCCTAAAATAAAAACATGAAGATTAGCAAGGAAATCGTGATAGGCATGTGAAAATTTCTGTGTACCAGTCTACTGTAGTAGACTAATACTTTATACTATTATATATGTATATACACACACACACACACACACTATAAATAATTATTGCACAGATATGTGCAACCCTGCAGTCAAAGTGCAGCATTGAGATGATTTCCATGGGGACGGGTGGACAAGCCCTGCTGCTCCCTGGGCTCCAATTTTCCTTGGGCCGTTTCATATTACGAATTTTGGACAACCAACCTGTCAATTTAAAACAACAGAGAAGAGACATGTATTAGTTTATGCTCTCATAATACACACTTTGTCAAATCATTCTCCAGCTCTTTAAAACCATTATCTCATTGGAGCTAACCCAGTGACCAAAGTTGTGTCAGCAAATGTTCTAGTGCAAATTTACTTATTCTGATATTTACTACATTATACAGTGGCCCATCATCTGAACAGTGATGCAAAATTAACCACAAAATTCTAAATGCAGCACATGCATTCACCTTTACAGCACTTACCTTTGTGTAATGGGAAAATTTGTCCTGTAATTTAGAGCAAAACTAACTTTTCCTGCTGGGAGGCTGGCAGCTTTTTCCTGAGATTGTATCAAACAGGAATAGAGCAATACCTGTGGTAGTTTTATATATATATATATATATATATATATATATATTTATATATATAAAAGGTCAGCACTCATTACTTCGATTGCATGGTTTCTGAAGCACATCACCCAGGTGGATTAAACTTGCCTTCGTGTTGCGACTGCCAACATTTACCCACACAAACCCCCTAGGACACATGAGGTCAGTAGATATAAAAGTTATGTCATCACAAACATGATACAAAAAAAATCAGAGGTAAAATGAATTCCATTTTTTATCCTCCTATTTTAATATTCAGTTTTCATATATATATATAACCAAAACAATATAACATCTGATCAATATAAGCAAGAACAAGAATTCAATTTTTGGGGGGGCTTTAATGTATCGAAAGATGTATTTTGAAACATCTAAAAAATATACTCAAGTCAAGCACACAAGTATCTCAAATTATTTCAAACTGTCCTGAAGAATATTTATATAAAAGTTTTCACTTGTCAGAAGCACACACAGAACACCTCCCCCACAACATACTAAACAGATTTCTCCAGTTCTTCATATATAACAGAGCAGTAAAAACGGGTACAAAAATCGAGCTTTCCAAAATGTTCTCTGCAGGTCGCTTTCTGGAGCCGTGTGGTGCCGTGGAAAAGCTGGTCCTTGGCTGAAGTCAGAGCTTGGCTGTCATCATCTTGGCCACAAAACCAGTCGCAGATACAGGACGTTGCAATAATCCATCCCCACCACCTTCAACCACACCATGAACACAACCACCTGCACCTCCTTGAACTGCTTAAAATGAATTAAACTTGAAATCCTGCGTAACCGATAGCTAGTAAATTGGATAAGCACAGCACGGAGAACGGGTCACTCCACAACCGCGGAGATGGCAACACGAGACTGCGGGAGGGAACAAAACCAGCTGTGATGCTGCTGTCAGAAAGTACAAATTAGGCACCAAATTCCCAGGGCAGGAGAGTGCAGATGTGGCTGGATTGCTGCTGAACTGGAAAGAAAAAAGGGAGAGGTGCAAATATATTGACACTGTCACTAATGATGAGTTTCATGGACTTAGGGAGAAACAGAATGACTAGAAAGTCCTGGGAATTCGTTCATATTACTCCTACTTTACTACATTCCCAAACCTTTGGTCACAGCTCATGAGGCTAAGTCCTCTCTTAGTGTGATGGGGAGAAAAGTCCCTCATGCTCCAGCTTGCTCTAGTGCTCCCACAACCACGTTACACTGTACAGAGACGCTCCAAAAAGTCAGTACCTACAAAACACCCTCCTTGTTTGGACCCTTATTCCACCAGAGAGCACAATGAAAATGGGACATTCAATGACACATTAACTACAAACGCAAAACAGCATGTGTAAACACACAAGACACTGATGTATGAAACTGGAGAAAAATATGTTGCATTAAGTACTTTAAAGATGCACATTCTTGTATTTATTAAGAAACTAGGAAGAAATCAGAAGAGCAGACACAAGAGAGAGCCAAATTCATGCTATTGTGTATATGGGATAGCTCGGATTGGACATGGTGAGTAACTGTGGGGACAGCCACAAGGCCTTACAGGTTGTTCTGCCTGGACACATCTGCACCAAAGTCGCTTCCAGAGCCCCTGGAACCTGTCACTGTCACTCCACAATGACGTGTTGCCTACACGTCCCACCTCCTCTCCACACGGATGTTGCCTCCCGTTGTCTCCAGCAGCAAATGCAGCTACGTTGCAGCAGAAAGAACAGGGCCACGAGCTCGGGCAGGGGATCCAGGAGCACTGACAAAGCCTTCGTTTAGCCCAGTCTTTCATATTTCAATCTGTATGAAATAAAACTACAAATCATCTGTAAAAAGCCCAAGTGAATCCCCATTTTTTTTTTTCTTCTTGAAATATCTAAAAGAGAATACTTGTATGAAAAACAGCATCGAGAATATTTTCCTTTTCTAAAAAAAATAATTTATTCAATAAAAACAGGGGACAATATTGGGGAAGTAAGTTAGATTTTAAGAACCTAAGTTGCTGAAGACCTACTTATGCTTTCCTGAAAAGTTTTTGGTCAGATTCTTGCACATTGCAGTGGAGATCAGAACTACCCCTCGCAGTGAAGTGACTGCAGCTACTTACACGTTTTGTGAGAGCAACGTAAGCACAGAATAGCACATCTTTAAAGCATATTAGTTCTCTGACAGGATGAAGTGTCACAACAACAAAAGTACACATGAAATAAAAAAGGAAATCAGTTAATGATTTTTATTAAATTTCAGTGCTTTCATAAAATAAATATGGTATATAATATCAAACAGTGAGAAATAAAGCACAAGCATGAAAAGCATGGTAACAGAAAAGTTACACTCATGACGGTGTTTAATACTTAGCACTTTAGAAACCATAAAGCCTTTAATTATTTACAAGCAGCAAACTATCTAACATAATTTACAAAGTTGCAGCAGCCTAGTCAAGAAGGACTGGAGGGGGAGAAATGGGGGGATCGCAATGGAAGACCTTCACTTTGCCCTATCTAGGGAGCACTTTATCACGTACCCTATTTTCCCCTTATGTACATAACTCTGTAACGTCCATTATCTTAAAGTTTAATAATTACACTGCATTGTATAGAGCTTTAGCTCATCTCTAGGATGGGGTAGTGCCTTCTGCCTTAAGAGACACATATTCAAGTAACACTTCAAATAAAAGTAAACATGTGCAAACCAAAGTTATAAACCTACGTAATCTTTGCGTAGTAGTGTCAAAACCAGATGTAGCAGGAGCTTATTAATAGGTTAAGTTATGCAGTAGCTGGAGGGACCTACTCAGAAGTCTAGCATGGGCAAAACTGGGAAATAATAATATTAAAAAAATAATAATAATGGAACTGAACTGCAATAATACCCTGTTGCCCCAGACAAAAATGTAATCTGCTGAAACACAAAGATTTTAAGGTCATAACTCAAGATTTAATATTTCAACATGAAAAGAAATCCAAGCCGTTCGACTTATTTGGGGTTTTGAAACAAATGCAAATGTCTCTGTTTAAAAATTGCTTTTAAATGAGAAAAACAAATCAATATATATTAATATATCACCCAAAATAAAAAACATACACACTCTTCATTTTAGAGCATGCTGCTCATTCAGAATAAAGACAGGACAAAGAAAGTAGAATTACGTTTCATGATGTAATAAAAACATTAAAATTTGTGATCCTTAAGTGCACCATCATACAGGAGTAGCGTGCTCAGAGTGGAAATGTTCTATACCTACCAGAATCCATCTTTATTAAAGCAAATTCTTAGGACACTACCTGAAACTGAAATCAGTAATAACTGTGCTCCATTCAGCTTGCCTCAAGTTTCAATCAGGCATATTCCAGCTAGTAGCACCTGTATGCCTCTTCATGATTGTATTCCAGAAATCCTTTAAATTTGCAAACAATTTTTTAAAAAGGCTGACTTTTGCAATCCTTGCAACGCTTATCATAAACCGATACTGCAAGTAAACTCTGCTCTGAGCAGCACAAGTTGGGGCTTTTTCAGAAATCTGAGAGCTGGACTTAACGTTGGCAGTAGATACAGTACAACAATTTGATGTATTAAAGTTCCTCAAAAAAGTCTGAAAGGAAGATTTCCCTAAAGACCATTTAAAAAGCAAAAGCAAAACCCAAAACACTTCACCCAAGATCTTTTCAATCCTCTTACTGGAGTTCAGAGCTTGCCAACTTTAAGAATGTCAGGAAAAAAGAAGGGAATGAGGCGGAAACAAAACTAAATTATTCCCCATTTGTACCGATGAAAAGCTTCAAGTAAAAGGAAATCCACTTGTTAAAGATCTTGCTACATGCACAGTCCCTCATCAGTTGAAACCACAGTAGTTAACATTGGGTGTAACAGCAGATCTATCATTCATAAAAAACACTGGCATTGTTCCTTCATACTTATCTTGCATCCACCGTTTCTGTTTAGAAGCTTCTTAAAAAATGTTTATGGTTCTGCACATTTCATACCAAACTGGAGGAAAATGGTAAACATTTCTTCTTTCATTGCAATCCCACTCAGCAATCTTCTCCCCAAGAGCTCAGTGTCATTTACGAGTCTGAGTCTTCTTTGGCACTGCAGGTCGCTTGGCTTGCCACAAGTGATTATGAATAGTAAGAGCATCCACACTGACAGACATCGTTTTGGCTGGAATCACGTTAAACTGTTTTCTGTCTGAACTGTATTTATAAAGCTTGTCAATCATTTTCTTGGTGATGCTCTTTGGCCCTGTTCCAGTCAGCTTGTAGATTTCTTCAGTGTCAGGATAGTAGCAATAAAGTGCTCTAAACTGGCAGCCAGCATCACGGAACAAAATGATGTAGTGGTTGGCATCACACTTCTCTAGTTCCTGCATTAAAAATAAGTAGGTAAATGTATAAGCATACAGCTTGACCACAGTAAAAATTCTCAAATTATGCCAAGCTTTAGATTTTTTTCATGTAGCTAAATAAGCATTTAAAGTTTTTTAAAACACCTGACAGTAACAAGTATTTCCAGTCCTTTTATAAACTTCTTATAAACTTGTGAGTTGAGAGTGTAACATAAGGTCATGTTTTCCACAAGTCCATACAGTCACTAGAAGCAAAGGAGCCCCAGTGCAGATATTTTCTCTTTTATCTTTAAAGGCAGTAGCCTTTTGTTCTGTTACTGACAACGTTCCTTATTTCATATGTACATTCTAGGAAACAGGACTCACTTGAAGGTATTAATGAGATTATGAAATGAGCATTATAGATAAGTCACCATGGCACTTGTATTCATAACTTGGTATTTTAATGATTACCTCCAATATTGAGTTCTTATGTGGTTCGTTTACTTTTCCAGCAAGACAGCAATGAGATATAGCATTGTGAATAATTGGTTTGTTAGATTTGCTGCTGGGTTCTTTAAATAATTTTGGACCTACAGAAGATAAATAAATATTAATTATTTACCCCACATTTATAAACATTAATCAAGACTATAGATTTTAGCTATATTAAAGCTGTAAACTGCAGTAATTCCAAAACAGTAAGTACATCTTTACTGGATACAACTTAGACTTTGGTAGAGAAGAACTAAGGATTTAAAGTTCTTGTACAAAAAGAGAGGCTATCTTGAATTAAAGACTATGTTCTCTCTTCTTTTTCAACAGTTCTGTTCTGCATAGTTTTCTGTTTTCCCTTTCAAAAATCGCATTCATCTTTTAGCCCTTCCCAAAATAGTTCACAGATTATCCGAATAACTTTTTTTTTCTATAACATAAATTAGCATGTGGCCACAAGGCTTTGCCGAATCTACCACAGCACATGATAATTTCAAATTCTTCCCATATTAGTTCTGAAACACTGAAGCATCTTCATTCAGTAAAACCATAAAAAAGCTTCACTTGCAATAATTAACATTTTTAAGATACTAAACAAAGTTAAATAGGCTGAAAGATTTCTCAAAAATAAAATTGTATCATACCAAATAAACCACAAATGTTTTGACCCTTTATTATTGAAAGATGTCCAAACTAAAATGAAAGTATCCACCTGTGTACTCTGCCACCGAAGCAATCGAAGATGCTGTCGACGCATTTTCCCAGTCACGTTCTGTGTTCCTGCTAGGATTTCTACTCAATATCGGCAAGGACTCCATTGATTCAACCCTATCGAGAAAAAAAATATGCTGTTTTTCACTCAGATCTTGAATAATTCACCAGTTGTTTGTTCTGACTGAACAAACAGTCCCTCTCCCTCCTCCACATTACCAGATTCTCCCCACAAAATTCTATTATTCCTTTGGGAAATAAAAGGAATTTCAAGTTTGTATAGGCTGTCAATACTGCCAGCAACGCAAAATAGAAGCTGAATTCACTAATTATCACTGTGGCTCTGCACCAGCAACTTTATAACTGAAAAAAACGACACTGAATCCCAACACCACTTCATAACATAGACTATTTTTTTACCGCTGAGATGGAGTGCCACCCGAGTGCACACTTTCAGGTTCAGTTGTTGCTGCTGAGGCCAAAGACAGACTGGAACCAGACTGAGCACTGCTTAAATTATCAGCTACAAAATAAAAGAGAATGTGTGAAACTCATGCTATTAAGGCAAATTTGCAAATTCAGTGAGAACAAACAATCCTTACGTGTGGACGAACACTTTGTCCCTGAATCACTGTAAGATTCTTCACGATGGACAGATTTCGGCCTGGGTTTCTTGGGCTTGGATTTGGGTTTTCCAAGACCTTGCTCCTCCAAAATTTGCTGCTGTTTTTTCCTTAAATATTCTTGCTTGATAAGTTCTCTTCGAGCCTTTTCTTCTTCTTTCCGTATTCGGTCCTCCTCAGCTTTGCGACTGAAAAGCAAACACAATGTTCAAAATATAGTAATTCCCCTTATTTTAAAGGCCAAATATCCCTTTCCACTTATGCTAATACCGGGCTTCATCTCTTTTCTGCTCCACTTCAGCCTCCAACTGCTGTTTCCGAATCCGAGCCTCCTCAGCCTTGCGCTGCTGTTTTAGCAGGAATGCTGCACGTTTTTTCGCCAGCTCATCTTCTGCTTTCTGCTCATCCTGCAAAATTCAAATTCATATAGAGCTTTAAGGAATAGAAGAAAATATTAAATTGGACGTTATATGATTGCTGGAAGATTCAGAAGGAATTAAGGAAAACATAATCTACTATTTTTGGAAACTTCTTTCTTCGAACTGAACTTAGAAAAACATTATAATGCTAGTGCATTTGAGGAAAATTTCTTGACATTCTCTGTGCTCTTTCTCTCTCTATATATATATGCACACACATATATCCATATAGATATATAGCTTGTGTGTGTTTACTGAGGGGAAGGGAAGAAAAGCAAGATTAATCTTGGCTCCCCAACAGTTTAACAGAAAAGAGCTCTAAACGGGTGAAATACTGGTCTCCTGGAATTAAACTAAAAACCTAATTAAAATTAAATTAAAAAACACTACAATTACAGATGCAGTTAGAAAAAAAAAAGAAAACAAAACAAATAAAAAAACACCCACACACATAATACTGTGATCACAATGTGTTGCTTTGCACCAGAGGCTTCAAGAACTAAGTGGAAAAGCAAGTTCTAATGCCAGACAAATACGTAGCAATAGCCAGATACCAAGTCGACACACTTACCTTGAAGAAAAACCCCACACCAGACTTCTGATCACCTTCACTAATTATGTCTGTAGAGCTATCCTGGTTTTCAAGTTCTCCTTCTTCTGGAGCTTTTAAATCAGATAAGTCTACTTCAATGAGATTAGCTTTGCTTCTCAATGGCTCATCCACTGGGACGTTTTCTTTTCCTGAGCCATCAGAACAATTCAATCCCGTTTCTTTTAAGCTGTTGTTCACTTCTTTGCTCATTTCAGAAATAATATTTGCATCCTTGGACGTTGAGAGAACAAGTGCCCGTTGATTACTCTCATCATGAAGTCTATAGGTATCAAAGAAACATTTCTCTTGAGATACAATTCCATGATCAGGACTGTTCTCCAGGCCAATTTCTGTTGGTGTCCTTGACAAGCTATTGGGTGGAAACGCTCTTAAATGTGGTAAGGTTTCTAGGCTTGGGGTTGGAGTTTTAATACGTGCTGAATTTTGCTGTCTGTCTTTCCCGACTTTCAGGTCTGCTGGTCTTCCCGATCGAGGATTTCTTCCTTGAGCAAAGCGAGGTGGCTTACGAAGATTATTCATTCCAGTTGGAGATAGGGGCTCGATAAAATGAATTGATGGTTTTACCTTTTGGTCCTGAGAGTTACTTCTGGTACCTGGTGATGGCACTGTTGGAGACTTCATAAGCAGCTCCTGCTGCTGAGAAATCTTTAATATAGCCTGCTGAAGGGTACTGATTGTTTCATTTAGCTTTTCAATAGAGAGATCACATTCATTAATATCGACTTCGCCAACATTGTCTTCGAGAAGGGCAACAGAAATAATCTTAGTTTTTTCTAATTCATGTATAGCAGCAGGGTCTTTTGGTTTAAGTTGTTCAGCAAAAGCTAAGCCTTCTTGCATTCTTACTTTTGTTACTTCTGGAGAATCATTAAGCATTTCTTCTCTCTCCTCATCTTTCACAAGAAACTCCTCAGACTTGGAGCTCAGAACTTCATCTAAGTCTTCCCCATTATGCCGAGGATACTCTTTTGCAAAATGTTCTGGTTTCAGGGGCTGTGGAACATCAGGAGATTTACCTTTTTTAACAACATGCAAGAAAGCAGCCTTGCCCAATTTTAGTCGCTGCCTTGCTGATAAGGCTTCCATCTTCTTCTTCTGAGCTTCTATCGCTCTTCGCTTCTCTTCCAACTGCATATGAAGCTGCACCAATTCAGAAGCTAAAAGATTAACATTATCTTTATTTTGTCTGCTGGGGCTTTGCTCTCGTTTCTGTTTCCAGGTGGTCAGGGGGGCTGGGCAGCTTTCTGATCCATCTGGTGTGGTCTTTTGTGAACTGCTTGTGCTGGACTTTGTTTCATAGCTGTTAAGCCTTTGGAGCTTTCGCTCTGCAAAACTGGTCATTCGGACACTCCCACTCGCCATTGACACGCTACTAACTTGAGAAATTGTACTCAGGCACGGACTGGAACGTCCACTGGCATCATCCTTATCTTCATGTTCTTTCACCTTCATATCTTCTTGCAACTTTGCAGATTCTTCCTCACCTATGTATTTAGCGACTATTGGATGGTCATCTATGACTACCATATCCTGTTCAGCATCATCTATGTCCAAAAGATCTGAATCAGAGTCCTGTCTCACCATAGTCCATGTAGTATCTGCAACATGCGAATTGAGACTTTTCACATAACTTAAATTGACTTTGCTAGCTATGTCATCATCAGATTTAGCAGTATGAAGAAAAAATCCCCCAGTGGATTGCTCCTGAGATGAAGGATCTAAACTGCTACAAGCCAAAGGTCTGGAAGCTTCTAACCCTGCTTCCAATAGCGTTACTGAGTCTGCAGGACTAGGATCTGCAACCGGAGCGAAATCAGAACTAGAAATCGGAGTAAAAGCCTTACTGAGGTCATGGTCCCCATGAGAGCTACTTGTTTTCTTGCGGACCAAAGGCAAGTGTCCCTCATTGAATCGTCTTGTTATAAAATTCCTTTGCTTTCCCTCCCCACATTCATCCTCCTTATTGATGATCTGTTTTTCCTTTGCTGGTTTCAGAACTGCAGGCATCAAGGGCTCCAGGTAAAAGCTGTCTGGTTTGCTTTCGGCAGCCTCGCTGTTCGTTTTTGGAGACCACGCAGTTGCGATGATGCTGGGCACCCTGGCTGATGCATTCTGCAATTCGAGGTCACCACGGTTTGGCCTTTCTTCAGATCTGATTATTGCAATAAGCTCTTCATCTTCATCCTCAATTTCAACATTGTTCAGCAAGCTCTTCCCATTAGTCTTCACTGACGGAGGATGGGCCTGGTTTTTTGGAGTCACATTAACAATGTTAGAAGCAAGACTGTCTTTGCTGATCGATCTAGCCAGACTAATGCTATCACCAGACCCAGGGTCCACGTCAGTGCTTGCAGAATGATGAAGAGCAAATGGTGTTGGCTGAGACAGAGGCCTAAAAGAGATAAGAACAGTCTACTGATGCTCTTGTACAAAAAGTTAGCATTTATTAACTTGAGACTATGATATATAAAGCTAAATTTTTTGCTCCCTTCGAAAAACATAACCTATAACGAAAGTCACCAGTAATACCAAAAGGCTGCTTCAAACAGCTACATTTTCAGATGCTCACTGAAAACCATGCTTAAGACATTTTCAATTATAAGCCTAAAATTTGCAATCTCTGATGACTCACTTTTCTTTGTTTAAAGAAAACAAGTAATTTTTGGCCCAGTTCTAAGGAACTGATAACACATTACTACAAAAAAAAAAACCACACCTACAATCATGGTATTGAGTAGCCATTCATTGAACTGCATTTCAACACGTTAAAGCACCTGTTACCTGGGTTTCTTTTCTGGCCACGCAAGAACTGAACCTCGTGGTTGCCCATCAACACGGGTCAGAGAGTTAGAACGATGTCGATGACCTGAAATATTTTTAAAAGGTCAGTAATTTAGAAACGGTCTTCAAATAAGCACTTGTAATTCTATTTAATAGCAAACACAATAAACTATTTCACCAAGAGATGGCAGCAGAAAATACATTCGCTAAAACATAATACATGAAAGAAAGAGAAATAAAATCAGGAAAGTATGATGCAATGTGACCACATACGCTATGTGATTTTGGGGTTTCCAAACACAAGAGTGCGATTTGGTTGGCATTTAGCTGACAGAAGGAAATAAATTCTAAGTTTCCTTATATAAGCCTTAGGTCTTCAGTAATCAAAAAAATTTACTGGAAATGCACTATCTATCAAGTATCAAGTTTATCATTCTGGATGTTTTTCTATTTTCCAAGGCTTTCGTCACTCATATGCACATAAGACAAATGGCCTTTTTCCTTTCTTTTTACAAAATTGAAAGTATTAGTCTTAAATTCTTGCTCTTCAGATTCTGACAAATAAGCTCATCTGTGGACAAAAATAAGTAAGTAACTTTACCGAGAGATCTTTAAAATCCTTTTTAAAATCATCTTCATCTGCATTAAAAGGGATTTACTGAAACTAATGGTTTTCACTCATTACTGTATTGAAATGGATGGTCACCACCTGCTGAAATCCAGATTCAACATTGACTTACCAGGGCTGTCTTCTCCCTGTAAAGATTTTTGTTGCTTTTGTCTCAAAGGGAGCAGTGGATGGGAAGGGCTAAAGGCAGGGCTTCCTCCTTTGCCACTAATTCAGAAAAACAAGCATCCATTAGTACAAGAAATGCTTTTCTACAGTGAGAGAAACAAAATATGCTGATAATAGTTAATCTGCCCTCTCTTAAAACACAAGAATAAAGAATTAGTTTTCATGCTGATGTTGCTTAAAGAGAAATAAAGGTTTTCAGATGTAACATTACAAGAATAAAAGGCTATCTGAATTCAAAATGTTTTAAGCTTTTGCACAGAGATGGTTTAAAATATGACTCTTAATACTACATTAGAGACAATGACTGAGCTGGCTTATTTGTTGTACTCCAATTTATATCAACCAAGAAAGCTTATTTCTAAATTTCTTGTACAGTAGATCCTATTTAAGCTTGTTTTCCTATTACCATTCATAGAATACAGGCAGTAAAGATGAGATGTGTGATCAGTTCTCATGTTTTACTTTTTCTCCAAAACAGAAATTAGGCAATTTCTCTATAATGCAATGGTTACAATAAATGGTAAGGAATATAGGCTTATTCCAAAAATATCAGTTCCAAGTATTTCCTCAAGCTTGGGAGCTGAAATGTGTTTGGAGACTCACTGCACATAGATCAAAATTCACTTTTATTTGTAGTAAAATTAGAAAATTTAGCATTAGAATTTCCTAGGTTACCAGCTGGAAGAAAAAAAAAATCACTTAACAACATGAAAAAAAGATAAAATGACTTACAGATAGTCAGACTCCTCGGGGTGCAGGTAATATCTATTGCAAGGTTCAGGGCCTGCCTGAGCTGAAGACTGCAGCTCTGCTGGGTTTGCACCAGCAGGGCTGGCCATGAAACTCCGTTTGGTTGCGTTGGAGATCGGAACCGGCGGGCGACTGCTCTTCTGCTGCAGCACTGTTTTAACTGCACATATATTTATAAGATTAATGCAACGCATGTCAACCACCCAAGTGGTAAACATGGAGTTTTTCAGACTGCAGTAGAGTGCAGTGAAATAAAACTGAAAAGAAGCCTAAAGGAACAGTCTTTATTTACAATATTTATTCTATTGTGAGCTTAATGAAAACTAAGCAAGTGCTTAGCAGGGCTAGAAATTACCTGCCTATCTCAGGGTCAGGAGTGAACTCACAATGGATCTAGAACTAGATATTCTTCATCTTGACCACTCTCAAAGGTCTCCAGTGAGCAAGAAGTTTCAGTAGAAATAAAACTCCAAATAAAACTATTTCAGTAGAAATAAAAAACCAACTTACAGTACATTATACTGTAAGGTTTTAGTTTTAATGCACTTATATTTAATCAAAATTTTAAAAAATTACCATCTTTTATTTCCTGAATATCCCTCGGCTGTACAAAGTCTGGTTTGACATTTTCAAACCACCAGAAGAGTTCCGCAATGAAAACCATGACATTAGGCTAAAAATAGAAAACAAAAGCATGATAAACAAAACAGATTGTTAATGATTTACCTACATTTAAAAATATATCCTTCATTATGTTTCTTACCTTTAAGACCAAAGGAGCGTATAACATGTCCTCCAATGTGAGGTAAAAACATTTGTTTAGATACTCATTTGAGAATTCTCTCAAAAGTTGAATATTATAGAGGCTGTCTGCAATGGAAGTTACCTCCTTCAAGCAAATATCTAGAAAGGTGAAAGCGCATGAATCCATTATGGCACTAACAAATTAAAGCTTCAACCACAAAGAACAGAAACATGACATACAAAAGCTTCACAGACTGTTACACATTACCTAGATCTACAAAAGATCTAGGTAAAGATCTATAAACTCTATTAGGGTTTAGAAAAAGCAGAGCAGATTCTAAATACATTATTTTTTTTAAAGGGTCTGCTTTTAAAATGCATTGGTCTTATGTATATTTCATATACGACAGTACTCTTGTTTGTTATAGACTACCACCTGTTGGATGCACTGCACTTATCTTTGAACTTTTATTTCTAGTTTAACTTTTATGATCGAATATGTTTTATTGGTATTTTTTTTAGAAACCCTAATTACATACCATCTAGTTTCATGTGCTCTGGGCAATAATAGTGTATCACAGCTAAAAGAGCAGCACCATCACTCCCATCCTTCATCAAATCTTCAAGCAAAGGAAAGTAAGGCAACTGCCTGCTTGAAAGATGGTCTCTTCGGTAACGCACCTACCAAGAGAAAAGAAGGGCTCACACAGCGCCAGGGAGAAAGGAGTTTTTTCTTAAGCATTGAAAACTCTTTATGGTAGATTCTTTAGAACATTTTATCTAACTGAAAAACAGTTTACAAGGTAACACACTTCTCAACGGAAGCCAGTTCAGAAGAAAGCTGTACTTGCTCTTTACTCATCTTCCTCGCATGTGAACACAACCCACACTCCTGAATTGCAGCCTTCCTCCCCACACTTTAACTTACGACAAGCAACGTAAGTCAAAATCCTTCCACACAGATTTCTGAATGTAGCAGATCCAAACCAATAAAGACAGACTAAATATTTTCTTGAAAGAAAAAGACCAGCAAAAAAAAAAAAAAAAAAAGACACTTGTGATGGACTTTTCCCAAAAATGGTCAGCAGCAGGAGGAAGTAGGCAACGGAAATCAATGGCAAAGGCCTCCTTGACTTCACTATAAATCAAACTTTCCCATCCCCTCAAAATCTGGAGGGTGGCTAATGCGTAACTGAAGGCAACGCATTAAAGAATAAAACTAAACCAACATCGCTCCATGCAATTTTGGTAAGAGCAGTTTTAGCCTTGCTATTCATTAAGGGTCTGCATGTTAGATTAGATTAGTAGGCTGTATCTAAACTCCAGCAACAATGATCCACCACCAAGAGGAACAACACATTTGGGAACCTGGCAGAAATATTTTTTTTTTTAGTGTTCGAAATGATTTCTTTTATACATTAAGTGCATAAATGTAACTTGGAATCTCGCATGAATCTTGACTGATGCGCTTGCCTTAATAGATATAATCAGAGAACACAAAAAACACAGCAATAAAAAAGTCAGATTTTACCAATGGCATCATACACTTTCCAAGACAGCTTTAAAAAGCTGTCTCTATAAACGTACACACACACACTCATCTGTGTCAATTTAGGATGGCACAGGCTGAGAAAAAATCTGTTTAAAAAGAATGAAGGTCACTTACAATCAGAGCAAGAAGAAGAATAATTTATTTATTCGCCTATAGGGCACAAATACAAAACAAGCTACTCTAGGTCCTCCTGGCAAAGCAGGCAATTCTAAAAGCTATGGCTACACACTAATGCTATTTTTTCTTTCCTTTTACCAGGTGTAAATGTTATTTTTCCCCAGCCTGGGGCACTCCACAAACACGGAACGGAACGGGAATCATACTGTACCACACGAGCATACTCCAGTGGCTCCCGCATGCAGTGCGAGATGGCATGCAGCAGATCGGGCTCACGCAGAAAGAAACGGCGAGACACAGCATGGTCATTATGGAGACACGCGACAAATCAAAGGCATCAGCAACATCCATTATGCACTGCAAATGTGGCCACCAAGCCCGACAAAATAAGCGCATACACTAAGGTGATCTGGTTAGCTTAAAAGGTTCGTTATTGACCCACTTAGTCCAATTAAACACATTAAAGACAAATTCAGAATTTCCTTTTTACGTTTTTGTTACTACTAAATTTTAAGTAGCTACACGTATTTTCTTTGCAACAGGTTTAATGGGAATTTAGACCTATCACAGCCAATACTGGGAAATCAAATATGTAAGACCCTCTTTTTTTAACTTTGGTGAAAAATACACGCATCCATCACTGGTGATGTTTTTATGGACTTCTCCATTTAACTCCTTACATTTTCCCCAACTTTTCCTCTCTTAACCATTCCTTCTTTTATAATGAAAACTGTCATTCTTTGTTATACTCTAAGCTTTGTTTTGTTCTTTTCTTTTTTTTTTAAATACATAACCTATTTGTTTGCATTAAAGTGCACAAATGGGTGCTACGGGACTCAAAAATGAGTTAACTGTATGCAGTAAAAAATGAAAAAGCATGACTTCAGTGAAGACAAGTGCCTTTGATAGCCTCCAAATCCCAAAAGAAATAAAGAAATAGGGAGAAGAGACACAACGTGAGAAACAGTGTGGAGACTGCAAGGAATATGTTAGCAAAGCAGTATAAAACGAGGGGTACTGGACTAGCAGTGAGATGATTTCAGTCAAACTTCTTCCTCTACCCCAGACTTGCTCAATGCTGTCAGGCAAGTCCAATCCCTTTCTGTATCTGTTTTTTCTACTCCCCCCCAGATGCCTCTTTATATTATAAACAGCTTCAGCTTCTTAGAAACGCTGTCCATGCAGCCCCAAACACAACTGGCATCTTTAAGCACGCAGGGAACATACGTGGTAAGCGCCAGGGGTCAATATTTCATTATATGCTGCCTCAAATCATGACATAAGGCTGGGAGATGGGGCTCTATCCCACGTTTTACCAGCCTGCAGGTCCTCATTTTAATTTCCTTTATTTCAGAAATGTATTTCCATTCCAATGTCCATTCGTTTATTTGAACCCAATGAAAGATGTGGGCCAGAAGGGTGGACTGAGCTCTCAGTGCCAAGGCAGGAGGTTGTGGGGACAGGAGGCTCCTGCCTTTCCCAGCTGAACCAGGAGCTGGGGAACAGCTCTCCTCGGCCCGGACAGAAAAACGAACGGCAACAGACCCGGCGAGCA
Source organism: Tinamus guttatus (assembly GCF_059628265.1). Lineage (NCBI taxonomy): Eukaryota > Metazoa > Chordata > Aves > Tinamiformes > Tinamidae > Tinamus > Tinamus guttatus. Next base: position 3,236,472 of record NW_028288760.1, on the reverse strand, counting down.
GAGGAGAAAGGGCAGCACGGCCAAGGAAAACACAGGAATAACGGGAGAGCTCCACAAGTTCAAATAACACCTGGAAGCTCAGCCAAGAGCAAGCAGGCTGTTAGAACATTCCACTAAAACAAAACCACATCCATTTTCACGTTTCATTTATCAAAAAATAAAATAAATCCTTCTTTTTTTGATATGTAGGGTGTTAATTCTGTCTTTTCTCCCACTGTGTCAGCTTCAGTCTCTTTTAATTTACCATTTAATTTCAATAATTGTAATAATGGGTCCTAAATGGTTCTGGTTTTGATTTATAAACCTAGTAAAAGCTAGGGGGCTAGCTTTTAGGAATAGCTAGCTTTCTCTTACTTATATTTAAACATGTGGTTGAATAAATGGAGAAGTAAGTATTTTATTTTACAGAAAAGCCAGAGCTACACTGTGGTTTTATATATATATAAATATATACATATATATAATATATATATATACTTACATATACTATATATATTTATATATACATATATATATATATAAATGTATCCATGTATCTATAAAAGAGAATGCAAAAGCATTACTTAACAAATTACTCTTACCACCTAGAATATCTTAACTATCCAGTTAAAATGAAGCAACCATTTAATCTGACCAGCTTTCATATCACCTTAGTGTGGCAGACAATTGCATCCTTGCAACAAGCACAGCAAATGCAATAGTTTCAACCACTGTTAATTTTCTGAGTTTTTTCGCTGCTACTCCACATCCCTCACTCCTATGGCAACAATTTTGAAGTGCTGTGAAGTGATTATGCTATATGCTGTACAGTATGCAAAAAAAAAGTCATGAAAACTAAGCCTGATGAACCAAAACCAAAAGACAGTTTTAGAAATGATTATCTAAGAAGCATCATGATGGAAGCAAACACTCTGAAGAAATTCCCAAAGCCATGGTTTTGTGGATGACAACTGGTGTAAAAGTAGTTCACTTACAGGTACTAATTTCCAATACCATTTGGAAGGAGACTGCTCAGGAAGCAAGGAAAGGAACGTAGGAACAGGAAAGGAACATCAGCGATGCAAGTTAAACGTAGCAGTATTTAAATGCACTTAAGCAATAAACACTTTCATATTTTAGAGTCATCTTGGCATGGAAGTTTGAATTAAAAATATTAAAATGAGATCCAATAGTCTTTAACAGCCAAATAGTTAACAGGATCCTTCAGATCACACACCAACATGTAAATTAAACAGCTCTTAAATCCCTTATCAGTCAAGGATATTAGTTTACATAAAAGGCATGTGAGGAAACCTTTGCCCTCTATATCAAAGTAAAACAATTGTGTCTAGCTCATGTCACAATTTTATCCCCTTTGCATAGCAAAGTCAATTTGAGGAATGAGCAGAGATTATTTTTCAGGTTTCAGTAAATCATAAATTGAGAGCACATACAGCCAATATACATTCTATTTGAGAAAAATTCATTTTACGTTCTCCAGAAATGAAAGTGTAGTATATATTTGCAATGTTAGTGCATTGTGAGTTTCAAGGGAAAAAGGTGGAAAAAATTGCACGCACACACACGTAACATTTGAATGCCAAGAATACGCTTACCAGATAGAATTTGATTAAGCCCTGAATTTGTATTAGATAATTAACCCATGCAAAATGAAAATGCCCAAAAGCTTTCAAAATCTGTTATGTATTTTGCACTTTAAAAACAGAATTACGCTTATCCAGATCATAACATTCAAAGGTTGAGCAAGTTAGTCTATCTGGAACTTAAAAGGGAAGTTGACAGATACTACTGAGACTAAAGGTAGTTAAGGGCACTGATGATACACACAGGAATTGCATGCACAAAACCTCAGAAGCTTCAACACCTGGATGCCTCACAATAATCCAACAAAGAAAATATTGAGATATTTTGCTTAAATCTGTTGTCAATACTTCACATTAAAACAAATTTATTTTACCTTTTGGTGTCCCGGACTTTCCATTAACTGCTGTTTTAATTTTATCTCTTTCTCTGTTATCTCTCTCATTTTAAGGTTCACCTAAAAAAAGCACCAGAAAGATCTTAAAATACATCTGAATATGTTTTTCCACTAGCTGTGTTTTTTTTTCCCCAGTCAACAGTCAATCTATTCTAAAAATATTAAAAGTTTATACAATAATGTAGAACAGAAAAAGAGGAATCTTGCACGCATTTTCACTTTAAATGGAGAGAATTTATCATAGAAACATAGGTCTGCTTTTGATTTCACATGGGTCGCCCTCAATCACAAGAATCCTTAGACCCATGTAAGATGTATGGACATATAAATAATGTTAGTTTTCAAGATCAACCATAAAGCAGTGGCTTTAATTACAACGATTTTCCTTCTAAGGTTGTGGAAAAGCTTAGGTTAAAAAAAAGGTTGATAGCAATACAAGTGCAATTAAGCATTTATTTATAGTTCTCCAAAGGGAAGCATATTTCCATAAAAAATGCAAATTTATGAACAAACTCAGCCTATCTTCCAATGTACATCTCATTATTATATGATACATAAAAAAATGTGTTCTTCTGGGCACCTAAGTTCGAGAAACAACATTTGAAAGTGATGACAAAAAACAGGCACACTTTTCTCAAGATAAATTTTACCTTGTTAATCCAGAAAACCATTGCATCCTCCAGATCATAGGGTAGTTCTTTTGAGGCACTGAACGTAGAGAAACGCTTGACGCTGGCGACCACCTTCTCAATGCTGATCATTTCTACAGTATAGGCCATCATCAGAGCATCGATCATTGCCATATGAGAACTCTAGAAGAGGAAAGCAAAGGCTATTGCAAAACAACATCCTTTAAGGAGGAGTCTTTAAATATTCCAGCTGTATTTACAATGAAAAATTTCCCAGCTTAGCAACCTAGAAATTAAGAGCTCTTCATTCCATTAACCATTTTAAATAGTGTTAAATAAAAAAAGATCATTAGGTGGATTTAATTAAGCTAACCATTTTGATTGGTGCGCAGCCCAGATCGGATTCAGACACAGGTGTATCATCGCTCTCCATGACGTAAATCCCTTTCCGAGACAGAGCCTGGATCACGGACTGGTGTCCCTGCAGAGCAGCCACCTGATCCCCCTTCAGAATGAGGCTGCAGACACGACAGTAGAGCTCGCTGGACAGCAGCAGCTTGATCACGGGTGGTTTAATGTGCTCCTGCTCGTACTGGTCTATGTAGAACGGGTCCTTCAGCTCTTCCGGGACATTATCTGAAACAAAGTGTTTCAACAAGAGGCATCTGTAAGTGGCAACTATTATAAACAAGAAAATACACTTGAATTCAAAGGCGGCCTGTGGAAAAGCAAAACAGTGGAGTGAACATGCAAACTAAAAGATATTGAATATAAAAAAATATAGTTTCGTATTGCAAATGTTTTTTGGCAGGTCTTTGTGTTTACATTTTCATTAAATAGAAGTATACATAATTAGCTCCCTGCTCACACACACCTCAGTAAGTAACCTGCAGGTTATCGTCAGCTTTCTCAGATTACTAAGGCCCCAACTCAAGGAAGCACTTCAACACAGACAAAAATAAATAAATAAATAAATTAAAGCCTAAGATGCAGATTTATTCAATTTGGATTTTTAACCATCAGTTGATTCACTTTGAAATGATACTATTTCCATATGTTGTCTTATAATTTTATGGAACTGAACACAGGTCCTGAATGTAGTAATTCACATGCAACATAAAATTAACAGAACAGGAGCTTTGATCCCTGCACAGCGCTTCTTCCCTGCGCCTCATGCAGACTTAGAGCACATCTGCTCCCGAGAGCAGAGCTTCCCAGCTGGCAACACTTCATCCCACAGCCTTCCCATGCCCACTCCCCAAGGGGCTTTTCCTTCATCGCAACCATAGCACTATTCTTAACATTATTCAAACTGGTTTGCCCCCAGGGGCTGTGGAGCTGTAACTGTATTTAACAGTTATTTCCAGCTCCAGAAGGAGATTGACAGCTTCCATTCCCAATGACTGAGAAAGGAACCAAAACCCAACTCTAAAGCAGTCCGTATTACTCAACACTTCAGCTTTGTTACAAGCACCTGCCCCTTAAACAACCTAAGATACATTGCTTTTTAAATAGTTGGAAATAACAGCATGCTAGCTGATACTCAGAAACATCTGTGATGAAGTACATCGCTGGTAAGAGCATTAACTTTATTCCAATGTTTAAAAGGATTTTTTTAATACAAAAGCAGGCCTATTCAAAGCATCTGAAATCTGAAGCATTTCCTTAGCATGATGTTTTTGCTAAAAAATGCCTTCCACCAATTCCACAGCACCGCAGCACAGAGTAGCCAAGCACAGTACAGAGTATCTAAGATTACTGTCAGAAACTGGACAAAAAAATAGAGTAAAACGGGGCAGGTAAATATACTGGCATTCTCATTCCTTCCTCACCAGGCTTTCACATTATTAGTCTTTGACCAAGCTGAGCAAAATCCAGAACATGTAAATCAGAACTGTCAGAACATGAGTCTTAGCTTGCTGTGTAACTCAGACAGGAAGGCATCCCCAAACCGATTATTGTTTAAAATAGCAATATTTTAAAGATTCTTTTTTAGGTCTTTCCTAGCAAATAAAATCGTCAATCTACTTCTTGGCAATGCGATTTGCTGACACAAAAATCAATATACTTAAGACTCTCACTAAAAAAAGAGACAGACAAATATCCCTAAGTACCTCCTATTTTGGATGCTGTTCTCTGATTGGCATTTCCAGTAGAGAGATCTGAAATGGTCGTCTTTTATGTTGAAGAACCTTCTAATTTCATGTTTCTTGTCTCCATATAATTGCTTACAGACTGAACAGATTAGATCAGGATTAAAGGTACAGGGAAGAAGAAAATAACTTCTAGTATCCTGACTAATCTGCTCCATAGCTCATTCTTGTTCCGAAGAATTGAATGTCATGCATTTCTGTACCCAGATTACAACAGAGATGCCAAATTGTATTTTAACAGCATGATAATAAGTTATTCCTAAATACCCATTTTCTGCTGCTTGCAACTTATCTCACTGTAAACACTTGCCCTGTTTTATTTTTTGTATTTTTAGTGTTTGCAACACTTCTGCCCGCTGAATTGAGACCAGAGACTATCTGCTATAGAAAGGCACGATGTTTTAAGCGATGTGATGTCACAGCTAAAGGATTGCTGAAACTTGAAGATACAGAGACCATCCCAACGCTCAGGTGCAGTAAATACTAGGGCTTTACTATATGATTCAAGGCTGCTTCATATTTTTCTTGTGGACATCACTTTCCTGTCCACACAGCAGCACGAAAGAAACAAAAAAAGAAACAAATAGCAGGAAAAACTAATGTGAAAAGGATGCTCAAGAAGCCTGAACGTATAGGCTGGGAAACATCCACACAACATATTGTAGCTACCTATTATACAATGTAATTACCTCAAATTTGAGATAAGTCTTTCCAGTCAGCCACATCATAGTATTATCTTCAATATTTGAAATCCATATCTGCAAGTACAACCTAGAAGACGTATTTACCTTCCACATCTCTGCTAATTGTTTTTATCTATGGTATAATGCCACATAAAACAACCAGCTGCAGCACACAGACCTGCCCGTTTGCCAAAATCCACTTACAAATGTCAAGATTCCCACATGGCCAAAACATCAGAAACGAGCCATCAGATTTAGAGCAATTAAACACCGCCAGAATTAAACAACATTAATTTAATCTACAATTATATCATACCGACACACAAGTATCCACCTTTTCCTCAGCATTTTTTAAGTCTAGATCAACTCCAAACACACCATATGCTTTTAGCTTGCCTTAGTACCTAAAATATCGATGCTCTTTCCACAGAAAAAGGCCAATCTTTTCAAGTCTCAGTTTCTAGAGGCATCTTGTTCAACACTTTACTTTCATGACCTGTAACTGTATTTAGCTGTTGTAAAAAAAAAAAAAATCAGTTTTAAATCCTGTATTTTTACAGATGAGTACTTTGGACTTCTGGAAAACAAACAAAACCTGACACCAGAGCAATTCACTTCCAAGCTGTTTCTACAAAATTTCTGGTTGGACTGAATTTAGCAAATTGTGCAAAATTGCAAAGCAAAAACATCTAAACTATGTCCCGGTTTGTTTACAATAAGCAAATACAGTCTTAACACCATCTTAAGATAACCTCTTGATTCCAAAAGTAAGCCACTTTTATGTTACTATTGCACATTACTGAAAGGCTTGCAAGCATCTTTAGTGAAAGCAGAGCACACTCCTGACTATTCACTTTGTCCTAAGTTTTCTATCAAGAATAGTCCAAGGATATGTCTGAGGACTAAGCTTAGGATCAGACCTGACTGGTTCTCTTTTGCACACTGATATTATATAAATTTTACATGATGTCAGTTGGCAGCTGCAAGCAGAGAGCTCGTCACAGAACAAAGACACTCACTTCTACCATCTACACTTAACAAGCTAATAATATATTTTTCATGTAGCACAGCAAAAAAAAATTGTAAGTGCTCCTGCCTCAATAAGTATGGCAGAAAGATAACCTCTACCAACCTCTCCTCTAAAGGAGAGGAAGCTCAAGGGAACTCAAAAACAAGCCAGCACAATTTCTCATGAAGCTATTTTGCTGTAGTCCTTCATGTCAATGAGTTCTATTCTCTCAAAAAAAATCAGTATTAAGTATAATTTTGTGTACAGCAATTTAAAAGATTACAAAAATAGCTGCACACACAGAAATAAGGAACCCAGAGGTCTACTTAAGCAGTCAGTTTAGCCCAGGAAATATTTTTACACTGACCGCACCAATGATTGCTGCCTATGGGTAGCTAGCCAATCCTGTAAGCCTTATTTAACAGGTAAATGTTACCTACTTACTTCAAAAATAAAAAAGCACTGCTTGAATTCCCTCTGCTGTGCATTAAGTTAATGTGTAGCTTTCCTGCCAGTATCTTACCAAAGGTCTCAGGTTAATGTCAGGGATAAGCCTGGAATCCATGCAAAGCTCCTAGCCCAAGTAAGTAGGTATAAGCCACCCAGTTCAATTTGACCAGTCTGAATTTTAAAAACTATTTTTAAAAAGCAGCAGCATTTATTATGGAAAAGGATCTGAACAAGACACTAGCTGAGAGCAAGCTGGAACATAGAAATCTCCCATATATTCCTTGGATATCTAAATTTCAATTCTATAGCCATGACAATGGAAAGTGTAATTCCTACACATAAATTAATGCTGTACTAGCTAAATCTGCTGAGATAATGAAATTTTTCACTGTCGTTGTACATTTTTTCAAGTTGTAATAAATGAAAACTGACCACTTTTGTCAGAGCCTGAGGGGACCAGTACACTGAAAGATCAGGTCCATTTCACTCTGCTCAGCTTTTTCCAGTGTGTGGTCCTATTATTATTTGGAAATCTGGTTTATTCTAATGACTGTGAAAAAGCAGCATCTCTCACGGATGACTTGCCAAGCTTATCTAAACCTCCCATAACTCTCTTCTGAAAGGTCAGGATGATTTTGCAAAGGGATTTAAGCATCCTGTGAACTAAAGTCCCACAAAAAGTCAACAGCAACTTTCCTTCTAAGCCACCTAACAAGGCACAATTTTATTTTCAAGCTGCTATTAGAATTCCTCAGAACTCTTTACATGCACATTTAGACCACATGTAATCAAGGTTCACTGATATTAAAAAAATAATTTTGTTCTTATCGAATTCCATTCCCTTGAACTACTGTCTCAGCCAAACAGACTTTGTATCTTCCAGGTGTACAGAGGCTCCTGGATGTTTGTCCATAGCCCTTCACAGAGATGCAAGCGCTCCCAGATTTGTTTGGGGAGAGGGAGGGAGCAGGCTCCGAACGGGGGAACACCTTCCTTCAAAACACCATTCCTCTCCACTCTGGAATTGAGACAAACAGTCGTAAAAGCTCCCTCCGGAGCCCATCTGTGCCTACCAGGCGGCTCCAGGAGGAGCTCTCTGCTCCACAAACAGCAGGCCCAATTCCCAGGAAAAAAAGGCGAGGAGCAGGATGCTCGCTAGCAGGATTTGTGCCCAGGAGGGAAGGTCGCTCGCTTGGCTACCAAAATCCTCTTTTTAGGATTTGTGGAAAAGACAGAACGCCTCAGCAAATGAGGCAGAGCCCAGGCCAGGCCTGCATGCCTTCAACAGCTCCTCTTGGGCGAAAGAAAAGGAAAAAGGAAAGGAGCAGCATTTTTCACAAGCACAGCAAGCTCAGATGTGGAAAGTCCCAATATCTTGCAATATTAACGAGAAACCATGGCTTCAGATAAACCAACAGTGGTAAGTGGCTGGAAGTAACAGTCTATATCTGAATCAAGTTTTTGTTGTTGACCATTCTCACCCCTAAGTCTGAGCTTTGCCTTACTCAGGTGAAAATGAGATCCACAAAATGCACTAGCATGTGCAAGGCTGGGGCACAACATTATGTGCAATCATCTATGTCTATTCCAAATCCAGCATTTCAGAAAAATACTCTTTAGTGGACACTTGAGGACAGTTATGGAAAGCCTACAGATAAGAATTACTGTGCAGAACATAAGATACTGTTTTGATAGTATAGAGAGAGAAACATCTTTTTTTTTATAAAATTGTCCAAGACTAAGAAGCCTAAAATAACAAAAAGCTTCAAAAAACAAAACAAAACCCTCTCCATTGCTTTGTAGCTGTCCAAGACTTAGTGAATGACATCAATATATTTTTTTTAAAAAAAGAGAAAAAAAAAGAAAGACTCAGAGACAATGAGTAACGTTAAGTTCAAACATTATTCAAAATCATCATTTTTTTAATCCATCTATGAATTAAAGAGGCTTAAATGTTTCCAAGCATTTTGCAATGCTATTCTAGAAGTAATGTTTACTGTGTGACAACGCCTGCAGGAGCCATTTCAAAAATCACACTAAATTTCCACAGGCCATGGTGCTACAAAGATACTCATGGCCAGAAGACCCCGCTCACTGGAGCTCACCAAGAACGGCCGTGCCAAAATCCCCAGCAAAAATAAATTCTTCCTACTGTTCCTGGCATTTAATTCCTAAAGCACGTGAGCTGAATGAGCCTAAAAAACAGCTCAAAATCCTGGCAAATGCAACCTTCTCTACACTGCAGATCTCATCACTGGCACTACTGCAGAGACTAAAGGAAACTAGGAAAGATTTGGGCTTTTTCCCAATGAAAAACATACTTAACCAATCCTGGTCCATAATGGAGCCACTAGCAGAGAAACACGAGACCCTACAGCTTTCCTTGTGGTGCATGATCCATGCTATTTGGAATTAGTGTTCTTTTGAAATAAAGTCAAAATATTAACTAGTGTCTCCATGTCAGGAATATACGTTTTATCTCTGGCCACTAAGAAGTCTTCAGTGAACGTTATAAACAATTCCAGCAATTGAAAAATATTTACATGAGAAAATGCCTGTTTAGTTCTTGTAAGCCATCAACATTATACGATAACTCTCTCAAAATTCCCACTTTTTCTTTTTTAATTTCCGTTCAAACATTATAAAACTATTACTTCCTTTCTGCTTTCAGCACAATCCTGAAGGTGAAGAAGACACTGACAGTGCTGGAAATATTAACACAAAAAAAAATGTCATCCTTGGGGAAGTATTTCCTCTGTGTTATTTAACTGTAGGAATGGACTGCTTTGCTTCAGCCTTGCCACAAAGCGAGCTAGTGTTAATCCACTAAGCATATTATGAGTTTGGCAAATCAGACTTAGATTAATAGGGCTATCTCATTTTCCAAAACAAGATTTTGTACACGTTTTGTACATATTATGTTTTGTTCTGGATAAACAACTACTCTGTCACATTTCTACAGAACGAAGCCACTTAAAACTCTGCGAGTACCCAGCAATCAAGGTTCAGAATAGATAGGTCTAGCTCAAAATCTAGCCCTTCACAAAGGATGCTAGGAAAATATAAGTAATATCCAGCAAATCTTCATTTTCCACATTTGACTGTAACGGTTCCAAAAACATAAAGGAAGGAAACCCTTCTATTCATCACAACCTGCTGTTTTACATCACACAGCACAGATACCTTTTATCTATTCAAGCCAACGGGGTGGGGTTTTTTTACGACATAAAAGCATTTTGCCGATGGATTTCTTCTGCTTCGTTTTCAAGCAAATGCCGAAATCTGACGAATGAAAAAACAAAAGGGGGGAAAAATAGAAGAAACAAAACAAAGCCCAAGCTCCAGCATACAAAGAGCGCGAGGCCGGAGCATCAGCGGGCCACGGTGAGCAGCCCAGGGAGCACGTTAAGGCCTCAGCAGCCTGCAGGGGCTCCAGGGGCACCCGCTCCGGTGCCACCCGCTAAAAGGAAGATTCAGACATTTCGAGGGAGAGAATAACTCGGAATAACTCCCTGTGGGCGTCCACCACCAGGCCTGCTGGCACGCAGCAGTTCACGCCGCTTCGCTATTCCTGCCGACGGCACCGGGAAACGCCGCAGCGTGACAAGAGGGTAGGCTGGCATGACCGTGGATGCTTCAAACAAAGGCAATTTCGGGCAAATTTCGGCGCGGAGGCGGCAGGCGCGAGGCGAGGAGCGCGGCCGCCCGCCCGTGCCGCGGCCTTACCTATTCCGTAGGCTTTCGCGCAGATCCATTGCAGATTAGCAGCTATTTTCGCTCGGGCTGAATCATAGAGCTCCAAAGGGACGATCTCGAGGGCGCCGTCGGCCAGGGCATCCATCTTCCTCCGGGCGCCCTCGCCGCCCGCGCAGGCATCAGCATCCACCATCTGCGAGGACAACAAAAGGCCGACGGTGGCACCGGTGCCCCCCGTGTCACCGCGCGGCGCCGGGGGGGCCCTCAGCATCCCCCGGGGGCGGAAGGCAGCAATGGAGGAACACCGAAAAATGACAGCTCGAGGGCGGGCATATTATTTTTTATTATTATTTTTAAAGTGGGATTTGGTGGGGGGGGGGTATTTTTGATTTTTTTTAAGGTTTTTTCAGGCTGGCATTAAGCGGAATGGGAGGGGGATGGAGGGGGGGTGTCGCTGCCCATCACCTGCGCGGGGATAAATAATGAGGTAAATGAAAGAGATAAATAGAGAAATAAAGAAAGAAATAAAGAAAGAAATAAAGAAAGGGCCGCGTGGCCCCCCCCCGCCGCCCCGCACCTGCGGCCGCGCCCGCGGGCAGCAGCAGAGGCTCCGCGCGCGCACCCCCATGGCGGCCGCGGAGCGGGGCGCGCCGCGGCGGGGCGCGGAAGGGGGGGTCCCCCCGCGCCGCCCCCAGCCCGCGGCGGGGGCGGAGGGAGAGGGGGCGCAGCCCGCCCCGCCGCGGCCTGCAGGCCCCGCCGCCGCCGCCTCCCGCTCACCTTCGCGCGCCCTCAGGGCCGCATCGCCGCGGGGCCGGGGGGCGGCGGGGGCGGCGGGGCCCCGCCGCCCGGTCCCGCTCGCCGGCGGGGCGGGAGGGAGGGAGGGAAGGAGGGAGCGGGAGCAGCCGCCGCCGCCGCCGCCGCCGCCGCCGCCGCCGCCGCCGCCGCCGCCGCCGGGCCGGGGCTGGCTGCGCTCGTGCCCGCGCGCATGCGCGCGCGCACCCACGGGCCGCGCGCCCGCGCGCTCGCCCGCCCGCCGGGAGGAGGCCGCGCCCGCAGTGCGCACGCGCGCGGCCGTCGCCGCGGCAACCGTTGCCCGGGCAACCGTTGCCGGCCCGCGCGTGGCGGGGAGGCCGCGCGTGGGGAGGCCCGCGCGGCCCCCCCCGGGACTGCGGGACCCCCCGTTTTCCCTCCCTGAGGGAGTCCTGGTTCCCCCCAGCCTCGCGCAAACACGCGGCCGGACCCGGGCCTTGACAATCCGGCCCCACACGTGAAAAACCACGAGTGTTTCCGCCCACGCTAGTCCCAAAGAGCATTTATTCAGCACACGCCACCCTGAAATGTCACAGGTTGCAGCAGCGGGTGGCCTGGCCTCAGCAGCGTGCGCCGTTCCTGGCAAACGGGGAATTTCATCACCTGCTTCACCGTTTACCTGGTTTCCTTTTGTTTTCCCCCAGAAACCCCGGGCAGGCCCAAGACACGTGGCCTTCTCCAGGCGTCGGGTGTTTTATTTCACGTCACCACGAACAACGACCTGACGTTCAAAGGTTGCGGCAGCGGCTGCCGTGCCTCCGCACGCGGGATCACAAACAAGGAGAGCGGGAATCCTGCGCCAGGAGCTCCCTCCTCGTCCTCCAGCCTGTGCTGGAAGAGCTGAGGTTGCTCTGCAGGCTTCACACACTGTAATTTTGTGGCTTTATTGTTGTAACAAGCTGCTTTGTTTCTAGATTAAGTATTAAAGGCCCAATCCAAATCCCTTTAAACACCAGAAGAATGTTTTTGTTCAGCCCGCGGCCCAGGCACGAAATGTGCCCCAGGAACAGACGGGGACAGTGACAGCGGTGACCCGGCTGGAGGGACAAGGCCGTGTCCCAAGAAAAGCGGCCTAGTTTTGCATGCAACGTGTCTTAGCTGTTCGTAAAGAATGGATCTAATTGCTAAACTTGCCAGAATCACTTAGAAAACGTGAAACAAAATGTGGTTCAAGAGGCTGGCAGGTTACACCAGTCAGTATGTGTCAGTATAAACCAGAGCCCTGAAAACTCTCTAAATAAAATTTTGGAAACTTTAACTGAAGAAAAATGAACAGGGGAAGAGCCAAGTGGTGAGAAGAAAATTATGTTTGTACAAGTTACTGCACAACTTAAGAAAGGAGATTTTGTCAAGGCAGTTGTTGGGACATGGGCACACTTTATTGTAAACAGAGAGAGATCCTTAGGGGAACATCGCTGACCTTCGCGTTACCTCTTCCTTCTTGCACCGTTATCCTGCAGCTCTGTCTGTGCATCCCTGTCCTCCAGGCCTGCTCCGGGATGTGCCGCGGCTCCCTGCGAGTCTCCGGGAACCGCAGGGCTCGGCCGTTTTGCGTGTCCTTAAGCGGAGGATCCAGGAAACGTCTCGGCTGCTGCTGGAAGGGCTCAGCAAGGAGCTAACGCCAGAGCCCTCAAAACCATCCTGGAGATAAAACATTTAAAATGGGAGGGTCGTCGGCGAATGACTGAATGTGTTTGCTTTTCCCACGAGAAAATTAACGACTCTCATGCTCAGTGGCAGCAAATCCATGTTTAATTCACATACCCCTTGCCTCTTTCCTGTACTCTGCTGTAAAACATCCTTTCATGCTCTTCTTGTGGAAAACGTTCCTACCTTGCTTTGTTATAGAACACAGTTTTCCTGTTCTCCTGGCTTCCTGCACCGTTCAGAGCGGGCACACACACACCGTGACAAATTCCACGCACCTTCTCGGCCAGCAGCTCTGGCGTTCCCCGACCAGGACGCGAAGCCACAGCCCGACACGACATCTTGCAAAAGTAAATGCGGGTGCTTCATTTCTACCTCGCTGGAAATCCTTGCCTCAGATTTCCCGTTTCTCCCACCCCGTTTTATTTACCAGTATGAGAGCATATAGGTAGAAGGTGTAGGTTGGTCCCTCGTCACCCCATGGCCAGTGGCTCTGAAATCCCACCGAGATACCTAATGGCATCAGAAAGGGAGTCCCTATATGATGATGTTTGGGGGAATGTGCGGAGGGAGCAGGGGCTGGCGCTGGGGAGCAGCTCGGAAGGGCGCCAGGGCCGGGGCTCTCCCGCAGCGCCCGGAAAAGCCCCTCGGGATCAGGGAGACGGTGCTGTGGGCAGCGTCCCTGCGGGCAGGTAATGCTCTTAGTGCTAAAAGCAGCAAAGCCAGCGGGGCCGGGGCTGCGTCGGGACACCCAGGCAGCCTCATTGCGCTTGGCTTGCTTTCCTCAGGACTCGCCATGCTTTCCAAGGGCTAGTAACTTCCCACTTTTCACTCCCTTTCTTCCCTTCCGTGGGAATAGCGCTGTTACTAGCGGAAAAGGCACGTCTTCCCTCGGGCAGCACCACAAAGGCGCACACACGCTTTTTCCCTGGTATTTTCCTTGCAAGGTTTCGCGGTGGTCGGAAAGGCTGCGGCCTCCCCGGCGCCTCGGCCGCCCTTGACGTTGACTTAGCGCCTGGGGGCTTCTTGTGGCCACCGTGCGGGGCCAAACTTGGTGCCACCGCTGCGGATGACACCCCGGGCAGAGACCTGAACCTGCTGCACTGCCCCCATGGCACAACACGGATATGGAAGCAGCAAAGAAGCAGATTCAGTTGTTTCATAGCGGTCTTAAAGTGTCTTTTTCTCCCTTGCACAAAACAGTTTCCTACGACAGCTCCTTGTGCTCCAAGCAGGAAGCGAGAGCAGAATATTAGCCCTAGCAATAGGAGGGCAGTTGTTAGAGGGTGAATTCCAGCAATGCCAGGACAGGTTTCCAGGCGGGACGCAGCCACCTGCATGGAGAACACGCAGCAGCCTCGCTCTGCAGAACCACGGGCACCAGGCAGCGCTTTTCATGTCAATACAGAGAACAGAACACATTTAAGCACAGATAAGCAGCAGCGAACCTCATGCAGTCAAACTTACAGTCCTTCTGTGCTCATTAGCTGCTGTGCTGCTGCCATTCGATAGTTAATGCCCGTTTCCTCCCTTGTCCCATCCGTGCAGCAGCGGGAAGCTCCTCGTGCTCCCGGCATCCCGCAGCGTGTCCCGCCACCCCGGCACGCTCCTACGGAGCTCTCCCGCCCTGGATCCCGCCAGGATCTGCCCGGCGCCGCCGGACGCTCCCGGAGCAGCCAGGCTGCGGCATCTCTCGCTCCAGGCTCCGTTTGATGCAGGCGCGGATGAGGGACAGGGGTATTTTTAGGGCACGCGGCACGAGGCTCCGCGCTCCGGAGGGGACGGCAACGCTGCAGCAACAGGAGCTAAAAGCCAAGAAAGACCCCGTTGCCTCGACGTCTCACAGGCGCCTGGCACAGTGGTGCCTGGTGTCACCCATGTCTCCACAAGCAGCCGCCTTCCCAGGGGCTCTGGGCCGCCCTCTTTGCAGCCATCCGAGCGCCCAAAGCTTTTATTTTTAGCACACGCTGCTATAAATACGGACGGGGTAACCCACAAAGCCCGACAGAGCCGTGCCCGGGGGATGGCGAGAACAGGAGTGTCCCGCGCTCGGAGCCAGCAGCAAACGCAGCCCTCACGGTGACATGGGGACCGTGTCCCGTTCTGCTGAGCAGCCCAGGACAGGCAGCAGGGCTGGACAAAAAGCCCAAAGCCCCAAATG
This sequence comes from Tinamus guttatus, assembly GCF_059628265.1. Classification (NCBI taxonomy): domain Eukaryota; kingdom Metazoa; phylum Chordata; class Aves; order Tinamiformes; family Tinamidae; genus Tinamus; species Tinamus guttatus. Next base: position 3,221,256 of record NW_028288760.1, on the reverse strand, counting down.
TTCATATCCCCCTGCTTAGTCCCTCTGGACAGAACCACGGATTAACGTGCTTCCTGCCGGAGGAAAGAGGTGGGAGTGGAAGATTCTCCCCATTTCAGGAGTGTTTTGCTGGGCAGCCCCTGGGCGAAGCCCGTGAGCGCCCTGGTACCAAGCTCATGGGGAGGGCAGACGCTGGGGACGAGCCAGCAGCAGCAGAAGAGGTGGCTGGTGGCCTTTTAAGGACCATTTGGAGGGGGTCAAATGGGTTTTTTTTCTCCCTCTCTTTGCACATTCCTCAGCAGAGCTGCACCGCTGCCCCTCCACGTGGCTCATGCAGGAGATGGAGCAAAACCAAAACCCGAGGGCCCGGTGCCAAGGAGGCCAGAGCTGACCCTTGCTGCAAGGGCGAACGGTGGCTCGGCCAGCTCTATCAGCCCAGGAAAGCCAGGGAACCCGAGCAGTGCTGGGTGCCAAGCCTGGGGGTGCAGCTTTCCCCAGAGGGTGCCAGCACAGAGGAGACAACCCCGAGCGCGCCGCGAGCACCGACACCGGGGACGAGCCGGCCGCAGCAGCCGCTCTCCCCGCGCCGGAGACGCCGCGTTCAACCATTCCGAGGAGCCGGCGGCTCCGTGCACGCCGCCGCACGCGGGCGGGCTCGGCCCCGCGCTGCTGAGGTCACCTCCAAGGTGGCTCCACGCACCAAAACCGGTTTGGGAGCTGGAGCTCTTCCCCACGGCGGCGTCCGGGGGCAGGATCCTGCCCGTGCTTGGGCACCAGCTCCTCCCGCACGTCCACCTTAGACCTTTGGCTTGGGGAGCTCCTTGTCTCTCCAGGTTTATTTTGGTCCGTGGGTCAGGTCCGGCACAGCTCGAGTTACTGCGTGTCCGTCCCCGAGGGCTGCAGGGGACAGGGCTCCTGGTGACACATGATACGCGAGGGCTCAGGCATCGCTTCTCGGGTCACGCTCCCTGGCCGGCTCCGTCACATCTACCCTGGGGACTGCCCCGTTCGCAGGCCTCTCTCCAACCCCCCAAGAGCCACGGTCAGGGTCACGAGTTAAATTTATGCAGTTCAAGTTCAGGCTTTTGAGGAGTGCGGGCCAAGCGAATTAACACCCTTGATTCCACCCTAGCACCCACTTTTGCTGTAGCGGAGCGTCCACCTTCCGGAGCAGCTGCTTTCGGCCAGTTCTTCCCTGTCCCTTCCAATCACTGTTGGAAAAGGAGCAAGATCAAATTCAGGACAGAATATTTGTTGATCGCAGAGGAGACCGCAGCCTTGATCTGTCCAAGGAGAACACCGGGCTGCAGGAACTCGCGGGGCAGCATCTGCCACCGCCTTCTGTTCAGGCTGGAACCGAGTCCAGGCAGCTCCGCTAGCGGAGCCGGTGGGGAGTTTCCTGCCATTCCGCTGCCTTTTCCCTTGGTGGAATCAGTGCTGGGTGTTAGTGCTACTAATAACCTGCAATTCCAGGGAGAGGAGCAAGAAACCCTGGAAGCCCAAAGAGCCGGCTGGTCAACCACCCCTTGAGGAAACGGGAGCTCTCCAGCCACGCCAGTGTGGTGGCATTGACGGGGCTCCTAACGAGTGGAATTTGCTCAGCCTGTCCCTGCAGAGCAGCCCTGGGCAGCGGTTACCCGTCCCGGCCCCGCAGCGCCCGCAAACACCGGGGCCATTGCGACACGCTTTGTCACTCTCACAGGCAGCCACTTCTGCATTTTCAAGGTGTGGATTTCTGCACAGACCTGCTGTACCAGTTCAGGTTCAGAAGCACCATTAGCTAAATGATATACTGCAAATTGCTGGTAGGTTTAAAAAAAAAAAAAATCTGAATTACTGCAAAGATGGGTCTTTGATCTGTCCTGCATCCTGCTGCTAATTTGTGCATTTAAAGAAATCTAAATTAGGGGCCATTCAAGACCAAAAATGTCTGCAGTCTATACCACAATTTAAAGTCTGCAGCAACAAGAAGCGTTTAGAGGTCTCGGTGCAGCCCTCATGGCACAAATGCCATGAAGGTTTCTCCAGGCTCTCCACGTGCTGCCCTAACACGCCTGTTGCGGGTGCTCCTCCTTGCCCTGCACGGGGCAGGAACGCTGCTCGCCGCTCCTGTTCTCCAGGGAAGCCAGCGCGCACATCCGCACCCTTCCGCGGGCAGCGCTCGGAGGCGCTTCCCGGCTCCGTGCCGAAGCGCCGGCGGCAGCGCGGGCGCCGCGCAAGCCGAAGGGCACCCGGGTGTCCTCGTGCTCACGGCGGCTCCCTTCTCCCTCCCGCGGGTTCCCTTGCTGGCGGAGAAGGCGCTGGCAGTTCCCCAGCCAAGAGAAATCCCCGTTATCTGGCACTACTTCGTCACAGGGGAGCCCCAAATACCCCTCGCACAGCCCTCAAAGAGGAAGCTTAGCAAAGCAAGTGTTTCTGGAAAGCCAAGCAAGACCTTTTCTAGTTGCAGAAGCATGTCCCAAACCAGGATTTGCTCTCCAAATTACTTTCTAGGTGGTTGACGAGCTATAAAAATACCTTATTTTCCGTTACTCTGTCCCTACAAGCAACACCAAACCGCGTGAATTCATAACTGTTACTATTCTTCAAAATGACGTTCCAGAACAGCCTGTAATAAATCAAAAAACTTTATTTTTTAAGATATATTATAAATTTACAACACAACATCAGTGTCTTTAGTGTGTGTGAGAGCAGGTTTAAAGACTCAGCATTCATTCTAGCCTCGCTCGTGGGTCCCACCGCCACGCGCTGAAGGTTGGTAACGCGGTTCAGTTTGAACAGGTCTGGCTTGGCCAACAACCCTGCAACTTCTAGCAGTAGATTTCAGCAGAGAACGCTTTAAAATGTTAACAGATTAGTAGCAATTTCTTGATTTTGCCTGGAGGGCTGCGCTCTCAAAGCAGGAGAGGTCAGGGACCCACTCTGGCACATCTAGAATGAACCCTGATCTCCACGGGCTCAGGGATGCTGGCCCTAGCTGAGCTTCATGAAGTAACATCCCACCCGAAGCAGCACTGCATGCCACACGTCAGTGCCACTTTCCTGTAAAAGTTTCCATATCCTGGACCTAGCTGTTTTATACACAGGTGAAATGAAAACTGGTCAGTACCTTGCAAAATCATCTCACTAGTGCTGCTGTGTGGTAAGTGCCAGATAGCAAATCACACTCCTGTACAGTTCCTTAAACTAGGATAAAAATGCACAAATTAAAAGCACTCTACAGGCCTCTCACCTGCTGTAATGAGACACTTGGTTTTGTGGGGCTTAGTTTAAAAACATGATCCAATTGCTTTCTTCTCCCCAAAACATGATATAAAGCTATATGCAAATTCAGCAAGAACTTAATGCACTTACACTTATTGAAAAAAAATCACACGCTGCAAACAGGTTCTGCGTTGAAGATCTTTAAGTCTAGGGCAAGAGGTTCTTACCAAACCTTTGGCTGTACCTCGATATCAGGGTGCAGGTGACAGCCACCACGACGATGCCACGTTCCTGCAGACTCCCTCTACACAACTTGCCTTCCCTCTGCAGGATCACAGGGACAGAGACGCTGGCCAAGCTAATGCCCTGTCCCAGCTCCGAGAGCCACCAGCACAAGCTCCTCAGGAGACCCACCGGCCCAGGGAAGAGGACTCGGGATTAAGTCCTGCTCATACCTCTAAGCAGAAGGACTTACAACCAGCTGGTAACACCTTGCTGCAAATGATGCTATTCTACCAGATAGTAAAAATGCCATTTATTAAAAGTAGAAAAATGGGGCTTTTACTTTGGATGAGATACTATCCCATGCACACTGCTTTTGGAAAGCTGCCACTGAAGTTGAGATCACTGCAAACCTCCGTGCCGGTTCCACGGCAGCGTCTGCTGACAGAGCTCCAATACATTCACCTGGTGCAACGCTTATGGAAGCGACTTGCAACGCGTGTTACAGACTCAGCCTCACCAGAATAACTGTCCCAACTCCAAAGGATTCCAGTAACCACCTCAGTACTTCTTGTCTTGGGGGGATTGGTCTTCACAGACACGTTTGTTGCTGTGAGAGTGAGGGGAATAAACGGGGGCCAAGGTTCTGGGCCACACACAGGCTGCGAGCAGCCAAGGAGATGCAATTAGCAGGAGGTTTAGGAGCTCCACAAAGGGAACCTTGAGCCTTCCTAGAACAGCAGTTATTAATGAATGTACTAGGAAGAGCTCAAGTTAATTTTCCAGCTGCTTGGAGACACGAAGTGTCCTTGCCACAGCGTAAAGATCAGTGACGTGGCTGGGCAGTCTCGTGTGACCATCCTGCTGTAACGATGCAGCAAGTGCAGAGGAAGGCTCGTGCCACTGCCCCCAGGGACAGGAAAGAACAGCAGATTCTTTGGGCTGTCCCTAAGGCGACAAGTTTATCAGAAGAATCACGCTAGCTCTGTCTCACAGGTCACGACCAAGCAAGGCCCAAGCTCCAAGTGGCCAACAGCATTTTACCCCAAATACAATCCTTTAAATGAACCGCCCTTGTGAACAGAGTATAAATATGAAGCCCTGAGAACAAACTTCCATATAGTACATTTCTATTAAAAATATCAAAGCTTTGATGACAAAAATTATAAGTTACATTTTATTTAATAAATAGCTAGCTAGCTTTCAAGAGTCATGTAATATCAAAAGGTAGAAGATTGTCCATATCAACCCACGGGACAGAGTCAGAAGAACTGCAGGAAATAGATACTGCATCGGATGAGTCACCTACCACGTCACTCCCTCACTTCTTGATTTCATGGGTCTTCCAAAGGTTTCCTTGACCATGTCAGGAGACACCCAACTGTGACATGTCTTTGCTCTTCGTAAGTTGAACAGATACAAGCACAGGATGCAAATGTGCAAATCCTTATTCCTATGAGGAGTTTTTCCTCACAGAGCCTAGGGACCTCTCACTGCCTTCCAGACCAGAGCCACAACATGTGCACCCTTCAGACACAGTTTGTCCCCAGGCAGTGGCCTCGCTACCCCCTCCTTGCACCTGGAGACCTGTCTCTGCACGTGCCAACTCAAACAGTGATTTTTGAGGGAGTGGGGAGAAAACATAATACTTTGCAAGCACAAAGACTTAATCCCTCAACCATGATGAAGTAGCAATACCCAGGTGCCATGGGAGATACAACTCCATAGCCTAGCACTAATTCATACCCAAAAGACAACACCAGTGTCATCAATTCCTTGAATACTAACTTAACCTAGAGGGGAGTTTGTTTTAAACAAACTCCTAGTCCTTGCTGGGAACATCACACCTTGTTAAGTTCTGGCCTTTTTCCACTACTGAAAACTTAGGTTCTCAGACAAGCAAGACTTTGCTAAAACCAAGAAACAAACTTTGGCAAATCAGAAGCTGCGCAGCTTTTGAGCTCTGGAAGGAAAGCCAGAAATAACGACATTCTCAAGCTTTCAAGTATTTTAAAGATGCAGTATGCCTTTAATCCAAAAGGTTTCTAACTGCAGTTGCAGCATTTGGTTATGTCAGTGAGGCTGGGCATTCCTACCTCCATCTGATATGTGATTATGCTCTCCTGATGCTTCTTTCTGGTTTTATTAGAAGTATCTGTGGCACCGCTCCTGCTTTGGCATGCAGAGGGACACAGCTCTGATAACTCTTATCATCCTGCTCAAAACCAGCACTGAGGATGATGCATAGGTTAGTAATGGGCACTGGCAGCATCGCTCTGAGCTGTCCCTTTGCTGTGGGGTTAATGCAGAGATGCACAAGCAGCAGAACTTCCCTCTTCACCACTCTGCTCCTCCGAAGCTGGTGGGACCCTCTACACGGGGAATCCACCCAGCTCCAGCCAGATGAGGAGCTGGTTCAAGTTACCACCATCCCTGCTCTCCTCTTAGCACAGGTGAGGCCGGTTGCTTGTTCTTGCCAGATCACAGCCAGGTTCTGTCTTGAGCAAACCAGAGAACAAACTTTTAGATGAATCTAAAATTGCAAGATGATCCTTGCCTGGTCAGCCTGGAAGCTCTTTACATCTACTCAAGAGTCCAATTAAGGATCATTGAAATAACAGAGGCATGGAAATGGTCTTTGGAGAAGGGAAAAGCTCATTAAAGGCTCGTTAAAGGCCATGACTGCTACCAAAGTATCTGTTCAGCAAGTCTGAAGCTGCACTTGTTTACACAAAAGCCAGAAAATATTTCAGATTAGTTTTTCTCTTCTCACCTTCATCTTCTAGAAAGAATCACTACAGGAATAGTGACAGTTTACCCTGATTGAATAGGGAAAGAGACTTAGTTTCAAACAACAGTGTCCTCTGGTAGTATTACACACCAAGAACTGCAGGGAATGAGGAAAATAAACAAAAAACCCACAGATCATAATAATGCCACAACCTTTAGTCACAGCTACTCGTGAGCAGTTGCACCAAACACTCAGGGTTCCGAGAGCAGGTTCTTGACTTTTATAGCTACAGAAAAGCTATGTCATGCTATGCTGTCAACCTGTTCTTAACAGGAGTCTGAAAACACAGTCTTACTGGCCAATGTGAATAGAAGATAAATTTCTATAAAGCTCTGAATTTTCAGATGCAAAAGTTCTAGCACTCTTGAAGTGCAAGCTTAATACGAAACTACGAAAAACAAAAATAAAAAACACTGGGATAGTAAGCCAAGATAAAATCTCGTGCTGTTTTGACTTCCCCACCCTTTGTATTAATTATGTGAAATTGGCAACTTCAGAGCCTTGGCTGCATAATAACAGAGATCAGATACCAAGTTCAGGCCAAAACTTGTTGTGGGGTTTCGGGTTACATCCTGCTGCATTTTTCTTTTTGGAAAAAGAAAAACAGCCCTAACACACACACAAACCTCAGCAATGAAGAACCCACGCTTAACCGGAGCATAGTCCTCAGGACAGCCCCCTGACAGACACTTTGTGCTGTTTGAAACAGGACCTCCCTCTGGTTGCTCTGTATTTTGGAGAAGCAGGTTTTGCAGAGCCTGCCTTTCCAGAAGGAAAAAGCTGCGTATTGCAAGACTTGACAGATGATGACAGATGTCAATCATGTGGCACCAAGTTGAAAGGAAAAAAAACATTTTAGACCATTAAAATAACACCACCATAGCCCACCACAACAAAATCTATCTGAATATTCACCAGAAGTTTTCATTAAAAGCTCAGGTCGGTCTTCTGATAAAACTAGGAAAGACACAGCTTAACATTCTTGGTACTTCCAGGATTTAAAAAAGCAGTGAGAGAAAAGGAAAAACAGTTCTATCTCAGAGACAGTAATTTCAAGCGTGCTTTTAAATACCTTAAGCAAGATAAAAAGCATTTCTGCTTATTTGCAGATTACCATTCAACCCATGCAAATCAGTATCTTTTTGTAAACAGAGTCTGAAAAATAAACTCAACGTAAGCCTCCCTTCCCAAAATCATGCATGTCAAAATGGAAAAAACCACAGAGTGAACACATCCTCCCTGCACTGGGGTATGGCAGAGTGTAAGCTTATGAATTGCAGCACTTGAGAACCCAAGTGTTGTTGTTGTTGCAAGTTCTGTCATGAAAGAGATACTGCATCTTTAATGTAGCTGACAATCACCTACGAGCCTAAACCCTGCAGAACTTGAACAACACTAAAGCAGAAAATAAATAGGAGAAAGTAATGCTATTTATTAAAGGAATTCCATCTATGAATTATTTCATTTAAATTATAATGCAAGACAAACAAGTTTGGATAGAAATGTGCTTGCTCTCCCAACATTTGGGCTTTTAAAAAACATTTCCTAAGAATCAATTTAAAAAAGCATTTTATAATTTGAGATAAGTTAATACTGTATGGAGAGAATTAATATCCTATGCTAGTGGTCAGTGACCTCTTGTAAACTCTAGCCAGATACTAGTGAAACTGGCTAGTAAACTACTGTCACAGGCCTTTTACCGCAGAGCTTAAAACACGAGCAATATCATCATGTATCTCGCCAATCAGATTCTTAATTGCATTCACAAAACCTTTTCCTATATTTGTATATATATATTTTTTTCAACCTAAAACCCCAAAACAAAAATAAGTCTTCAAACCTCTTCCACTAACACTAAATCCACAAGGCAATAAATTTAGGTTGGCCATAACTACATACGCTCTCCTGGAGACCCCCCTGTTTGGGGGAGCCTTTGTGCCCCCCTCCCCAGCAATCCAGGTGCCCTCCCGCCGGGAAGGTGCAGCCGGGGACAGGAGGAGGTGGCACGGGGACCCGGCACCCCCCTACGTGCGGTTCAGCGTCTGGAAGATTCGGGAGATCTGCAGCATGACGGGCCCCGTTTCCGGATCGTTCATCCACTGAGTGCTGTTCAAGGGGTTTTCAAGCATATCCTCGAAGGCTGCCAAGAGATGGAAGTTGTTACACACTTAGTCCTTCATTTAGCAAAGGCTTCAAGGGCTGAAATGCTTAAACAGGAAAGTAAGACATTGCTGCAGAGCTATTCTTTGCTTTGGGACCAGTAAATTTTTTAATTCTGTTACTTATTTTGAAGGATGAAGAAATTCATAAGAATTGGGGAGATTTACTGCAAAAATCATGTTGCAAGTATGGCAGAAGAACAAGACAGCCAATAATCTAAACTTTATGTCCAAACTCAGCTGGACAACCAAAAACTAAGAGCCTCGGATCATTATGGAACGGGACAAAAAGACGTGACCTATTGAGAAGTCACCAAAAGGGCAGTCTTGTAAGAACCTGGCAGCCTGACACCAAAGTCAGCATTTTGGAGCATGCACAGCTCTAAGTGACATTAGTGGGAGCTGGAAGTGCCCAGCACCTCTGAAGGGCTTACCACAAATACCTTGCTCAAGGCCATGCAGCATGCCTCTGGCAAAGCCCAAAATAAAAGTACAGATCTCAGCTTTCCCCACTTTCCCATTACTTCTTTACAGACTGAAGAGTTTGAAACCAAAGATTTATCAACTTTAAGCATCTAATTAAATGCAAACATTCATTAAAGTCTGTGACATCAGCTATTTGCAGATGCATCATTTAGGAATATATTCTCATGCTCATCCAAGCATTACAAGTGCATATAATAGCATTTCATTTTCTATTTATATTCTGAGCTGCAGTGTGGAACCCTCTTGGAAACAAAGAGAACATTTGTTCAGAAAACAAGGTGAGAATATTCTGCTCTTGAATTATTTAAAGCCTTGCAAACTCTGCTAATTACATTTAAAGCAGGTATTTTAAAAGACACTCTCCAAAGAGCTGTGCATATACCCTTTAAAAGCCAGTCCTCAAAGTTTGAGGACAATGACTAAACGGAAAGTTTGTGTACAACACAGGTACAAGGTCATTCTGCATCATCCTCCCCTGTAAAGGCCATCAAAATAGAGATTTACATTTCACTTTGAGGCTTATAAAATCAGTGCTTGCCAAAGCCACAGCTCTTCTGACCAAGAAGGCACAAATTTTGCTATGGAGCTCAACTTCAAGCTGGGGAAAATGCCTTCACCTACGTTATCTCAACTTTGGCAAGGCAAAGCCCTGGTTTGGTAACTCACACGTGTTATTTTCCATTTCAGTGACCTGGCCCCAACATACAGCAAGTTGTATGTTGCCATACAGTTCCAAACAGTACTTACCTAGTAGAGTTTTAGGGTTTGTTAGCCCTAACTGTACCACAGGGTTTTCTAAGATGGCTTGGAAGAGAGGGCTATTGGTGTCAATTCCCTTATCTAAGTCCTCTGGAGAAGGTTTTCTGTCTCCCAGCAGCCATTCACACTGAAAGAAACCACCAGGTACAACAAATTCACAGCTGGTTCTGTTGCAATGAAAGTCTGTCAAAACCTGTGATGAAGTGGCATGTTAAAGATGATTTTCTCCCTCTCATGTGCAGTTAAAGATGTATTTATTTTCACAGTAAATTACTATTCATTTGGGTTTTGTTCCCAACCTTTGCTTCGACAGAAACAGCAGCATTGCCTCATATGGCAATAAAAGGTCAGTAGCTTTGGACATTTCAAAGCTGAGGGAAGAGGTGTCATCCCACAGAGTTATCCCAGAGCAGGCACTGCATCAGCACGGCTACAGTAGGTCAGTGAAGAATTACCCAGCCCAATATCCCTTCTCTGACAGCAGCCAGCACCAGATGCTTAAGAAAAGAAGCTTCCGTCACCATCAGCTGCTTCTACCTCATTCTGCTTAATATAGTCACTGACAGGGGACTAGTCAGTCTTTGAAAGCCTTCACATCTTGGTCTCCCCAAGTTGTGGAATACATTGATACAGAACGTTAATTCATACACTGCATGGCTTGAATCTCCTGCCTCATCATTTATTCCTAACCTTTCATCAGTTATTAATTATGGGAAGTATCTATCCCTATGACAGTATAACTTCTTTAGTTGCAATCCCCAGTGAAGGAGCTTCTTAAAAGCCTTCTGAAAATCCCCATACACTATATCACTATATCACTAGATCAGCATTAACCCTGTGCAGGCTGAGTTCTTTTAAGATATTTAAAACTTATTGCATTCCAGTTGTGCAACTATTCTGCAAGGGACACAGAAAGCATTTATTTCTATTTCAGCAATGTTTCAGCTTTACAGTACAATCAAAATCAATTAATAATAAACAAATTGGCTGAGCAGACAACTATAGGAGTAAGAAACAGAAATAACAGTGTACTCACAGCTGCATTTTGCTGGTTGTTGTTTACTCTCAGTGCATCTACCACTTCTTTTTCATCAAATCCCATCTCCATCAGGGCAATGACAGCCTACATCGGATTTGCACCGTTTAATTAATACAACATTTAACACAAAAACAACAACAATCACAGCCTTTCACCTTCTGGGCAGGAGCTTTTTGCAGGGCTAGGCACAACTGTCTCCATTTGTAGATTTACACAGCAGATGAGAAGTTTGTGGGTATCAGAAATGTCTGCTGCATACATGGACTAAGTCTTATGGAAGCAGGACAGAAGCCCATTAATTTAGAACCTCTCTCACCTCAAAGCTCTGCTCATGTCTCACCGAGATACACATTCCATGGCCATACAATCCACCGCAGTTCTAGTCACTGGATTTCATTTTACTTCCTGGGTTTACTATATATTGCTAGTGAGCATTATGTATTTAGGTATTTGTACCTGATATCATTATGGGAATGTTCAATTATTGGAAATTGTATTTAGGTCAATCACTACATTGTGATTTCAGCTGGAACCTGTAAACAAGAAACCTCTAGCTGTTAAAGTGCTGGATTCTAAAGAGCACCTCCTGGTGAGTTCTCAGTGTGATGACACCATGCATTTTTACTTCATATCTTTGAATCTTTCTGAAGAAAGGCTAACTTAGATTTGCTGTGAAACTTTTAATCTACTGATGATACTCTCCCATGACCCCTAAATAGAATTATACTATTCTGTCCTTTTCTGTAGCAAAGGACCCACTCTTGCCCTTCATCCTTCTTCTCTGAAGGCAACCAAAAGGCAACGCTAGAGTCTAGCAGTTCTTGATTTCAGGTTACAACAGCTGATTTTCAGGTATAAAAGTAATAGCACCAGTAATTTAGACATTGGTACCCGAGACAGCAATACATTAGGTAATATTCCTTTCAGACATCTGAATTTAAGCAGCTCAAGATTCCCACTAAAATACTGTCTGGCCAGTACAACTTACAGGCACACAGATGTTCCTTAACTAAGTATTTATTGGAGTGCCATGGTGCCCACACAGTCCCTTTTGGTTTTAATAGTTACATAAATAGTGAGATACACCACACATACTCGTGGGTCTGGGCGAAACTCTCTTTTCCGCCGGATCTTCTTGAATATTTCTGTCAGCTCATCCTTGGCCTCTTCCCCACCAACTTCTGAACTAGGACCTGCAGCTGCTTCAGCAGAGGATGCACCAGCTTCAGCTGCAGCTTCTGACGGAGTCTGACCAGGAAGGGGAGCATCCACAGCAGGGTCATCTGCATGTTCTATCAACCACTCCATGGCCTGTGTCACTGACATACTGAAAAGCAAATAAAAACCACAAGGATAAGGAACACTCCTGAAAAGCAGTCCTGTTCCACGCACATTTTTCTTTGCATTCATTCCCATCATATATGGGCTTGCTTCTTAGTATGAGAATTCACACACACAGTTTGGAAGCAATTCTCAGAGCACCTCTGTTCTTGATGCACTCGAGACACCACAATCATCTTTGACAGAGCAGCAAAGTCCAACTTTGACAATCAAGTTGTAAAAGACATTTGTGAGGGAGTCACCTTATTCTCCACACCATCAGCTTTATTTTACATCAATCACTGCCCATTTGCAACCACTGAGAAAACAGCAAAGCATTTTCCAGGCCTGAGTGGAACCACATGGCAGACATAAGCTGCTTTGTTGCTCTTTATAGAGATCTCAGACACTTTGTGACCAAGGAAAGACAAGAACAGCATGAAGTATATTCCTACAGCTTAACAACCACTCTGGATGGGCTATGCTTTTTTCTTCATAAAACCTGAGTTTCTAAGCACAAGTGCTACCTCGACACCTAGGAGCAGTGCCAGCCTGAGAGCCTTGCAAAGCACAGACCAAGGAGAACAGGCAGAGCACTGCTTCCCCTTCCCTGAAGCACCTGCGTCTGTGCAACGCCAGAGGCAGCACTGCTTTTCTGTGCTAGTGTTTTCTCCAAACTAATTTTACGTGACCCACATAAGGAGACTTTGGAGAAAAAATAAACACTTTTTTAATCATACCAAATAATTTACAGCCGGTTTGCTGAGCACACTTACTGATTTAATCGAAGGGCTTTGACAGCTCGGCTCTCTGGAAACCCCATCTCTGTAAGCTGTCGCAGAGCTATCTCATCCACTCTGTCTTCCTCATCCTCATCCAGCATGGCTACATACACACAAAAAGAACCATGTTCAAATGCACTTTGAGCTTAAATAAACCCCTTCCTCAATGGAAAGGGACATGTTAAGTTCAAACCCCATTCTCCTCTTCAAATCCCCGCTTTTGTTTCTGCACCAAATTCGCTATCTCACCATTTAGTTTGTTGCACTCAGCTTGATCTGATTCAGATAGCTTCCTGCAGGACAAAAAACTTCGTCTGTGTGCATTCACAGTTGCTGACAACAAACTCCCACGTCACCATGGGATGTCCACATCAGGGAACAAACTTTGTGAACCTCTTACATATTTATTAGTTACCTAAAAAAATAACTGAGGCCAGGTCCTACCAGATGAAGAGCAGTACATCAACAGCTACAGTTTTTCCTCATTTAACTCTTTCCTTGTGAATTCTAAACAATTCTTTACCCCCATCAAGGTGCAAGTCAAGTTTTTCGGTTATTTTACTATTAACATCTTTTAGTTTTAAATGGAACTTTTAATCTATCCCAAAAGACTTAAAATTTTATGCAACCTATAGCACAAGATGAAATCTTTGCCTCAAAATTATTACAGCTCTGATATTTCTGTAAGTTTGATGCTTCACTCAGCAAGCCTCTTCTCCTGCTGTGGAAGCACGCGAGTTCCTGGGAGGAAATTAGTAACCATAAAGATATATTCATACCATTTGCCTTCTTAAATAGCTCAACTGCATCTGGGTTCAGTGCTAGCAATTTCTGTGCAACTTCTATGAGAGAAACTAAGATCTTCCGGAGCTCTGTCTGGAACTGCAAGAAAGGAAACTGTCAAAACATTTAGATAGCAAGTTATCAGATATCATTAAATCTTAATATGTCTATTGTTAGCATCTCCACTAACATCTGCCCCCTTCAGAGAAGGTTGTTTTAGTTGGGCTTCATTTCTTTGTGGTTTAGACTCAAACACTGGGTGCTTCCTTTGAAATGCTCCAAGTAACAAGATGCAGCAGGCAGAAAGGTCCTTCTATTTCTTCCACAGTCCCCTGCTCAGCACCACAAGCAGTAAAGCATCCAGGAAAACTCCCTGCTCCACAGAAACATGACTCCCACCTTCCAAAGGGCTGTAAGAAGATAGCACTGGTGCAGAGCTACTGTGACTTGCTTTTAGCAAGTAGAGACCTTCACTTCTGTGAGGCAAGTTCTTAGTTATGAACCCTTTGCTTTCTAGTAACCTGAATTTGAGCAACCTAAACCAAGACTATTTTCTAAACCGAAGCATCACACATCCTTTTCACTTGGGCATTTATTTTAAAAAAAAATCCACCCAAAAGGTCACATTAGCCATTAAATAACTAAAATGCCAGTTGTCCTTTTTAGGTTAGCAGGACATTTTAACCCCCTGCAGTGCATAGGCACATTTGCTACTTCATAGCCATGAAGTAGAATGATACCTAATGGTATGAAAGGGACAGTAGCCACATTCTGCTGAAGACACAGGAGCTGCATAGGCTTCATGGGCATTCAGCTACTGAAGTCAAAGTTTAAAAATTTCTCTTTTCAAAACCATGGAATAGGAAAGAGACACTGAAAACATCCAAGCTATTTTAGACTGAATAAAATATTATTCTTAATTGCTACAGTGACTGATCACTTAAGTATTCTATAGTTAAAAAATGCCCATTTGAACACATAACAGTACTCATACACTAGAGAATGCAGAGCTTATACATTATCACTTAACTGACTTCGCATTTTCCAGATCTTGAAAATCATTACTGAAGCTCTCCTATGCATGAACAACATTTTAAATCACAATTCAGTACAGAGAGTTTGGAGACTTTTTTTCCTCCTAATCACTGAATAGCTTAAGAAGATTTGGATTCAGGTCATACAAGTGAGTTTGATACATATTTTTATACCTGAATTTCTATTACGGAAAAAAGACTAATCATATTCACAGGGCATAGAAAAGCTTATGCAAGAAAAAAGCCTGCTTGGGTGTCAGTGCACGAGGTTAAAAAAAAAGTCTTAATACTTACATCCCTCATGTTGTGATGGGCCACAGTGCGATCGACATTGCGAGAAGGCAGATTTGCAGTTGCTTTGAGAATAGCTTCCTTATCAGGAGCTTTCTGCTCCTGTTTCCTCTAAAAGATAGGAGACATGATCAGGTTTCATAACCCATTATCCACAGGACAAAGAACACAGCAAAGAACACGGCTGGTGGGAATTTTATATCCTTCACCAGGGCACCAGGCAGTGCTCTGTAGCTGGCAACTGAGAAGCAGTAGCCCAGCAATACAAAGGATTAATAGCACCAATGCCATTTTGGGATTGTAGGGCAGAACTGAAGCTGCTGCATGGCCCTGCTTCACATAGTTACTAGACATTTATTCAAAGACCACATCTACATTACTTCCACAAAGCATATCTGCATCTGTTATTCTAAGGCAAATGTGCTCTCAGAATTTAAAATGCAAATTAGTTTCCTTTAGAAGTTTAGGAGGTGAAATAGTTTCCACAGGATTTAGCTGGTGCATTTGCCTCTAAACAAGGAGCACAGCCCAGAAATCCTTCTGAAACTCAATAAGGCTGTTAATCAAGCCAGGATAGTCAAGAACTCTTCCAAACTCACTTTCTCCTCTGCTGATACATCTGCCATTTTGGGGAGTGGAGGGGGTACACGCTTCTTTATTAAGAGCAAGACATCTAAAAATACAATGATAGTGAAACATGTTAGAAAATAAAGTGAAAGTAACTCCTGTGAAATACTTTACAGCTTCAATTTTTCCTTTAGACAAGTTTTAACTGTACTAAAACATCACTCTTCTCACCCTGGAAGCCGGTTTGGGTATACACATTCCCCTTCCATGTCTGCAGTCACACACTGCTACGAGGAATGTGCTGCACAGATACATGGCAAAGGACTGGACATGAAGCCAGGGCCTGACACCAGTTAGAACAGACGTACTCGTGTGATGGTAGCACCGGAGTTCAGAACATGATCCATCAGCAGCTACATTTTCATTATCACTGGTTTCTCTCCTCACACAACACCCTTGGAGAATACTACAGGCTCCCCACGTCCTGCGTGGCTGTGTGAACACAGTAATTAGCCCATTATAATAAGGGCACAGCAGCACTTCCACGGAGGAGGCAGCAGTGCAGAAAGGCTGTGTGTTGCTTGGGGTTTCTTTTCTTTCCACCTGAGGCCTTCAACATAGTGAGTCAAACCCAAAGCTTCTGTGACAGCTCCTGGCACCAGGCTGAGCCTCACTCCCCTTTGCACACAAGTGGCAGCAGAGCCATCGTCACTGTGTGCAGCAGGGTGCATCACTGGGCACCACACAGGCAAATCGCAAGGCTCTGCCCTGCCAGACCAAATGCCACACACTTCATTCAATCTTTTAAAGATAATACTTTCCCTTTACAAGGCATATTTTTAAAGCCCCTCACTTATTACCAGAGGTATTTTAAGGGTGCAGAGATGCACACACACTGCTGAGGGCCAAATCAGCCCTGTCCTGGGCAGCACCTGCATCTTTCAGCCAGATACAGCAGGACATGCAGGTTTTTTTAGTCTGTCACGTTAAGCAAGTAAAAAGCAAACAAATCATGCTTTCTGCAACAAGTGTCCTAGGCCTGGATCCATATATAACAGCCAAGACCAACAGATGGTTGGTGAAGGCTGTTAACCCTCATTTGTCCAGCTGGCCAGAATGCAAAGGGATCAACAGACAGGCTTTTGGCTGCCACACGAAGCAGCAAGAGAGTCAGCTAGAACTGTTCAACCAGGCAGCTCAGTGATCTCAGCTGTCGACTGCTGTCTCACCTCCCTGACAGCAGCAGGGCTGCTGCAGGGAGAGAGGCAGAGAGGCACTTGCCAACAGCTTGCTATGACCAAGCAGTTAATGCTGTTTCCTCTCCCTCCCTGGAGAAGTATTTTTCCTCTTCCCTTTTTGCCATCTTATTAGCTTCCTCATGCCGAAGCTGAGAGTGGATACTAAAAGGTCACAGCTTGCACCTTGACAAATAATAAAATAGTTTCATGTTGCCAGGCTGGTAGGATAAAAGGGGAGGGTTGAGGGGGGAAGAATTTTACCTCTATCTTGAATGTTCTCCTCTAACACTGTTTTTGTGTCTGTCAGCACCTTCTCAGAAGTAGCATGTATCAACTTATGATGTGTCACGGCTTTTGGATCCTCCAAGCTCCCAGGTACACACTGCAGAAGATAATAAATATTGCAGATGAGAAGACAGCAATAATAAGGCTGCTGCATGAATCACTGCACTCTGCACTTCAGAGACTACTAAATGATGGCACAGTTTGTATGTGGTGAATCTTAATAGCTTAAGTAATGGTGAAATATGCTAGAGGCCAGTACACAGAATGCATTTTATTAAAGGAACCAAGGTTTGAGTTGTGCTGTAAAGATGCTCCAATCGCAGGAGCGAACAGGAAAATAGGTTTCTCCCTTGTATATCCGAGTCCCTGCCCAGGAAGGAATAATCAAAATTGGGAAGGATTCTAGCCCTCCATCATTGTTAGCTTGAAATCAATAGTTAGCAAAAAGAACACCTAAGTTTCAATTAATTATGATGCTCTTAAATTTCTTTAAGCATTTCAAAGACCTAGTCTTACAGGCCAATCACTGCAAGCAGGCAGGAATAGGACCAAGTACTCAGAATTGAGTATGAAAGAGATGCACTGAAGGGCAAAATACAAACTCACTCAGATTGGTCAGTGCCCCTGAAGTAAAATTTTTCTTAAAGTTGGTCTCTAAGTGACCCTAGATCTGAGTATAGCTCCAAATACTTACAATTAAGTGCAATTTGGAGCAAGACAAGTACTCTTGAGGACCCACAGTTAATCCAGTTTTGCAATAGATGTCCGAGAGGTCTGGAGGTAACAATTAGTACAAAAAATTAATAAAAACCTACAGAGCATTCAGTGTTCTTGCAAAAGGGAAGGCTGTAATAACACCAACATGTTTCTCCTATATAGCCAAGTGAGAAAATAGAAGGGACTCTACTTAATCTAATATCTACACATACACTATTAGGCTATACAACTGTCAGCTGCAATTTTGGTAAGCCTGACCCTACTGTAGAAGGAAGCAGTTTCTGCACCTGGTTTCAAGTTGTTTAATGGAACCAATAGACTTGGCTGCCAGAGTCATAACCTTGGTTCCTGCTCAAAGTGGTGAACAAGAGGTATGCTCACAGCTCTTCTCAATCAGAAATATTCAGTTAATTTCCCCCCACACACAGCTTAATATCCTACTAATACTCTAAAAATTGCATATTAATTCCTTCACTGTGAAACCCGCTTTGAATCCTGAAGGCTTGCAGTGTAAGACTTACCACTGGTTTAACAGTACCAAGAAACACTCATGTATCTACACACCTAGACACAAAGGAAGAGTTTTCTTGATACAGAGTCTGAATAGACTATACAGAAGTCCTTCCAAGAGCCAAATGTGAGCTGACTATGGCTCACTTGCTCTGCTGGCATAAGCTGACAGTGCCATCAAGACTGACGGACCGGGGCTACCCACCAGTTATACAAAAGACTCCCCTTTTGATTGAGGCTTCTAGAAAACCAGAAGTTGAGACCTCACGCTCTTTATCACAACAGATATCAATCAGTTTGGATCCCACGGTGTTTGTGCCCTACTGCATCTTTACCATAGGGTTAGAGTTCCCATTTGCTTCACTTAGAGGCAGCATTTAGGCCTGCTAATATGTATTAAAAGAATTCCTTTGACGGAGACCGATAGAGTCCATCACCACTTTGTCTTGACTGCAGCAGCTGGAGAACTCAAGCGCTTGCTCTTTTCACTTGTTTTCAATCACAGATCTTCAGTTCTTCATTTGAACTTCTGCACAGTCCTCAGCAGGACTGAAGTGAGAGTGTTTCGGCCCTGCTTTGTATAACTTCTTACTAATCCTTCAGTATATTAACTGCTGAACCAAGGCCAAAGAACGCATTAAAGTCTAGCAGCAATTGGGAGCAGCTCCTATAATTGATCCAGTAAGTTATCCAAAATGCATAAGAGGACAACAACAGAACATCCTATGTCTGAAAAAGCTCAACATTAATTTCAGAAATCTTTAGATCAGACCCCAGAAGAGAAGAATTTGAATATATGATCCAGGAGTAAGGAGACCTGTTGCAAGTAATCACACTTGGAGCACTTGCCAATGTTATTTTTCCCTTGCACATATCAAGTTGTGCACATACACGATCATAATATTTACTAATAACATGAAAGTGCAAGTGAAAATCTAAAAATTGCAGGTAATCACTTATTCACTCTCAGCAACCCATGGATTCAAGGCAACATTTTTCAGACTTTCTCCCAGTAAAGCTGTTATAAAGCAGACGTCCTATGGACACCTTACTTCTACATCTTTCTGCCCACAGGAGGAAGAATCCTGGTAATTCCCAGGAAGAAGAATTCCCTATATAGGGAAGAGGACCAGTCACACAAGCCAAGGGAAGCCAAGAAAGCAGGGAGCCCCTGGAGCCCAGTGTCAACCTGCATTGCCCTGTGTGCAGACAGGGACACAACTCCCTGGAAGAGAAGCCCTTGCACCTCTGTGCACAAAAGGACAAGGACGGAACCTGCTCTGTGTTTTACACTGTTGCTTGCAGCATAAATATTTGCATTTCTTTCTAACACTGGAGTTTCCAGCAAGCTTTTGTTCACAGATGCCTGAGCAACCACTGAACTTGCAAGTCCTGCTGACACTGGATACTATTTTCAGTACTTGGAATCTCGATAAACCACAAAGCTGCCTGTTTGTTTGCTTTTAAATATGAAACGGGTTTTGTTGTTTGTTTGCTTTCATTAACAGAAACATTTTAAAATAGTGCTGACACTCCCTAGTACTAGGCCTGGGTGGTTAAACCACCTCTTAAAAGGATCTAAAACATATGTAGGGGCACGAACCCACCTTATCCTCATGTGCTGCACCTTGCACCTCTGTTCTGCAGATGCTCCCTCCTTGAAACCAGGCGAGTGCCACTGCAGCACGTTAACAAAACCCAAAACATTAAAAGCTTCTCCCTGCACTTTGCTTAGCAGGGTGAGGCAGTTTACACGCACACAGCACGTTAGTCTGAAACGTCAGTGTGGGCACAACAATTATGGATGATGAGAATACCCAAGCTTGGACTGGGTTCTGGCCTTCACTGAGCCTCCCCAGGCCCAGGTGAGCAGACTCCTATTACAGAAATCTCCAAAGCCCCTGGGGCTCCTGCTGACATGGGACAGCAACAGTTCTGAAAGAAAGCTTTAATGGTAAAGCTTGAGCTTAAAAATATCTAGGAAAAAAAAACAGTTTATTTTTTCCCTCCACAGACTAGGTATGTAACATTACTGAAGCTAGCAGTTTAAAAACATGTCATCATCACTGAATTGTTACAGGTCAACAGATAAAACTGAGAAGTAATTTTGCTTGATCTGTAAGCAGAAGATTTATGTATAAAAATATATACATACATAAAGCTTAAGAAAAATATCAAAAATGACTCTTCAGAGATTAATAAGCATTTTAATGTTATGGAGGGAGAAAGTGCCCACCTCCCTAATTTGGGCACCCTAACCAATGCCATCTTCCTTCGCTTCCTGCAAGGACAATTTCAACAACTTTGGTGCTTATATCATCAGCATCAGTAGAAGAGGTGGCTGGATAAATTATTTCAAGGCATTTTCAAGATCTATTGCAACAACCCCACGATCACCACTCATGATTTTCCCATTGGTTATTTTCCCCTCCATAAAGCTATATATTATGGATAATGGTTATGCAAATCCACACCATTAGCATAAAGCAGCAGAGAGCAGAAATCAAACATCCCCATCACAGTATCAATTATCTTCTGCCCTGGCTCTCACTGCATGCGAGTGTCAATGCAATTAAGCTTCCCGAGCATTAGGGGCATTCCAGGGCTCCACACATGTGTGTGACCATCACTCCACCCTATTTGGCTCTTCCATGGACACCAAGACAGCCCTTCAGCCATTCCCTTCAGTAATACAACTTCTTTTGGCCTCAAAAAAGGTCACAGCCAACCTCAGATAGAGCAAACCCAGGTGTAGCTGTTCTCATCTCCGAATCCAGAAGCACCCGTGCAGACCAAGGGCCAACACAAAACAACATGTGCTGTCCCCTGCGCTTTCCAGGGGTTCTGGTTAAAAACAAGCAACTCCAGTGCTCACTGCAGAGAGCCCCTGGGCTGCTGCCCATCCTTGTTCTCCCTCGTGCTCACTGGGGAACGAAGCAATCTAAATAACCTACCACAACCTGAAGTTACCGCAAGATGTGATTAGCTAGCCACAGCTTGGAGGATGTTCTCATACTGCAACCTGGAGTTATTAATAACTGCAAGATTTCTTAACATCTCTGAAGCACTTTGAAGATGAAAACACTTTAGGATCTGCAGTCCTTCTCAGAGGCCAGAGAAGTCCTGGCCCCTTTCACCTGAAAGGGAAGCGGGTTTCACTAAGCCCCTCAGCAAGAATTTCCACTGCTTTTGACTCAAGCTTTTGGTGTCCATCTTCAGAACAGCCCTGCACAGGGATCACATCTTATAACACTGTTCTCCTCAATCACATCTTTGCTTTAAGATAAAGCAGAGTTACACCAACTCTTGGAAATTCAATCCAATAGTTTTATAATCGCTGGTTTCGATGTTCAACAGCCACAAACATACAAGCAAGCAACTCAGCAAATACAAAAAGACCTCATTTTCCAGCTCAGCTTCCACAGAACACAGCTATGTATTTCCTAACCATTTTATTTAAGACAGTGATTAGAAGTTTACTCTATGAACATGCTCATGAAGACCTCAATCCTCAGAGCACTGGGAGAGCATTAGAAGAGTCCATTACCACCCCACGGAAACCCACCCAAGTGCCCACACAGGACAGAGTACTATGATTTTTTTAAAATAAAAACAAAACAAAACAAACAAAAAAAACAAAAAAAGCACAACAACGACAAAAAAAATGTAAGCTTTCCCTCGTAGTCATCACTCTCATTGTTTGTTCTTAAAGTAAAGGCTGAAATCAGTATGGGCTCTAGTCTCTGTTGGGAAATCAGGAGCCAGTGCCAAGGAACGGTCACCAGGATATTAAGGGCTTAAGACGCACAAGGGCCAGATGCTGCTGCTGCCCCCAGGCCCCTGAATTCTGCACCTAGAGCCTGCAGGGCGATTTCCACCAAACCCCAGCATTTGCCAACACGCAGTCTCAAAATAGCCCTTGCTTTTGATACAGGAGTTGTTCGCAGGGCCAGGGGGAGGGGATCGAGAGTGCCAGGCGAGGAGCAGGAGCACGGAAACATTTGGTTTTCGCCTGGTTATTTAGTAAAAGGATATTAAAACAAATAAACAAGAGGGGGTGTTTACGAGGCCGCGTTCCCCCCAGAGCTTACGTGCTTGAGGCAGCGCTCCTTGAGCTTCTCCACCGTGGTGTCCTCCGCCACCTCCTCGAGCCACTCGGCGCCCTCCACGGTGCACACGTGCAGCCGCAGCACCTTCCCCGCGAAGATCTTCTCCTCCTGCACGAACATGGCCCCGGGGCCCCGGCGCGGCGCCCCGCGCTACCGCCCGCCCATGAAGGTGACCCGCGGCCGGGCGGCGGGGAGCCCGTACGGGCCCCGCGGGGATGGGGAGCAGCAGCAGCGCCGGCCGCCCCGCGCCGTCCCCGGCCCCGGCCCCGCTCCCGGCCCCGGCCCCGCGGCGCCTCCTCAGCAGCGGGGCGGACGCGGCACGGCGGACGGAAGCGGAAGGACGCACCGGGGGCGCGCGGCATGCCGGGAGTTGTAGTCTCCTACAGCGGCGCACCGGAAGGGAAGGCCGCGAGGGCCGCTGAGTGGTTTTTTATCCCCAGCGGTGTGGACGGGCGAGATATATAATATATAATTAAATTAATATATATAATATATAATTAAATTAAAATAAGTTAAAATAAATTTAAATGAAAGTCTATTAAATTCAATTTAGAAAAAGAAAACAAAAAATGCAATGAAATGCAATGAAATGCAATAAAATAAAATAAAATAAAATAAAATAAAATAAAATAAAACGAAATAAAATAAAATAATTTTTAATAAAAAACTTCCTGGCGCACCGCGGGACGGGGCTGCCACGGGGCACGCCGGGAGCTGTAGTCCCCGCGCCGCGGGGCACGCCGGGAGTTGTAGTTCAAGAGGGGCAGGACGCCATTCCCCACGCGGCCTCTAGAGGGGGGCGCCGAGCTACACTCGAGGCACGAAGCCCTCGGCCGGGCCGGGCCGAGCCGAGCCGAGCCGAGCCGGGCGCTCCCGCAGCGGGCGGGCGCGGCGGGGCGGCGGCGCCGCGGCCTGGGCCCGCCATGACGCCTGCCCCGCGGGCGCCATGACGCTCGGCCGCCGTGAGAGCCGCCATGTCGCGCGCCGCGGTGGGGACCCCCGCGGGCAGCTCCTGCCCCTGCCAATTAGTTCCAGCCTAATCGATAACAAAGCGGGGGTCGCAGGTGCTCCACACACTCCGTGTATTTTGAGTCAATATTGGCCTGTTTTGGCTTCCCACATTTTTGCCTGAATCTGTGATTTTTTTCCCTTCAATGTACTTGAAGCTTGAAAAAAAAGGGCATTGCAGATATAGCTGCTGTTTATTTATGTATGTATTAAACAGGGCTGTACTTGGCTAGAAATATGAGGAATGTGTCATCGTTTCATCTCTGAGTGAGCGCTGTAATATTCATGTTACACACTCAGCCTGGAGTTGGTTGAAAGGCAGATAAAACTCTCTGGGAGAAATAAATCCAGATAAAATTAGAAGGCCAACAGACATTGGAGGCAATACGTGAAAAGGAACCAGGAGCTCCAGAGAATTGAAAGACAGTCCCCACCAAAAAGCCGATTTAGCTTCAGGTGTCGTAAGAAATGAGAAATTATCATCCCTGCTCATGGTGACACAGACCGGAGGGCAGATGTCCCTTCCTGCGCCTTGTGTGTGTCACAACCCCGGCAGCTGCTTGGGGACCACGAGAGGGAGCAAATTTCCCCTCCACGGATCTGCTGTCACCAACACACGTCCCTGCTGCGGAGCCTGGCGGTGGCCTTGGCTGCTGGAAGGCGACTTTGCCGGGACGGCCCCACGGCATGGGACAGAAGCAGCCCTGGTGTCACTCCCCGTCCACCCGGGGACACCAGGGTGACACCCACCCGGTGGCCTTCCCGTGACACGGAGCGGTCTCCTCAGCCCTGTGCGTGGCTGCTCTGCAGTCCTTGCAGATCCGCTGTGACAGCCAGCGAGATGCCCAGCTCCCCAAACAACCCTCCGTCTCACGTTTATCCCTTCCACTGGCCATATTTGTTCAATGGGGCTTTTACTGCTTTGCTGGGGAGACATCACTGCGCCCCCGGCAGCCGCCGTCTCGGTGAGGAGAACAGCAAAAACATTTTGATATTTTAAAACAGCAAAGAAACACTCAGGTGGTTCCCGAGGCAGGCAGGGTTCAGACGTGAGCTCTCAGTGCGCGGAGGATGCATGGATGCTACGTGGCCATAAAGCGGCCTCTTGGCAGCCCTTACTGTGAGGAGAAGCAATATTTGGAGATGAATTTGGAACTGCTGCAGCAGAAAAAAAAAAAAAAAAAAAAAAAAAAGAGATTTCTCCTGGCCAGCCATATCTTGCATCTAAATAGTACTTGCCTAACACAAGTGGAATACTTTATTTCCGTGGTTTCAGTGCAGCTCCTGTGTGCTTGATAAAATGTACCCATAAAACTGCAAATACAAGGCAATTTGGCTACTGATGGCTAATGCATCATAACAGCTAAGGAAATGCGAGCGTTTAAAAACACCCCATTTAAACGCGGGGCATTGCCTGCTTTACTTGCACTATAGCAGAATAAATAAACAACACACGTTTATTATGTTAATATTGTCCGAAGCCAAAAGCAGCAGAGCACAATGT
Organism: Tinamus guttatus; assembly: GCF_059628265.1. Taxonomy (NCBI): domain Eukaryota; kingdom Metazoa; phylum Chordata; class Aves; order Tinamiformes; family Tinamidae; genus Tinamus; species Tinamus guttatus. The sequence goes on along the minus strand of NW_028288760.1, from coordinate 3,196,469 downwards.
GCCACTCGCTTTTTATGACTGGTGCATTATGCCCAGAATCCAACGTGTGAGAAAAGGTGGAAATTGGCATCTCTTTTCCGCTGAGAAACGGCGTCTGTTGTTTTATGCCTCCAGTGGAATTATTGTACGTGATTGCATCTCTCAGCAGGGATCTCCCGGATTAGCCGGAGTGATACAAGTCCCGCTGAACGAGGCTGCAATACTGCCCTTGATTTAATGTTTGCAGGCGGTGGCCCGAGGGCTACCCTGCATTTCCAGGCTAGTGTGGACACGAGGCTGGTGACTGGGGGCAGAAGCAGCAGAGGGGAGATGGAGGGGAGCAGCCTGCGGTCCCTCTGCCCTCCTTTGAGCACCTGGTCTGAATTAGAGCCATTTTGGGGGCTACTCCTAGCCCTACAAGCTCCCCCTTAGGGAGGTCGCACGTCCAAGGGCTCCTCCACATGGACCTTCTCTGGGCCGACCTCTTGTAGCAGGTGCTTCCAGGAGCCCCTGCAGGCCCAAGGAGCCCTAATCTCCTTTAAATTGAGAGTGGGAGGAAGGGAAGGCAGTGAAAATCCCCCCCTCCCCTGCTCCGTTGCCTGGGCACTCGCAGGATTTATGGAGACAACTCCTGGGGGATGCTACATCATGTCACCGAGGCTCCCGTATTGACTCCTTCCCTCATGCTGCCGAGGGAAGAAATATGATCGCGGGAAGGATAATGAAGCAGACATGTTTTCCTCAAATCAAACCGATTCTTTCCTGAGATGGGATAAAAGGGTAAAGGACTTTCCCTTCGCGATATTTTTCCCGGTAATGTGTTTTGACAATTTAATTTAGAAGTCATAGAGTGGCGAAGACAAAGTCACCTGGTGGGTGGACATGGGAGAGTTCAGTTGCCTTTGTGATGAATTGGCGATAGTGCAGAGATGACAAAACAACACACGGGGACAAGGAGGAGGCTGGCAGCACTGTCGGCAACACGCACAGGATAAATTGAACCCTACACTTCATCCAGGATCTTCAACAGTCCCAGGCATGCCAATATAATTTATGAATCGCAATTAGCATTTTATTATGGCCAGCACTCAAGCTTGGGCTAGCGCTTGGGTTCAGAGTTGCAGGGTGAAGTTTGTGTAGTTGTCAAGTACTTATTTGTTTAAATTAAAGCAATAAAGAATTGCTTTCCCCCTGCGGAGGTGCAGAGCATCCCGGCCAGGATGCACCCGGTGCCGCGACCATCCCCTGGGCGTCCGGGCGGCCGGAGGCACCGCGAGGCGCCTGCCTCTCTCCAGCTGCTTTTCCAGGAGGCTTTTCCACTTTCCCGGGACGTTTTAGCAGAACTAATCGTGGGTGGCATGAGGGGCACACGAGGGTTTCGTGGCGCCGGGGTAGCGCCGCGTCCCGGTGCGTTTAACGGGGCGACCCTGCGGGCTCTTAATTGGGCTCGTGCCTAAGCACCCTCGTAAGGCGCCATTAAACAGCCCATTTCCCTCATTAACGATCAGCGCGGCGCCCGAGCAGCCGTCAGCAAATAATCCTGGGCAAAGAAACATCTGTCTTTGGCACTAGCGCGCGGGGCGCCAGGCTCCCGGGAATGCCGCTCCGTCCCGGACGGACGCACGGACGGACGGACACCCCGCGGCAACGTGGAGCTAAAAGATGGAGCAGCGTCGATTATCCCGGTGGCGAGAGGGGCTGGCGGGCGACTGCTGTGCGGTGTAATTAATAGTCTTTAGATTAAATATGAAATCATTCCCGGGCATTAATAATTCAGGCGATCTGCAGAGCGCGGCGCTTCGTATTCCGCGCGCGCCCCGTGATCCGTCTCAATTCCCGCCGCGAGGCCGCCGGACGCCCCGGCCTCCCGCTTTTCCCGGGCGGGTGCCAGCGTGTCCCGGTGCTCACCCACTGCGAGGGGCTGGAATTCCATCCCGCCGCTCCGCAGGGCCCGGGAAGGCCACGGTGCCGCAAGGAAGCGGCTCTCCCAACAATCCCGCGTCGGGAATCGCGCATCAAATGGGCTGCGAGGCCGGGAAGGGATTAGGGAACGGCTTCCCGAGGCCGCTTTCATTCCGGGGAGGCTGAGCAATCCGCTCGCGCCGGCATCAGGGATGTAAAAACGGGCCCGTAAGGGAGCACATTAATGAATATGGAAACCTTCTTTTCTGGTATTGCGCACTCATAAATGAATCCACTTTATAGAGCCATAGCACAGAGGAAATGACTATTCGGAGCCTGATTTATCTGCTCAAATGCTTTGTAGTACTTCAGATTAATAAAAATATTTAATAAAGAATCAAGATGGTTTATCTGTAATGCAAAGAGAATCACATCTCCTGTATTTTTATTACTGAAAAATTGGAAGCGGGAAGAAATAATGATATAAGCTACTGTATAAATGACAAAAATACCCATTCTAGTTATATGCATTGCTGTACAATCTCTTTCTCTCCTATAAACATAATATATTCTTATGCCTATTTCAACTGATTCAGTAGTCATATGCTGCATTGTGCAGTTTAATACCATCCCATCCTCAACAGCTCTGGCAAGTGATTAAATAAGAAATAAATTTTGCTGTCATTGCATTTAAAATCAAATCAAGGATCATTTGTTACCCCAAACGAACCAGTTATCCTTCTCTGCTCGTAAGTAGGCTGCTGTTTGCTGAAGCCTTTAGAAATGTATATATAGTAAACTCTTTGCATAATGGCTTGTACTGTAATATGATCTTTATGAGCCCGCCGCTCCGGAGACACTCGGAAGAACCGATAAACGGAGCATTGCTTTTTTAATTTAAAGTTATAGGTATGAGACATTTCCCAGTCTCCTCAGATCTGTCTGAGGCTCGTTGGCTGAGCTGCAGAATTGGGGTGAAAACTTGGCTTTCCGGCGTCGCTCAATGCAAAGGGGCAGGAGAACGCAGGGAGTCGGATCCCGGTCCCAATCCCAGCGTTTATCCATGGCCTCTCCATCCCCTGGATCACGGGGTCTCCCGGCTCGGCCTCCGGGAGCCGCGTGGGAGGGAGAGACCAGCCCCGATTTGCCAAGTACATTAAATTTAGCTCCTCCGCCTTGTTAATGGCCCTCTGCGCTATAATGTGTAATATAAACTTAAAAATTAATTGCGCCACCTTCTAAAGCTTCTTTAACTGCTTCTGCGATGAGACCTGGCTAATAACCGTAATTTTACAGTCCCCTCGTGTTGGGGCCCGACTCTGGGCACGTTTCCTTTGTTGGCTCTTCAATTTTGTTCCTCGTCTTCCTTGGAGATTTGCTGTTCTCGGGATACCCCCAGGTCACCTCCGGGAGTTACTTAGGAGTGATGGTTTGTCCCTGCAAAGTACCGTTATAGGAATCTCTTTTCTTAGAAAGGTTTATATATATATATATATATTATATATATATATATATATATATATATATATAAACCTTTATATATATATAAATATATATATAAATAAAATATATAAATATATATATAAATATATATATGCACACACACAGCATGGGGGAGCATTCCAAGACAACCATGGCTGTTGTTGGGTGCCGGCTGCCCCTTGCTGCCTTTGGCAGCTTAAATGCCTTTAAAGTTTTCCTCCTTTTTCCGCTTTTCTTGGAACAGAGCCCTCGGCCAGGGTTTGCTCCGTCCCCGCGCCGCGCAGCCCGGCCAAATCCAGCGGGCACGTTATTTGTTGCAAATTATTTGCTCGGCTTTAATTATCAAGTTTTGGCACCCATTAGTTAAACCGGTTAATTTTGTTACGGAGAAAACAACAAATCACAAGGCTGGCAATAATGAGGATGAACAGGCATTTAATTATCCTTGTTCTAGACAGAACAATTATTAATTTTAAATTGCAAAAACTCATTTGAAAAGTTTGGAGCCTGGAGAGTTATTGCGGGCAGCGCAATATTGCTGCGGGAGATCTACGGGGCGGCTTTTTATTAATGCCAGTAAATCAGGCAAATCAATTCCTCCACCAGCCTCTTCCTCCTGTTGTAAAATGGAGAAATGAAGGCACTGGCTGGGACTTGGGTGCTGGGTCGGGGACTTTGGGAATGTGGGGACCCGTCTGGGCATCTTGGCCATGTCTGGGATGGTGCGATGGACCTGGGCGCGATGGCCAACGGAGGGGACAAGAAGGTGCGATGGCCTTAGGAGGTGTCAAGCACATGGGTGCTGTGGCCCTAGGTGAGGATGAGGAAGGCGTCAGGTGCCGAGGTGGGGATGATGGCCCTAGGGGGGCGAGGAAGGCGTGATGGGTCTAGGCACAGTGAGGATGAGGAAGGTGGTGGCTGTAGACGCAATGTCCCTTCATGGACAGGCGAGATGTGTGACGTCCCTAGGTGGGGAAGAGGAAGACATGATGTCCCTGTGAGGAATGAGGAAGGTGCCATGGCCCTAGGTGTGGTGTCCCCAGAAGGGACAAGGAAGGAGCAATGTCCCTGTGTGTGATGCCCTTGGAGGGGACACGGAGGCCTTTGCTCCCCCAGGCGACTAACTCAGCACTGAAACCATCTATTGTCAAAAAAGGGGAAAAAATGGGAAAAAAAGGCCTCTCAGGCTTCCTTCTCGAAGAAACAAATGAAATCTCATCATTTATCCCCAGTGGTCAGTGGCACAGATAACATTTTTCAAAGTGTAATTGCAGTCAATTGTATTTTCCCCCCAGTGCCCGTCAGCTCATCTTAGCTGCCATGATAAATGTTAGCTTTTAAGCAAGAATGGATTGATTATTAATAGCTTAGATACCAGTTACAGGAACTGCAATAAAACTAGATTTTAATTTCCTTCTCTATTAAGGAATCTCATGTTTCATTCAAACTAAAGTGAAAATAGGGTTTTTTTTTTTGTGCAAAGGTATTAGACTTAGAGCCACGAGAAGTGACCGTTGATGCACCCACCTGGTTTGGGTCTGAGTGGGTTTTGACCAGCATCTCCCGTCGCATCCCTGCACCCGGCAAATCCAGGATTTTCAGGTTTCCATCATTTGAGGTTTCCTGTTTCCATCAGCAGAGACCGATGCCGATCGCCCTCCCACCTCCTTCTTGTGCATTCCTGTTCGCCATTAAAAAAAGAAAAAATCCCTACAGAAAATCACTTAATCAGGGTAGAGATGTTCTGGGTGTGATTTGTGTCTAAAGCAGAGGGAAAAGCATAAAAACTGCCTTGACTGAGGAACAGAGTTGTGCATTTTAATCTCTTATAACTTACTTTTATGATGTAATTCTGAATTATGTTATTGCATTTGTATTTAGAGAGCACACCAGATGGTGCGTGCAGTAACACTTTAAATTAGGGTTTCCCAAATACACATTAAATTCAGATTTAATAAGACAGTTATCACATGGGGATTAAATACCAATTGATTATTTATAAAATATCACAGCTCAGCAAACTGCGCGGCTCAGCCCTCCTAAGGCACCGGGATGGATACGGAGCCAGGGCGCCCTCGGGCTCCGGTGGGGATTTATGGACCGGGACGTGGTACCTGCAGCCTCGCACAACCCCCTGGGCACCTCCAACCATGCGCAACCCTATCAGTCCTGTCACAACCCTTAGGCCAGGTACAGTCACACTGCTCCTCTTCAGGCACCTACAGCCGCACACGTCCCCCCTGGGGACACGTACAACCGCACGTGTCCCCTTCGGCCACCTACAACCGCAGGGTCCTTCAGCCAAACGCAGCCGTGCACAACCCTTTGGCTTGGGCAACCACCGACGTCCCCTTTGGCCACCGACAGCCACGTGTGTCCCCTTTGGCCACCAACACAGCCCTTGGTGAGCCCTGCTGCCGCCTGCTTCATGGACACATCGAAGGCCCTTTCCTACCATTGTTTTTTTTTCTTTTATTATTATTATTCTTATTCCGAACCGCAATATGCTGCTCATATACTCTGGGCAATTTACTTCTCTAATCAAATTGATTTCCATTCAAATGAATTCTCTTGTCCGTCTCTGTTCCAGTAATGTTATTTTAAGCATAAGCTGTGTCTTGGTACAAACGTATAATCAAACGGCAAGATGCAGGGGCCAGCGCGGGGCTTCACGGTGAATCAAATACAAGTTAAATTATGGGAGCTTTTAGGTGCAATAATTTATGTCTTGCAACTTCTGGTGGGGCCCAGCGAGTGCGATTCCGCCCTCCCTCCCGGATTTATCCGTCCTGCTCTGTGGCTCTGCATTCCTGCTGCTGCTTTTCCAGGTTTGTCCTTGCACTGGATCAGCCTCATTGAATCTCCCCTGCCGGGAGCAGAGTCCCGGTGCAGACCCCGTCCCCTTCCTCCCTCCACTGGCTGCGCTGAGCCCCAGCATTGTCACTATTATCATTATTATTGCTATTATTACTATTTTTATTCCTCTTAAGCTCTGCTGCAGCCTGCAATGACCCTCAGGCGCTGCCGGGAGTGCAGAAGCAGGAGGTGATTTTTTTCCTGGGAATGCGGAGGCTCCCGGGCGCTCCCGGCTCCTCCGTGCCGATCCGGCCAGCCGAGCAGCCCCACAGGGATCTTTCCACGGGATCTACCTGGGGATGGGATGTGCTCGGCCAGAGCTGCCCTGGCGCCCGGCACACACGGGCTCATCCCAAAGCACCACGCGGGGGATCCCGGGATCACCTGGGGAGGCTCCAAGGAAAAGCTGGACACCGGGGCTCCGCTTATGGAAGAGCCGAAGCCACCGCTGCTGCCGCAGCCAGTGAAAACCCATGGAAAGGCCCCGCACGGGCTCTCCAAGGGGATTTTCCAACCGCGGCTCCATCGCCGGCCCAACCGCCCCCGCTCCCCCTTCCCGCCCGGCTCCGGCGACGCCGTTCGCTCCGTTAAATAACTCATTTATCTTCTTATACTCTCTGCAGCTCATAATACCCCCGCTCTGACAATGCCGCACACCAAAGACCTAATTTTAGCAATGGTGTTTATAAGTAATCAGTTTGAAATATTGGAGCAGTCGCATGATGGTTTTTTCTTTTTTTTTTTTCCCCTGAAATACTGACGTTTGCAAGAAAGCTGCTCACAAGGAAAATTCTGATTATAACAACTCATTTAGAATAAATCAGTTTGAAATGGTTTATATAACACAGCGGTATGTGTTGTACATGAGGATCCAAGTTTCTGTGCCTTTTTTTTTTTTTCCTCCTTTCAGCGAGATGAGATTAAATGAAACCCCAAACGCTCACAGTTTGGGCACTTTTATTTTTTTTCCCTCCTTTTGACAAGCGGGGGAAATGCAGCTTCTCAGCAATTTTATGGCCAATTGCGTTGGAAAAAAAAAAAAAAAGAAAGGCCGAAATGAGAGTGAGCAGCATTGGAGCCCTGCCGCCATCCTGCTCATCCCGGCTCCGGGCCGGGATCCGGCGGGATCGGAGCAAACGGATGCAGCGGGGGGGGCTCATCCCATAGCTCCCCTTGCCGGCACCGGGGATGTTTCCAGCCCCGGCTCCCCCGACCCAAGCAGAGGCCCCACAAACTCATGTCCCATGTGGGTCCCCGGCGGTGGCTGCTCCGAGTCCCGGCTCGTGTCACGGCTGGGACCGGAGGGCGAAGGTGCCGCCTGTCCCATCCTGTCCCATCCTGTCCCCGGGGGTCTCCCCGTGGCCTCGGGGCTGGTTGCAGCCCCACAAGGGCCACTCATGCGCCCGTATTGGGGGAAAAACCCGTAATTTTGTCCTTGGGGGAACACACTTAGCTTGGTCTGAGGAGCGGGCGCAGGCGGGAGCATCGCGGGGGTCTATGAAGGGTCTGGCAGCCGTTTGGGAGCCGAATTAACTAGAAAAAATAATACCTAGAAAAAAGGAAAATAAAGAGCAAAGCAAGAGCAGGGCTGGGCACCCGCCTCCCCCAGCCTCCGCACCCAAAGGAAACGGAGCAACGCAGAGCTTTTAATTGTAATTTACTTTATTATTTTGTAAATGTGAATTTTACAAAGCGTTTTACAATTAATGATCACATTGGGTTTTGTTTTCTTTTTTAATGGATTTTTCATCATATGAAAACAGCTATGAGCACAGTTCCAACTGGGGGGGGTCCTTAATTTTTTTTTTTCTTTTTTTTAGTTACCGATATATTGTCAGCCATGGCTACAAAATAACAGTCTTAACTATACAGAGTAAGAGCACATAAATACTAGTGAATAATGCACGATAAAAAAAAGCTAGCATCGTTCGTGGCTGAGACAGTTGAGAAACATAATTCAGTGGTACTGTGAGATTCTCCTTACAGCACAGAAAGTATTTTTAACAGTCATGAATTACAGTACTACTTAATACCCTATGAAGACGCTTTTAAAAACAACCTTGTACTTTAAGTCCTTTTTTCCCAAACATTCTGTCCAAAGGATTAATGTTCTATTTGAATCAAGTGCCGTCCAAATGTTCAAGTCAAAAATATTTATACATTTATACTTAGTTGTTTTCTTATTTACTTATTTTTGTCTGCTAAAAATAGTATTGCAAGTTTTGGCTTTTTTTTTTTTTTGACATAAAAATCACAATTGTGTGTGTGCAAAATGCTCAACAGTGGAAGAAACGAGGAGGGGTTTCCGATTCGAGTGCTTTAGATGCCGGAGGGGCTCCTGGCAGGGGGTTTTGTCTGTCTGTCTGGCTCCAGACCCCGGCTCTCACCTGGCGTCACCGCCGCGGTGACAAATTTATACAGCAGAAACAACTCTGGAACAGTAGTTTTAGCCCGAGACAGCTCTGAACGCTCGATTTTGCCTCTCGGATTTGCTGCTGGGCACCTTCTCCGCTCGCAGCAAGCGATTCCCGGGAAAATAAGCGACCCGAACAAATCCTTTGCAGGAAAAACGGCCACGGAAAACCGGTCTCAGGAGCCAGCGGGAAGCCCTGAGCAGCTCCAGCTTTGCCGTGGCTGAGAAAGGGGGATCAACCATCGTGGTGACCCAGGGGCATCGCCGGCACCGCGGGGCGATTCCACGAAAGGGATGCGATTCCACAAAGGGATGCGATCCCGCAAAAGGGATGCGATTCCGCAAACAGGGATGCGATTCCATAAAAGGGATGCAGTTCTGCTAAAGGGATGCAATTCCGCAAAAAGGGACGCAGTTCTGCAAAAGGGGCTTGGAGGAGCCATTTGTGCCACTCGGAGCTGCCGCGGTCCGTCCGGGAGCCGCCGGCCCCAGGCGTCCGCTGCAGTTTTGGGGGCAGAACTGCTAGTTTTGGCGCTCACGCGTGGAGGGAGGCAGGATGTGCAGCCCCCTGCCAAGCAGCATCGCGGGGGTCCGAGCTCTACGCTATATGGCAGCTGCATGTAACTCGTATGCTTACGCGCCGTTCTCTTTAAAGGTGCTTGGTATAACTTTAGATATATAATATACATGTAATATTGCTAATAGTCAAGCATAAGAATAAAGGTGCAGACATACCATAAATACTGATGCTTTGATTTTTTTTTTTAATACTACCAGACCTAGATGATTGCAGTTTCCCTATTCACATTATAAAGCAGCCCCAAGTTCTATAATTTAAAATAGTGTCGTAAACAAAGAGGAAGGAAGGAGTTGGTTATGATCTGATTTTGCTCGATCCGTTTTCCTTGGAAAAGAAAAAAAATAATTAAAAAAAAAAGATCAAAAAATTCTAAGGCACTCAGGAAAGCCGCATACAATCGATGGACTGCTCTGTTCTCACTTTACATTCAGTATTTTATAGGGGTTATTTTTTTTTTCTCGGAAGAATACAATCATTATCCACATAACATCTTCAAACATATCATTAATCCTCCACACACAGGAAACATTAGTGCAAAATGCTTGCCCTCATCTACCAGATAAGGAAAAACCCAACGCCCTTCACATTTTAGAAGTTTGCCTTCCTAATAATAATAACAATTAATAAAACGAACAAACCCAAATAAAAAAAAAAAGGAGAGAAAGAAAAGAAAGAAAGAAAGAAAAAAAAACTATACAGGAAGTTGTGCTAGGTATAAAAATATATTTTTTCACTGTGCAACTCGACTCTCTTCAGACTCTGCCCTAAGCCGCTCCACGTCATTCAAGTACTGCTGCCACTGCCGCCCCGTCCCCCCTGGACACAGGGACATCCCTGGGGGGTGGTTTGGTCCAGCACCGTCCCCAAGCCCTCCCGAGCGCCCCGGAGGAGGAGGAGGAGGAGGAGGAAGGTCCTGCTGGGCTCCATCACCCACATCTACAGCACAGAGGCTGGTGCAGCCCCCGGCTCGGTGGCCAGACCCTTGGGGAGCCCATGGGGGCGGCTCTGCCGGACCGGGGGGTCCGGGATGGCACCGAGCAGCCATGGGGGACACCAACCCACCGCGAAGCCCCCGAGATGCCACCAGGCCCCCGCGCGCAGGAGGCCTTGGGGCGAGACCCGAGTTTTGCTGGCGCCCGCGGGTAAAGTGCAAGTGTCGCCCGCGGGCGCCGCGGCCCCGGCCCCCCTTGCATCGGTGTCCCGGACCCCGGCACGCGGGGCCACCCCGGAGGCTTCGCTGTCACCAGGTGCCATCGGCTTCAAGTATCGAAGACAACAAAACTAATGGCCAGAAGTCGGGGTCGTCTCTTGCCCCTTCCCCCCACAACACACACTTTAATTCTCTTTAAATTTAAATACAAAGAAGGAAGAAAACCCTGAGCAAAGCGCTGAACTCGGGAACCAGGAAAGGGGGGAACGAAAACAACAGAAAGGAGCCCCAAAGGGACCAGCCACGGTCGCCTCCGAGCAACTCTGTGCACTTTGCGCTTGTTCATAGTTCCAAACCTCCAAAAGAACACACCATAAATGTCTTTAAAGCAGGCATTTTTATCACAGTTAAAGTAATAACTGAAATAACAACAACAGAAAACTCAAGCCACATTTGGCTTTCCCGGGCTGCCCCCATGGCCCAGGGGGGGCATCGCCCGGCCTGCAGCGCAGCCTCCAGCCTTGCAAACCTCGCGAATGCGCCCAAAAAACGGCCCCGGGAGCAGCAAAACCTCGGCCCGGTCCCAAAGGTCCATCCCTTTCCAGCACCCACAGGTTCCCCACGGGATGTTCCGCGCTCCAAAGAGCCCGCCCGGAGGATGAGCGCCCCAAGCCTTCCTCCTCCCACACGACTCTTCCCAGAAACGCTAAAACTTGGGGGTTTTCCATCGGCAACGCTCCAAGCGGGAGCCACGGCCGGCACAGGCGATGCCCGAGGCGGCTCCGCGGCCCTCGTGCACACCCCGATCCCGATCCCGAGCGAGCCCCTCTGCTCCAGGGAACCCTCAACGCAAAACACTCGATCCCGTCCTCAGCGCCGAGCCCGGGGCTCCGGCATCCCGCCTCGCTCCGGCTCTTCCTCCCCGCTGCCGACACCACGAGCATCCTACGAGTCTCTCCAAACCCTACGGCACTTGGCTCGAGCCGTCCGCGCGGAGCAGCCGCTGCCGGGAGAAGCCCTAAGGACACCCCTCGCCTTCCTGTCCCGCGACGGTGACACCTTCCCTAGAGGAAAAGGCCAACGATGGCTTTATTCTGAGCTGAGCGATGCATGGGGTGGTGATGACAGGGTGGGGGTGGTTGGGGGGGTGGCTAGCTTTTCTCCTCCCCTTCTTAAAAAAAAGAAAAGAAAAAAGGAAAAGAAAAAAGGAAAAAGAAAGAAAAAACGAAAAAGCTACAATCTTATAGACTAACCTCAGGAATATCAAAAAAGGAGCCCAATATTTCTTTTTTTTCTTTTTTTTTTTTCTAAGTAGGTCGCCACAGACCTAGTCGTTTACAGTATAACGAATGCGATTATTTCCTTCATAAATTTTAAATACAAGCAGAATAAAAATCACATTTTTTTCAGGCAACAGTAGCAGTTCAGTAGGTAAGTGGCTTGATCACATTTTTTTGTTTCGTATTAGTAATGCATGCAAGCAGCTTTAGTATTACAGATCCCTTATAGATCACAAAATGTTTGCTCTCTTTATAAAGTCCCTCCGTAGGTACCATCCTGTCTCCTCACGGGAGTTTCTGGCCGGCTAGTGGAGCCCGAGCCTTGCTCGAAAGGTTGTGGAGTGCTTTGGGTATCCGATGCCAGCGCATCCGTGGCAGCTGCCTCTTGTATAACAGAGCCAGCGCCTTCGGCATCCTCGCTCTGTTCAAAGGACGGGTTGGAGCCGTTGCTTAGATCTACGTTTACCGTGTTAGTTCTCAGGGCTACTATAGTCCCCGACTCGCTCCTCCGTTCTGCATAGATGCGCTGCTCGAAGACCTGAGCAGTGTTGGGCTGGAACTCGGCGTCCAGGGGGACACTGTTTGTGCTGGAGCCCATCACCGTGCGGTACATCTCCATCCCTTCGGGCAGCATGGACTTAATCTTCGGGAGCCAGCGCTTGCGGACGCGGCGGGCGTTGGTGCACATATCGGCTGCTATAACATTCATCTCGCTTTCCTTAAAGCTTGGGGCAAAATTCTGACAATACACTGCAAAGACAGGGATAATCACAACTGAGGACTCGGAGAAAGCAATACGGGGAAGGCCGGGCGCTCGCAGCCTTCGTGCCATCCTAGAAACAAGCCACCACTTCTGCATGCAGGTGCCATCAAGCACAGGGTCACCAGCGTGGTGGAGCTCCCTCAGAAACAGACCTAGGGCAAAGGTGGTGGCCAGGAGCTGGAGATTGCACCTGAGGGACTGACCCTGCCTGGTCAAGACAGTACCCTGCATGTCCCACTGCTTGTATTGCCCACTGCAGAGCCAGGCATCACAGACCTCCGTCCTGGCCCAGCAAAGCCTCTGCTGCAATATTTTCTCATTGAGGGTCAGCACCCATGGATAGTCATTAACCAAAGCGTGTCTGCAGGACATTGCTCTATAAAATTCAGAGTGAGCATGGCCTGGTGTCCTGGAGCACAACTGTGCCAGCCTTGGACAAGGAAGCCCACGTCCTACGGAAGCAGGGGAGGATGTTGAGCATCTTCCACAACTCAGCACGAGCCAGGACTAGCGGCCCCTCATGGCCATGAACAAGCCCCTTTGCCCTATAACACACTCCTTGTGTTCCAAAAAGCAACCACAATAGCCAAATATTCAACCATTTGCTCTCTTGTGCCTGATACAGAGACTAGCTATCATCATGGAAGCAACAAAATACTCTTTGTAGACACTCATCATTGTGCACAGATTTCCAAAGTGAAGGGTCATCCGTCAGCTGGTCCTATACGCCCCCGACCTTGCTAAATTTAAGAGTGCCATTTAATCATTTAAAAAAAAAAAAACCACCAGGAGTCTTACCTGCAGGACAGCAGGAGGGCTGCTGGGTTTAAACCAGCTGAGTTTGGCAAAGCATCAGCCCTAAAGCAGAGCTCAGGCGCTCTGGGATCAGACTAGATGAACCTCTAGGTAAGAAGCAGAACTTTGTGCAGAGCTCAAATGAGAAACGCAAAAGCTGCTCTGGCTTTTTAAAGGATCTCTTTAAAAAGAACATGCAAGATTTCTTGCAGCAAGGCTCCCATTTTACTTATTAAAAAGAAGTTTATAAAACGCATTCAGGGAAATGGACTCGAAAGCTAAACGTGGACGGCGAAATCCCAAGAGCAGAAGTTTGAAGCAGCCAGCAAAACGCTTGGCTCTCAGAGGCCCATTTACTATTTAAGAGCAAGGAAAGCCCCGGGCACCTCGGGGATGGCCGGAGCAGCAGGAGATGCCCAGAGGACACGGCTGGGACGTGGATTTGAGCTGCACGTCCCGGCCGTGTCAGTCGGTGCCGGGGCTCCCGCTCGCATCCCGGCCCGGCTCTCGGCACGCGGCTCCGGCGGAGCGGCCCGAACCCCCGCTTACGTTTCACGGCGTTGAGGACCCTGCTGTCCAGCGGCTTCCGGCTGGGATCGCTCGTGGACGACCGGATCCCGGTGCCGCAGCTGTTGGCGAGCGTGTTCCTGCAAGAAAGGCACGGGAAGAGCCTGAGGCCGGGGCCGGCCACCGTCCCCAGCCCAGCCCGGGGACACCATCCTCTTCCCTTTCATTTCTTACGGAGGAATCGCCGGTTTATGCACCAATTCATAAAAAAGCAGAGATAGAAGCAAAGCGCATGTGCAGGATGTACATTCACATATACACTATGCATTAACATAAAATAGCTGCAAAGGGACCCCCCCGAGACAGCGCGCGCGGCAAGGGGACGTACCGATCAAAGAAGGTGGCCAGGAGACGTCTCAGGAGAACCTTGTGCTTGACCCCTGCACACAGGTGGCAGTTCATGAGCTGGCCCCGAGTGATGTAAACGCCCGAACCTGCACGGGGCCAAGATGCAGAAAGCGGCATTAAATCCCCTGTGACCCTCGAACCGGCTCCTCCTGCTTCGCCGCCTCGTCACGGCAGCAGAGAACATGTTCTTTGGGGCTAAAAAAGCCCCAAAAGGCCAACGGGATTTTTGGAGAAGCCCCATGAGTGCTGCTATTCCAACTCCGCAGGGTCCTGGGAAGCCCCAGGCACCAATAAACCCCTAATTTTACCCATATAGCATGGATGTCTATGGAAATCAGATGAGAGATTTGTTTTTTATAAAGGCAAGAAGCACAGGGCTCTCTTCTATGATTTTATATACACATACCAGATTATTTGTTCTTTATGAAAATCCCAATCCACCTGTCCTTTTCCTAAGTGAAAGACTTCAGACTAAGAAGAAAGAAAACCCCTGCCTACCCCAGAAAAGGTACATACTTATGCTACAGATCTAACCACTTCCAAAAACCCTGCCCTGTAACCTCCTGATAGTTCTGTTGAGCTGGGAATTTTGCTTCTATTGCATAGGAACTGCTGACTTTGAAATATATGGGCTTTAAGGATGTTCTTGGGAAGAAAAAGGAATCCTGCCAAAGCAGCTTGGTGTGTCCAGAGGTTTGGAAGCAGATCCTCAGTGCTATATAGCAGGTCTCTTATCCTTTCCTTATCAAACACTTCTGCTTCGCACACAGATTACAAAAACAAACCACTCTTTGCCTCTGAATCTGCTTGCACAGGGAGGTTATTCCATTTTTATAGCGTACCGTTGTAGGAGAGTTGTAAGGGGTTTTGATGTTTGCTTTTAATTAAGATTAAATACTGGGTCATATCTGGATGCAGAACACACTGTCTTGAAGATTAAAAAAAAAAAAAAGAAAAAAAAAATCTATTGGAGGAATAAAATCACCTGCTGAATGTCCAAGAAAGCCTCTGGCTCGTTGTTCTTAAGCTGGAGGATAACGGGATTGCTCAAGAACATCTGGTTGGGGGATGATGACACCAAGAGCCCCCTTGGCTTGGGGGCGTCACCGGGTCCGGGTTCCACCCCGTGACCATTAGCTCCCTCGTGCCGGAGGGCGCGGATCGCTCCGGATCGCTCCGGGTCGCAGAGCTCCCCCTTAGCACCGCGCTCTGCTCCGTGCACCCGTCCATCGCCTCCCAGGACCGTTTCAAGGCTCCTTTCAGGCCTTCCTAAGGGAAGCCGCCGCAGTTTGCCGAATCGATTACAGCACGAAAAATCCGAGACAAAAGGAGAATCCAGAATACGGAGTTTACGGGACTTTCACAGAAATTGGCTTCTCTCATCAACATCCAGCTGTGCCACCGGGTCCAACTGTGCCACGTCCGAGACGGTCATTAGCGACCGAGCCTTTAATGAGCAGCTCGTTTTAGGAGAGAACCACCAGCAAGAGAGGCAGGCGCCGCTTTAATAAATAAAGAATAACCCAAGCAGCTACTATCAGTTAGAGATATTAATCTACTTTTTTTTTTCCCCCAGATTGAAAAATGTAAATCAAGCAGAGATGCCTCAAGCCAATTTGCAGCTCGCGCTGTGAAAATAACCCGCACCACTTGATGTTTTTGAAGAAGTCTCACATAAAATGTAAATGGGTATAAAATGAATATTCCAGATAAAATAAATACTCGTGCCTTTCTGCTGTGGTGCTGTGCGTGCGTTTTATTTCTACCTTCCGTTGAAGAAAGCTGTCCTTGATCACACAGAAACCTCTCTGGGTATTTCTTGAAATTAAGAGCCCTTCTAGAGACTGCAAAGAAAATCCACTCAATGCTGCTCAATGAGAGATCAACGACCACAAGGAAGGACAAGAGATCCCGCTGTTGTTCTTTCCTGTCCCGCTCGTCCTTCCAACACCAATTGTAAATTCCCCCCCAAATGGAAAAAAATACCCCCAGAAGAAAGGACCAATCCAAACTGATTCCTTCTTTGCCTTCCTACGGAAATTTTTGACAGTTTAATAACACCCCCAGTTTTCAGAAAACTTTTAAAGCTTTTCCAAAGCTTCTTCACTGACACTAATTTTATACCCACTGCTGGGTTAAGTCTTATAATATGAGGACTTTTTTTTTTTTTTTAATCTGTGCATCTAAATCAAAATACAATTGTGATGCTGCCCACACCAATCGGGAAGAATACAAGCTGAGGAATTCAATTAAAATGCTAAATTAATTCAATTGAATAAATCCTGTTAATGACACGTTTTTCTATCAGCAAATTAAAGGAAATTTAAGTTCCTTTTTTTATAAGATAATTAGTGATGAATAATACAAAATGACATCGCAAGGGCATACAATATGTACGACTGTGACAATGGCGCACGCGAGAGGAAGGACACATTTCAAGAAGGAAAATATCAGCCTTCCCCAGTCATCCTCAAGCAAAGAACACGTTAACCCGTTAGTACCTGCGACGAGCTCTAGTTTTTCTCCAGGATCTCCCTCCGAGTAGAGTTTTGGGTGACAGCGGTATCCGATTTGACTGATGAGACTGGCTGGGAGCGCGACCAGATCCCGCCGGATGAGGACGCAGGAGCGATTCTCCAGCGGGATCTGCTCTGGCTTTTCTTGAGCAACTTGAAAAAAAATAAGAAAAAAAAAAAAACAACATTAAAACAGCTTATCATGCAAGAGCAGCTCGTGTTTCCAGCCCTGCGCGTTGCTCCGGGAACGGCTCGGCGCCGAGGCAGGATGCCCGGCGGCGAGGACGTGCGCGCTGGGCACACGGCGCCTTCCTGCTCCCACTCTGCCAGGGGCACCCGCGGAACCTAATCCCACTTCAGCTTTTCCCAATTTCACCACTTTTGAAAACGGGCAGCTCTGCACGCTGGATATCATGCATGGAGCAGAACTAGTCTCCTCCAAACACCTGAAGAGGCATCAGGCTTACTCAACTTTGAATAAATTAGCCAGATTTGATAAATAACTGCTTTAATACCATAGCAACTTCTCTTCCTGACTTTTTTTTCCTGCTGAAGCTAAAATCCGGGCTTTGCAGTAAATGCTACACCCAGAAAAGTCAACAGGGGCAACTCGCTCTCCACCAGTCACCACCCCTGAGCTGCACCGCGTCTCCCGAAAAGCCTCCGCTTAATTGATGCCTTTCTGAGGCCAGCGTTTTGTCTCAATAACAAGAAATATCCCAACCAACCGACCAAAAAATTTCATTAAGCTGCGGCCTCCAAACCAAATTACACTGAGCCACCAGGACACAGCTGCGATTTCACTTAAAACATTCCCTTACATCCCATTAATGGGGCCTGCCACTGCCTATTAGCAAACGGTAACGTTGAAAAGCTAAAACAACTGAGTTTTACTCCTAGCACTGCACAATTCTGGGTTACGTGAGCGTACAGAGGATTAGCTTTCTAAAGCACATTTACAATCCACTTACATGCTTAAAATTACAAATCACAGCAAAACAGGCCTGACACAGGTGTGTATCGACTCCATTGCACTAGTGCATATTGTGCAGCTCCTGAACTGCATCCCAGCTGTGTGATGATCTTTCTTCCCCCCCAAAAAGGTCTGATAATGTGGCAAGTGCTACGTGTGAAATCAAATCTAGCTCAATGCCTCACTCTGTATGAGTGCAGACATAGGAAAATAGGAAAAAACAGCAATTAGAGTTTCTGAATTCAAAATGTACCCTATTTAAAGGGTGTCTTTTATTGCGGTTATTCTGATAATCTGGAGGCCTTTTTTTTTTTCAATTGCCTAGATAAAATAACAAGTTTTGCAAACTTGTTGCTGCAGTAACCGAGCGGAAATGCCTCTTCCACAAAGGGATTAGTGTTCTAACTAGGACATGTCCTGCAATATTGCATTGTTGGGCGACTCCGCATTGCAAGGCACAAGGCTGGAAACATCCCCACCCTCCTCGCTCCCCTCCTTCCCTCCAAAGTTGGAGCTGCTCTGCATACTGATAGTCTGCAGCGAGGCACGGGGCTTCTTAAAGCAAACGGTGCCGGAAAGTCGTCGTGGCCTCGGGATGCCTCTTCCCTAGGAAAACCGGCGCGCGGATGCCCCGGCGCGGTCCTGGATGGGTAAGGAGCAGCAGTGACAGAACACTTTGCACGATGTTTTACAACTAATTTCTCTCGCCCTCGTAGCCCGATTATCTATGCAAAGTGGGAGTGCTTTGGAGTGCTGATGGAGCCCCATTTACATACACAATTTTTCATCAGTTGAAATATTTCCCCATTTAATAGCTCTTCCAGGAAGCGCTTCCAAGCACACAGATCTCTGTGTTTGGGGCTGGGAACCTTGTGCTCACACAGCCAAGGCACCTGAAAGACCCGTTATGTTACTAATATTTTCCACCGTAAGCTCATCAAAAGCAGAGGGGTGCTCAAAAGGGCATTAAAACCCTTTAATACTAGACAAACAACAGCCCACTCCACTCTTGGTTTTGGCAAAACACTCTCACCAAAGCAGGCTACCAGGGTACCAAGACCCTCGCAAAACCAGTGCAAGCCTTGGGTGGGAAGCAGCAGCTGGAGCTCTTGGAGGACACCTCATGAAGCACCCAGCTAGGGTCCCCCTCCACCTGCTTCTCAGTTGCATATAGACCGAAAAGTTAAAATTACACAGGCTGGGCACAACCTCTTGCTCTGCCCATCAGTCACAGACACGAGGCTGGGATGTCCAAGGTCTTCATTGGAGGCAATGGAAGGATGGCAATCCACGCTGCCAACACCTGGCACCTGGTTTTGGTCTAAATGCCCAATTCTGAACTAACAGGTCATGGGCAGAGGTTGAGATTAGGCTGCAATTACTTCATAAGGCCTGGGCTAATTGCAGGCAAGGGTGGCAGGGGAAACACTGTCCATCACCAGGGCAGATCTTCAGCTGTTAGGAGAGGATGAGGAGGGCACACAAGCAATGATACTCAGCAAGTTATTTCAAAGGTCTCCAGTTATTCCCTTTTTGAAGGTGGGAATGTTGTATGTCTCCAGGGAAAGCACCACAGAGCAGTAGAAACCACTACACTAAAGGATCCTCGTCACAGTAAAAGCGACAGGTCCGTGCTGCTCCTTGTCCAATATTTATATATTCTGAGACCAAAAGGGAGATTAGTCACTGCTCTGATCACACACACGTATCTTCAGGTGGTTTTGCAGGACAAAAAAGCAGTATCCAAAGGAGGCAAAGCCAAGGCGGACCCCACACAGTCCTAGTAAGAGCTGCATTATTCTTCACACTCGCAATGAGTTTTCCAGCCTCAGGTGTAAGGGTACCTTGCAAACAAGCTAAGCAACTTCAAGAGGCTGAGGGACATTTTCTAGCCCAAAACTGCAGACTTAGCAATAGGGTTAAGGTGGCCCTGCCTCAACCCTCAGCCACATCCGCACCCCATCCACTTCTATATCAAAACGACTGGAACTGAAAACATGAAACCTCCACAGCACCCAAGCAGCCACGAAACAAGGACGAATCTCACTGCTTTACTGCTTGTCACACACAAGCACTCAATGAAGCCCAAATTTGGGGCCAAACAGATCCTGATGCAGCAATAATGAAGCCTGCAAGAAAAAGAGCAGAACTACTGATTTAAAGCTAACTTCCTAGCTAATTTCAAAGAATGTGGTGTCAAGCCCATTTCCTGAAAGAAAAGCAGCTTTCCAGGAAAACAACACTAACGTCCTGCACCCTGCATTGAGAAAAGCCAGGAACAATTCCACCTGGAAAAAATTCAGTGCTTTTGAAGACATTGCTTTTTGCACATGGGAGGCCATATAGAAGTTAGCATTTGATCTCTGAAGCCAAATACTTCACAAGACAAGTTAAAATTCTGTCTAAAAAAGACCAAGCCTAATCGAATCTACTACTCTATTTCGGTTACCTCTCTCCCAATGGCCTTGCTGTTTACAAATCTCTCATTAAATGTGGGCACGAATCATTTTTGGAATTTGTTTTGATTAAAACACCAGTAGCAAACGCAACGATACAGCTCCAAAATGACCAGAGCTTTGGGCCTTCCAGTGCTACGGCAACTCCACGGCCATTAATCACCGCACAAGGGACGGTTACGTAAGGCAGCAGCAGCAAAGAGACACTCTGCTCCCATGTTTCCAGAGAAAGCAAGTCTGTTTGGCCTTTATGCTCTAAAGAACAGGATAGTATTCGCTTCTAATTAATTTGTATCTTCGGAGGGCAGCAGCTCCTTTCCTTTGAACACCAGGGCCCACAATGGGAAGTATTGTTTAACGCAGTTTTGTTCCCGGCGAAGAACGGAGCCTACCAGCTACCAGAGAGACTGGCAGGAAACCATTAAAAAGCAAGCTAAGATAGCTACAAGTCAAACACTGATGTATTTTATTTATTCAAGGATCCGCTTTGATCTGAAATGTATAGGGACACTGTAGCTTGCAACAACTGCTTTGCAATGGGCAAGGGCCTAGGTTTTGGGCTACCAAAGCCATGGCCACGCGACTCACTTTGCCTGCGTCTCCTTCAATACCTCCTGGCCGTCAGACTCCAGGTAAGGAAAGGCTGGTTTGGGTTTGGAAAGGGGAATTAGAACACAGCAGGACTCAAGCAACTGACTCGCAACACAAAACACATCTTTGCAGGGCCACAGCGTGAACCGAGAAGTCACCAGGCGCTCATAGGACAGCAAGAGCATCTCCACCTGCCACGACAGCAGCGGTTCAGCTCCAACGTCAGCATTTCAACAGCGTTTCTATCCCATTAAGCTCTTTTCCGCTTGCTATGGAGCTGCCGCGGGCCGAGCCGGGAGCCGAGCGCGGACCGCACACGACCCGCGCGCACCGAGCCCGGCGAGGAGAGTTTACATTGGAATAGTACGTTTATAACAATGTACCGAAACGCAGAGATTTGATTTGTGACCTATTTATACACGGAGGTAATCTGGAATTAGTACAGGAAAAATATTACTGGTTTATAAATACCCCTATCTTGCCTTTGCTTCAGATCTCAGCCAGGAGTGAAACATCTGCCAGTCTAAAATTAAACATCTGTGTTTCACTGCGAGGGAAGAGGGACGAGGCGTTTTAACGCCAAAAAAGGCCAGGCATGGGTGACACCGGCACCGGGCCCGCGCGGCGCCGGGCATCACCTGCGGGCACCGCTTGAGACCGGCTCCATCCACCAAGGAAACCCCCTCCGGATGGTGCTCACGCACACTCGGCCGAACCGGTATTTAATTTGCTCCAAAAAGGACTAATTTTTAGTTGCATGTGTTGTCTGCAGCCGCAGACCTTGCAGTAGCCACGGGTGCAGCAGAGCTTTTCTGCAGTTGGACCTGCCACGTGTCACGGTTGCAACGATCCAGCTCCCAAGAGCTACCGGGGACTTCGCTGCTCGCTGAGGTCCCTGGGCACCGCTGGGGCTGTCGCGATTCCGGTGCCTTCCCGTCCCGCTCCTTCCCGCCAGGAATCCGCAGCCGGCAGAGAAAACTCTTCTCACAGCTAATTACCACGACTCCTCTATAATGGCTATTTTAGATGAATTTTTAATGAAGCGTGCTCTTCTCACTTTGGTATTTCCTAACTTTCAGGCCCAGCCTTTCTCTGCCAGCAATTTACTGCAGAAAGGGTGTTTTTCCCCCCCCTTTTCCCTCCTCCTCCCGGGATCCATCGCGCTGTCGGCACGGAGGAAGACGCGCCTTGTGCAACTTCACTTGTGCCTGACAAAATTAAATTAAAGGCATCTGCTCAGCGGCGAGCTGGGAGACGCCGAGCACCCGTAAGCGCATCCGAACCCGGCACATGGAACCGGATTCCCAAAAGGTGGACAGGCAGCAAAGCCCTGCGTCCCTGCAAGCCTTGGCCGAGCTCACTCATGCCAAGCGGGTGCCTCTGAGCTAGGCCCAGCTCCAGCCCTTCGGCAGCCTTTGGATCTTATTTTATTTATTTTTTTCCTCCCAGAAGGGTTTATAAAACACAAAATTAAAGGAAGCTCCGTGGCCCGCTGGAAACGCCTCCGGAACCTGCCATCTGCATCCTGCGGGAGCATCAGCGACCGGCGTCCTGCTCCGGCCGGACACAGGGACCACAGCAAGAGCCCACGGCCCGGGAGGGAGAAGGAGAAAAATATAAAAAAAAAAAAAAAAAGAGAGAAAAAAAGCAGGAAAAAAAGCACCCCCCTCCTTGGAACCGGGCACCGGCGCCACTCTGCGCTTTGTTTTTGTTTTCGTGAGCGGGGCTCTTGGAAACCTTGGCAATCACTATTTTAACCGCCTCCCCTCCCCGGGCTTTTGTCCACCCGGGAGAGCCCGGCGTGCCAGCGGCGGGATTAGCTCCTTCCCTCTGCCATCTTACGCCTGTATTATTCTGCACCTTCCGAGGGTACAGTTTATCCCCACTAATTAAAGCACGGTTAGCTGTGCAAGCCCAAGCTGCCATGCAGTAGCTTCGGTTTTGCTTTTTTGTTGTTGTTAAAAAATCTCTTTTTGTGCATGTGTGCGCCCTGTTTTCCTGGAAGGGCCGTGCTCTAGCTGGGTTATTCAGAGCAGGACGCTGCCTTGTCCCAAAGGGGAGGTGCAGGCAGGGCCACTGGGCAGCGCGGGGACGAAGCCACCGCGGCCTCGGAGCCGCTCGGAGGGCGGCCAAGGCGGCGCTTCCACAAACGGGAGGCAAAATTGGCAGGAATTGGGCTAGTAAGGACCACTGAAAGCAGCACCATCCACTGCTGGGCACAGGGCACGAGCTGGGGGACACGGTGGCTCTGCCATAAAAGCCACAAGCAGCAAAGAGGCCCCCAAAGCGCT
This sequence comes from Tinamus guttatus, assembly GCF_059628265.1. Taxonomy (NCBI): domain Eukaryota; kingdom Metazoa; phylum Chordata; class Aves; order Tinamiformes; family Tinamidae; genus Tinamus; species Tinamus guttatus. Next base: position 3,173,527 of record NW_028288760.1, on the reverse strand, counting down.
TCCCCCTCTAGACGTGCCGGAGGAGACGAGCACAGCGGCGTTACACGGAATGAGCAGGCACAAAAATACACGTGCTTTTTGCAGAGGCTCCTAAACGGTACCTTCTATGGAAATGATTTGGTGATATTTGGAGGGAGAGAGAGAAACATACATGGACATAGGTTTTTTTTCTTCAGAAAGGCCATGAAAAAAGGAGAGATAAGCTCTTCGGACATGGTGGCCTAGGATGGGGCTCTGCCGCCTATGGAGGAATCTCTGCTTGGGTGTGCAAGCAATGGCACAAGGGCCACGGGCTGGATGCAACCGTGGCCACCAGCACCCAGCTGGCATCATGCAACCCTCAGAGCACCCAACCATGCCCAGCCACCAAAGAGCATCCCAGGAGACCAAAACCCCAGGAACTGCCCCAAACCAACGCCGTTGGGTGAGGAAGCACCAAGCGAAACCCCTCGGGGAGGGCAGAGGAGCCAAGGGGGAGGCCGCGCGGGCGCGTTACCGGAGTATTCTCCCGAGGACTTGATGTACATCTGCCCGTACTGCTCCTCCACCATGGTGTCGTAGGCCTCGTCGTCCTCGTCGTCCTCCTCGTTGTGGTAGGAGGTGGGGCTGTCGGTGGTGGGCAGGCTGCTGGCGCCGGGGCTCGTGCGCTCGCCCTGCGCGTACGTCACGGGCGGCACGCCGGGCAGCAGGGTGGCCAGGTTGGGCACGCCGTAGTAGGAGACGCGCGACAGCTTGAGGGCGCCGGCGGCGGGGCCGGCCGCGTTGGCGGCCTCGCGGGCGCCCACCTCCAGCGGCCGCTTGCCGGGCAGCCCGGCGGCCGCCTGCAGCTCCAGGCTCTCGTGCTTGACGCGCGCCAGCAGCGGGATGGGCACGGAGGGCGCCACGCCGTAGGGCGCCGCGGCCGGCTGCAGCGGCGCGCACGGGCTCTGCGGCTCCGAGCCGGGCTCCTCCATGGTGGCCGTCTGCGAGTCGCAGTGCGGCGAGCTCACTTTGAACATGAGGTCCGTGCCCTTCTCCACGATGTGCTGGATCTGCAGGAAGCCGGCCGTGTACATGACCACGAGCTGCTCGCTGGCCGCCATGGTGAGCTTGCCGGTGTAGCAGAAGGAGAGGATCTGCTGGAAACACGCCGGCGGCACCGTCCCCGGCAGCTCGAACGCATTCTTGCTGTTGCCGCTGAAGAGGTCGCGGAAATAGAGGCTGCTGGCGGCCAGCACGGCCCGGTGCGCCTTGAACGCCTGGCCCTTGACCACGATGGAGACGTCGCAGTAGAGCCCCAGCAGCCGCTGCTCGTTGAGGCAGCCCAGGACGGTGTTCCCAAAGTTGGGGATCTCTATGTGCAGCAGCTGCGACATGGCTCGCGGGCGCCGGGAGCTCCTCACGCATTCAACGCAGGCAGAGCCGGAGGAGGGCACATCTGCAAGGCGGAGAAGGCAGGGAGAGAGCGAGAGCATTTTTAAGCAAGCCACGGAAACGCACGGGAACAAAACGGGGCGCGCGAGCGGGAACGTCAGCGGCCGGACCCGCCGGCCGACGCAGGACAGCAGTTGCTTATGAAATTACTTATCGATGTTTCTAAACAACGGGGGGGAAGGAAAAACGCCATCGGTGGAGGGCAAAGGGTATTTCAAAATTCAAATATTTTCTTAAAGTTGTGGTTTGTTTAAATAAACACCACTGATTTATTCCCCCCGGGTTTACTTTAAGCAGAAAAATCCGAGCGGCGCGGGGGACGGCAAGGCACGCGTGCGGCAGCCGCGCAGCGTTATATAAGGGACGGCGCAGCCCCGGCGCGACTGCAGAAGAGGCATCTGTATAAAGCAACGTGCTGCTCTGCCCGAAATAAACACAGAATTGTGCCTGAGCTCCTGCAAAAAGGCTTTTTTTTTTTTTTTTTTTGCAAGGAGCCTGCGCGGGGGCGCAAGGAGGCAGCGCTGCAAGAGTTAAACCCCTTCTCCACCGCTCCGAATTGAGCCAGACGCCCCTGGGCTGCAGGACGAGTTGTCCTGAGGTGCCAAGTGACTCCCCACCGCGCAAAGCGAGGCCACGTTGGGGTGAGGGGACAGCAGCCCCGCGCCGCAGCATCGCCCCCCTTGCCCTCGCATCGGGTTACGGCGCCCGGACGCGTTAAGGGCACATGCACCTTCCCGCCCCGAGCGCCGCTCCCGCTCCCACGCGCCTCCCGACCACCAGAAAATCAAAGAATTAAGGTAAATTCATTAAAAAGAGGGCTCTGGAGCAGAGCGATAGCACCAATCCTGCGCGGGCTGAGCGCGCTCCGGGCACACCGCAACTCCGGCGAAGCGAATCCCGGCGCTTCCCCGAAACGGCAGCCGCAGCCAACCCCCCCGCCGCCCCACACCGCAAATCCAGGAGGTTTCCAGCCTCGCTTGCCTGCAGCACGACTGAATAAAAACTAGTTCCTAAAGTAGCACCGAGGGCGCATCGGAACGGAATAGCAAAGAAGTTTATCTGAGGATGATTAGGGGAAGAAAAAAAGCTCCTCTGAAAAGAAAATAAGCCACAAAGAGCTGCTCTGTTCCCAGGGCAGGGGGGGAAAGGAGAGGAAAAAAAATGCCCTATCTGCAAGGCCATGGGCTAGGAGGAAGCAAAGCGAGCGCTGCCCGCTGGAGGAGGGGAGGGAAAAGGGTGAAAAAAAGAGAGAAAAAGGGAAAAGGCACCGCGGGCGCGAGGACTCGAGGGCCCCGCGGCCGGGGGCGGACGTACCTCGAGCGCGGCCGCCGCAGAGCCCGCCGCAGGATGCGCGCGGCCGCCGCAGCGCCGGGCAGCGCGAGGAGCAAAGGAGCAGAAGAAAAAAAAAGAAAAAAGGAAAAAAAAAATAGTATCAAGCCCCGCGTTTGTATCTGCTGTAGCTCAAGCTTTTACCAAGTCAAATCTCCCCGGCGGTGCATAGCATCTAAATGAATAGGCGGATGCAGATTAACATTCAGGCTGCTCGCGGCAATGAATAGAGCCCTTTGATTAGGGACCTGAAGTAAATGCCAGTTTCGGAGCGAAGCTTTAAAAACAGAGGAATATCAGTGCCAGAGGAATGCTCCCAGTGTTGGTACAAGACAGACTTTTGATGAGTCACTGCAATGCAAACAAAGATGGCAGAAATACTGTACTGTGCGCGGCCCGAGCGCTTCGGGGAGCCACGGCAACTGCGACAGCTTTTAAATTTATCGCCCGCTTTTTGCATCTGAATGACGCCGTGCAGCGGCCGCCCCTGCCAGCCCGGTGTCCAAGCATCCCAACTATTCCGAGCGGGTCGGAAGTCGGCGTGGCACCGACCCCCCCCATCCCGGCTCCTGCGGGACCGGGCTGCCCCTGCCACCCCGCGAAACTCCTCTCCAAACCTTGGAAAGGGGGGAAATAAATACATAAATGGATGGCTAGATAAGTGTTTACCCCTTGGGGAACAGCTTCTCGCAGGCGGTGGCTGAATGCACTAAAAGCAAATCCATTTGCTTAAGCACCGCGCTCGCAGGCACCGCGTCTGCGGCTATTCGGGGTTTTGGTGGTGGGAAGGGGGCCTTGCTTTGCTTTGCTCTTGCCCAGAAGCTTCTTATTCATTTCCACGCATGGCCCAGGAGCTGCCCCGCTCCCTGCGCCTCCGTCTTTCCTTATCTGTTGGGTGCATTAAGCCGGACGCCGCAGGACGCGGCGCAGGCGGCTCCGGGGCTGGATACATCCCGGCCCCTTCCTCGCGCGCCGGCATCCCGGGGCCGGTTGGGAACGTTGGGCCCAGCACGAGGAGGAGGAGGAGGAGGAAGAGGCTCTCTCTGCAGCCTGGGAGGAAGCCGGGCTCCAAAGGCATTTCTGTAGGAGGTTCGAGGTGGCAACATGAGCGACGAGCCCTTGGCTTCGCCACCTCCATCTCGAGAGGAGAGGAGCCTTGTGGGGCACACAGAGCTTTACTCCATCTCCCCTGAAAATCTCAGGGAAAAAACACCCCGTATCCTGCACTTTCTGCTCTCATCACATCCCTGGAGGCCCCAGACTATTCCCTCTTTTGCACAGGGTTTGAGCCCGGCTCCAAAGCGCCCCAAGCAGGAGGGCCACGAGCCCCGCGGCACCCGGTGCCACCTCCCCGGGCGGCTCCGCAGAGCCCGGCCTGGCAGCGCAGAACAAACCAACCCAAAATAGCAGCGCGTTGCGAACACGCTCAGAATCCGCTCTGTAAACAAGCGCGGCCAGGCAGGGCCGCGGCCGGCAGCAGGGACCGGGGGGCACCCGCGAGGGTCCCTGCTCACTGCAATGGGCATCACAGGGCTTGGAGAGCCTGGCCCTGCCACGGCGCTCCCGGGATCCAGCCCTGGAAGGGCATCGCTCCCAGCCCTGGTTTCCCCAATTCCCGCAGGTGTCGGCAGCTGCTGCCCGCAACTTGCGTTTCACTGCGAGACGGCTCCAACCGCGAGCTTTTCAGGAGGAATAAGGGTCCCATGAAGAGCAGCAGGAGTGACAAGAGTGACCATAATGCCCAGGATGCCCGAGAAGGTTCTGCTCTACAAACCCAACCGAGAAACGCAACCAAATCCGCACCGGGGAGACCTCCAAAGCACAAGCTCTTCCAGGAAACTTTAAGCCAAGAGTTTTTCTTAAAGCAGCCAAGAGTTCTTTTCTTATTTTAAGAGCCCAGAAACAAAAAGAAAAAGGCTGAGAGGTAAAATAAGGTAGTCCTGAAAGACAGGGAGAACCTGTTCACCAAGAGACCTCACGCCCTTCAAAACAACAGCAGCACCTCGCTGCCGGCACCAACCCGCGCTACGTCCCATGCTGGAGGCTCCTCCGGCACGTGCACGGCTCTAACCACAGCACCCAGCTCCTCCGAGGGGTCCCAAATGCTCCGGGGCCTCGGAGGGGTGGGAAAAACCACCATCCTGCAGGAAGAGCCACCGTGCGGGTGGACGTCAGGGTTTGGAAGCCTGTCCCCATCCGGGTGTCCCAAACCTCCACCTGGCTCCATCCATCCCGCTTGGCTGCCGGTGCCTGCGGGATGCTCAGCCCCAACTCCTAGTGCCCAGCAAAAGCAGGCTAAAAAAATTCAAAATCAAACAAAAAATAAAACTCCACTAATTATGGCAGATACAGGGCAAGGCAAAAAAAATCCTCCTTTTCTCAGATCCTCCTTCTCTTTTCTCAAAAAAGCTGCTCTCCTGAACTTGCAGGCAAATTAGGACAATTCATACATTTATGCAGATTTGGGGAAAAGTCACAGCCTTGGTCCCTGCATGCCAGTAAAAAATTCAGCTAGTATTTGAGACAACTGTCAGAGCATAAGGAGGGTTTGAGAATCTCCAGTTTTTGTGTCCATATGCTTTGGGGAAAAAAGAAAATGTAGCTTTGCTTTTTGCTCCACTGTTTCTCTGCGCAAACGCGTCAAAGGTCTGGGCTAGACAGTGACAAAGAAGAAAAAAAACAGGCATCAGCTTAGGATAAGGCGCTGGCGTCCCGGCTCCCACGGGAGTAATCAGAAATAATTAGATAATTTATTTAAATTGTCCTTTCCTTCGCCAACACAGAGAGGCTCAGTGACTTGGAGAAAAAATATAAGAAGAATAAAGGAAAAAATCTAAGCTGGTCCCTGCTGTAAGTTTGCTGCGTGTGCCAGGTTGGCGCCTGGGGACGAAAGTGGCGGTGGCAGCCCCCAGTGCTCAGAGCAAAGTGGCATCGCTGCTGGGGACAGGGGGGGACGAGCAGCAGCCTCCCCAGGGCCAGGGAAGCGCCGGCCCTTCCCGCATCCGAGCGCTGCCGGCGCTGGAACGGGGAGGTTCGCACCCGGCTAAAGGTCTGCAAAGGACACGCTGCGGGGGGGAGGGAAACTCCGCCTGCCAGAAAGGGAAAAAAGGGAGGAAAAAGGGAAAAAAAAGCCAGCGGCGGAGCATGCCCTCTGCATGCAGGAGAGGTCCCGCGCGGGGCAAAGTCCCAGTGGTTGGGAAGGGGAAAGGATGGGATCGCGAACGCGAGACGCCGCGGATGCCTGCACATCCAACGCCAGGCTCTGGCAGGAGCAGCAGGACAAGGTTAAGTTTGGTAATCAAATGGCAGCCCCACGGAGGCTCCGTTTTCCTTCTGCAGCATTTGTTTCCCTGGCTCCAAAGTATTTTTTTTTTCCCCTCCCTTAATGCTGCAAGTGGCAAGCAGTGAGCAATGCTGAGACACCCTATTTTTAGTGCAGCAGCCAGTGGCAAGTGCTGAATATGATTAGTCTGGCCTTACTGAGATACTCAGGACGGAATCTGCAAATATTAATAAGTAGCATCCGAGCGCAGCACGCTGGGCTGGCGACCGGGAAAGTTAGCCAAAGCATCGGAGATGCACACGCTGCCCGGGGGGAACCGGGGAAAAGCTGGAAAACCCGATGAAATGAGCGGTGCTGAGGCAGCCAAGTGCCCGGCGCCAGCAGCTTTTCCCCCGGGATCGCCGGGGCTCCCGGGAGCAGGCAGAGCCGCTGGCCCGGATCGGGATCAGCAGCCGGCTCGGGACGCGGCCCCAGGAGCAGCCCCGCGCGCCCATCACCGATCCGTGATTTCTGCTTCCCAATCCGCCGCCGCTTTCAAGAGCTGTCAGAGCAAGGACACGCGCAGGGAACGCCGCGCTGGATTTTTTTTTGCAGATAGCTACAAGAAAAAATAAAAATAAAAAAGCGTAAAGGAGAGACGGAGCTCTCGGGACATAAAAGACCCTTCTTTTCCACGACTTAATCCTCACGGTCCCACAAAAGCACCGGCGGCCGGTGCCCCGCAGCCCCTCACCCCGCCGCTCCCGCATTCCGCTCATCCGCATCCCGAGCGCACGGGAAGGGCGCGCGGAGCCGCGGCGCCTCCTCCCCGCTCCCCGGCCCGGGGCTCCCCGCGCGGCCCCGGTGCCGGAGAAGCCGCAACCGGCCCCGGCGGGAGGGCAGGGGCAGTCGCTTACGGAGCGGCGGCCGCGGCTCCTCGCTGGGGCGCATTACCTAGTATGGAGGAGCTGCCCGGCTGCGCGCGCCGGCTTTTTTTTTTTTTTCTTGTGCAAGTTCGTCTGTGAGTCAGCATTAACACACATGAGAACATCAGGAATCCTTCCTAGTTCTGATGCAATGGAGGTTGTAAAAAAAAAAAAAAAAGGGAAAAAAATCCCTCGCGCGGCTTTGGACAGCAGCCTGCAATTCAATTGCCTTTACTTTTCAATTACTGCATAGCCTGCCGCTACCGAGCTGCATAGAAGAAGGAAACTTTGCTTACATCTCTGTCCTAAAATTAATGACTTCTTGCTTTTGGCTACAGTTTATTCTCTCTGCTTCAAAAGAAAAATAAAATAGAAGTAGGCATACCAGAATTAACCCTTCAAGGGCCATTTTCCATGAAGATCTCCACTTTTTCTGTGGGAATTTCAGCACGCAAGAGCACTGCTGCCAAGAAGTTCTGGCGAAGGGAGGCACTCGGCGTTGAGCGCTCCATAGAGCGAGGCCGTGGCCCGGCTCGCTCCTGCTGGGAATGGGAGCCGCACGCGGACGCGTTCCCGCAGACGGGAATTAACCCCACGGCTCCAGCTCTGCATTCCTGGGCAGGCAGCAAAGCCAGGGATGAGGCTCCGGTGTTGGGGAGAAGCTGTGCCAGGTTTTGGGAGACCCCTCAGCACCTCCACGGTGCCCGTGTTATCCTTTACGTAAGGGATAACGGCGGGAACGGAGCCTCCGGAGCTGCCGCGAGCGGTGCAAGGGCTCTTGGCGCTCGCCCCCGTGGATGGCACCTTGCGGAGCGCCCAGGGCATCCCCGACTCCTGCTCTCTTGCAGCAGCGCCCCGGAGCACCCGCCTTGCCCTCGGTCTCTTCAGAGCTCAATGCAGCGCGTGGCGAGGGCGCAACGCGTTGCAAGGGGGTCCCAACATCACCGGCACGGCCTACGTCTCCGTTCGCTTCAGGGGCAGCAAACAACCACCACGATAAAATTCCCAGTTTTAATATTAAGCATAACTAGCTCTTCATGCTCCTTCCCTGGCCAGGGCAGGGCCGGCCCGGCACCTTCCCGGCTCCGCTCCGCCACTGCCGGCTTCTCCGAGGAGAGCAGGGCACTCGCGTACAGATGAATCCCGTTTTCATGGGAGAAAACCCCCAAGCAGCGACTCCCAAGCCATGTCCACATGCACCAGCAGCCCCTGCGGCAGCTCCACGACGCTCCAAAGGAATCCGGCACTGCTCGGAATCCGATTTAAATATCTCCAGGGCAAAGCACAGCTCCCCAGGGCCTGCGGATCCCCCTTCCCACCAGCATCTGACCCGTGTCCCGAATTCTTCCCCAGCCTCGGGGCAGCCGTTGCAAGAAGGGCCAAGACACCTAATGCAGAAACACCTTGAAAATTGTTCCTTCGATCAGTGCTTCCCATCGCCCTCCACATTGCAGCACCCCAAAAATTGCATTTCTGCGACAACAGCGACACTGGTTTGGGGAGAAAAGCAGGTGAGTGGGGCTGCCCAGATCCCTGCGGCCTGAGCAAGCCAAGCCTGGGCACTGCCATCCCCTTCCTGCAGCCACCAGCAGAGAAGATCCTCCATCGAATGACTCTGGATGCCTCAATAAAGCCAATAAAACTCCATACCGATGCAAAACCCATGCTCAAGATTCCTCCCAGCACTGCAAAACACCCTGAAAGGCTGGCGAACACTTCCCCATCCTCAGCTCCATCCATGCGGATTGACCCGCACCAGAACTGGACCGGGCTCTGCACATTGATCCATCCCCAGCCGCATCCGGCACATTTGGAAACGGCTCCTACCTCCTGCAGCCGATCCGGGGCTCGATACGGTTTAAACAACGGCCCCACTCTCCTGGGATGCGACCAAACGCGGGCTGAATCGCTGCAGCACGACATAAAACATGTCCATATTAGCGTGCGTGCAAAGCCTGTGCCCATTACCGAACTCATTAAAGACAGTGATACTTTGTAACATACTCTAATCTTTAATATTCATAGCCAGCTTCATTTGCATAGCATGCCATAAATAGTTGAAGCAGAGGTAAAACACAAAGCGCTCCACTTGCATTTCTAATTATGCCTAAAATCAAATGTAAATCACAACACATCCAAGACACGGAAAATATTAAATTTGCTGTCTCTCAGTTAAAAAATCTTAAAGGGAAAAAAAATAACCCAAACCAATTATTTTTTAAAGACAAAAATCAAAGGGGCTCATCTGCATGTACAGCAGGGCTGATACTAAGAGAGGCTTGGGCAGGTCTGAGCCACAATCCCGGCACAACGCGCCCGGACTCCGTTATTAGCTGCTCCTGCTGCTGCATTTCCTTGGGAAAAGGGTTTCCAGGGGCAAAGTTGGAGCTGCTGCTGCAGACTCAGCCTGGGGTTTGGAGAAATAGAGGGAGCCTCGAGCCTTGGGTTTGGACCATCGGCTTGGAGGAGACTCTGCTGCTGCTCCAGCCTCCGAGGTGGCACTTGAGCCCACCAGGTCCAGGGAAAACGGCCATCCCACTGGGAAAACTCGAGGGTGGGGGATACTGAGCAGGGTCTCCCTGGGGGAGTCTCTCACACATATGCTAAAGTTTTTAAAAATAGGCATTTTATAGGAAGACCATTGGGAGACTTAACACGTGGGAAGCAGATCAACATCCTCAGTTGAAATGGGGGTTATCGGGGCACTGGTGCAGGCTGCTGGATTCCTTACGGATGCGACCCTTGGATGCCGGGATGGGGCCCCAAGCCTCCCTCCTCAACGTGCCCCAGGGGCTGCTGGCGGCAGCAGAGCTGCCATCCTGGGTCCTCAAAACAGCATTTTACAGATTGCTGTGCAAAGATTTTAATTAAAGCCAATTTAACTAAATTTGGGGAAGTAGGACAAAAGCGGCTTCCACCGCAGCACGTTTCTGGAAGCAGCAGAAGCGACTTGGCCCCGGACACTGCCCATGGGGAAAAGGGCGATTTTCAGCCGCTTGAACCACATCCAAATATTACCAAGGGGAGCCGGCAACGCGCGCACACCCAGCCTGAGCAATAGATCCTGCCCTATTAGACTGGCCTGCCTTGGGAAAGGCTTAAAGACAAGTCTGAGAATGAGCAGCTAAGAGGAAAAACAATAATAATAATAATAAACTACCTATGTATGTCTATCTCATCACCCTGGTCTGCTCCTATTAGCACAATGAGTTACCAGTGTCTTAAAACTACACCAGCTTCTTCCACATTTTTCCCTTTGGGTTCCTCCAAGCTCTTGCAATTCAACTATCCCTAAATTTCTTCCTTTTGGGACTTTTCCCCAGTTCAACACCAATGTTGTCCAAACAGCATCGGCTCTATTAAGGAGTTTTTCTGCAATACCTACCTTCAAAGAGCTCCAGAAAAGTAATTAAGTTTAACTCCGAAAGGTGAGCGCTTACTCCCTTTCTCCCGGTTAACGCAGGCTGTGCAGGGAGAGAAGTGAAAGCTGCTCCGAGTGTGCAAGGCTTTTTTGCAGTTCATATGTACCCTGGCATTTTGCCCAGACCTATTTTTAAGCCCATTTACTAGAAATCCCACAAATTAAAGGAAATACGGATAATGTTGTAAGAATCCTTTGGGCCAAATAAAAGCTACACATAATTTTCCTTGTGCATCAGGGTAAGATCCTTAACCACAAAACCCAGATTTCCCCAAAGCTCTTTTGCAACAGCAAGAGAATCTTGTTTTGTAAAAAAAGTTGCCTTGATTTGTGCCCGGATTACAAGGAGCGGTGGCGGCCACCGCAGCAGCGCAGGGCGATCGCTGCTGGGAAACAGCAAGGGGCAAGAGAACACAGATTAATTAGACATCGTTAGTCCTCGAATGGTTATTACTAATGCCAGCCACACACGTGGGAAGTGCTTGGGGAAACGGGGGTTTTTAATTCCCGCTTCCTTCCCAAACGCAAGCGGACAGCGCTCTCTTCCATCCGTCCCACTCCCAGCTCGCCCCAGCATCAAGGGAAATGCAGGGAATTGTCCCCAACGGTGTCTTGCTCGGACACATCATCCTCCACGAGGCCACCAAGCTCATTGCACTTGTCCCTGCAGGGCTGAATTGCTGTAACGTATTAAACAGAGGCTTTGGCTGCAGCATCTTTTGCACTATTGCGCTGGGAAGGAAGGGGAGAGCGTGTGCTGTAATGCAGAGCCTGGAAATTTAACCATGCAGAGACACCAGCACACTGACTAAATTCCAATAAAAACCATTAAATCTTGATAGGATTAAAAAAAATGCATTTCAATAAAATTCACAAAACAAGCGGGAAATGCCCCAGAAAGAGCAGTCAAAGCAGCAGTTGTGGTCAGTGCTTGCAGGAGGGGATGTGCAGAGCTGGTGCTGCCTCTCCAGCATCGCGCCCGGCACGCGAGGCCGGACCCCGCGCGCGCTCAGCGCGTCCTCCCCATGGCAGCTTCCTTCTAAAGGGAAAAATAACCACGCCGGGGAACAAACAGCTCTCCTATTCTGTGAGCGCACCGCTCTGAGCAGCAAAACACGCAACTTTGGGAACTCCTCCAAGATTTATATGTTTTGCATGAAAAGCAAATGTTTTTTTCCTGCCTGGGAAAATATTTAAACGCGAAGCCGGTGGAGTCAAGGCCGTTTATTCCTGGTTTGTGCAGCTTCTTGGAAGAAGCCTGATTGCAGCCTGGTTAAACAGCAGAATAAGAACCAGGGTCCCCAATGTGTGTCCACAGCGAAGGGGGCCCAGGTGCGGCTGGAGCGGGATCTGAGCCTGGAAGTGGGATCGTGGGAGCTGCTGGACCATGGGAAAGACTCAACAAGCAGCTTGCAGCACCCCCAGCCAAACAGACAGAACTTTATAAGCCCAAGAAGAGCCTTTGCGACAGTGATATGATTAACAATAATATTAACAATAATATCACAGGAGCATCCCTGATCCTGCCACTTACAGTGTGACTTTTAATCTAGGAAAACATCCTAATGTTTTGCACAAGTTGCAGATACATTATTGGATTAAGGGAGGCCTCACTTGGACACCTGGAGCCTCTTCACCACAGAAACAAAATCCTTCTGCTTTTTGCAGCAATAAGTGATTTGCCTCCTCTTTTTTTTTTTTTCTCCATTTATTTTATTTTATATTTTTTGTAAGTCTTCCTGGCCAGTTAGACAAGAACCATCACGTTGCGAAATCCAGGAAATTTGCTGCAACACTCTGTAATACTTACAGGGCAATTAGCCAGAAAACCTCACACAAATAAGCTTTTCTTTTCGCCACACCATCCTAACCACCAAGCATTAACCCATTTCTTAGGAAACAGCATCTGCTGAAACAACTTCCTAATCTAGGAGCGGGTATGAAAAGGGAAAAAAAAAGCCACTGCTGCATCTGCAGCACCCGCAAACAAACTCCTAGCTGCCCTTCTAGGCGGAAAATCATCCCGTTGGGAATCCCAGCACTGTGCAGCTTTCCCGGGAGTCGCCACGTGCTTGGGCAGCAGCTCCGATAGCCCCAAGCGATGGAGCTTCCCTGGAGAAGCCTATGGAGAAGACAGTGGTAGGAGTCATCGGAGCTGCAGGGCATGAATTTGCAGGGCTGGACGTGGCTTGGGCAAGACTTGAGGATCGGGAAGGCTCCTCCGGCTCCCGGGCATCCCGGCTCCTGGGCCGTGGCCAGGAGGGATAGGGAAAGCACAGGGCAACACGACAGGGCACTTGGTTCCTTCTCAGGAACCAGAGGGCAGCTCCTACCTGCACTTGCACAACATTTTTTTTCCTGGGAAGATGTCAAAATACAACCCTTCACTCGCAAAAAAAAGCAAAGAAGAAGAAAAAACACAAGCTTCCCAGGTCACCCTCAGCAAGAGTTTTGGTATTTCCCATTTCTCCAATTTACGAAGCAGCTACTTTTTGTTGTTGTTGTTATTTACTATAATTCCTTCCCTTTCTCACTCTCTGCCCCTGATTCCCCCCCTGGAAATTCCCCCCTTAAAAATCCCCCCTGATTTCCCCCCTCTGGAAAATAATAAACTAAACCCAAAAGCTTCTTTTGGGGAACGCAGTGGTAGTAACGCAGCTCCCGGGGGCTGCTCAGTCCCAGCATGGGGAGGAAACCACCTGTGGACCTGAAAGGGAGTCGAGTGCTGCAGGGTTTTATTGAGGAGCGAAATCCTGCTCGAGACCTAGTAAATGGGAGACTATCCTGAATCACCTCCTGAATTTTTTAATGCTGCTCCTGGGAGCACTGAAGGTAAATATGTTAATTTGACTTCAATCACGGTTCAGAAGGAGAAAAAAAAAAGAGAGAAAAAAGAAAGCACACGGTATTAGTTTAGGGTACCAAGTCTTAAAACTATTCATGCATTTCTGCATATTTTATACTCAGCAAATAAAGTTCCAAGGTTCTGTAAGGAGGCTGTGAAATTATTCCAAGTAAGCAATAATGAGGTGTGCATTATATAAGGCCGATACTAATGGTAATCTATTATTAAAATTTAGGAAATGTAGGCGCTATATGTCTAACAGCCCCACTGCAGTTTTCCTTCGTTAAAACGGGTGAAGCAGCACTCGGGGCGAGCGCTGCAGCGTGTTGCACATCCTGCCTGCTGACCCCTCTGCAGCCTCCAGGACCAGCTGTGGTTCCTCCTAAGGACAGGCCACCCAAAACATTGTCACCAGGGCCACCACGTCGCTCCTTGGCCTTTAGGAAGGCCATAAAGCTTTGGATCTGGCATTGCTCTTCTAATAGGATCGTTCTGATACTGCTTTCCCAGCACTGCTCGTGTCCGGGTTCCCATGCAACCCCAAATCCAACTTCAGATGTGTTTTAAAGCGCATTGCTATTATGGCGCAACATTATTTTTTAAACGGAATTTCTAGGTAAATTCAGATCCCAAAGGCAAAGCTCTGCCCAAAAGGAAGGATCACAAAGCGTAACCATTCCCAGATGGAACATTCTTAGCTTGACCTTTCTCCACTTGAAGGATCTCAAGCAGCAAGGAGATTCCTCAAGGTTGGATGGGGCTCTGGGAATTGCCTGGCTGCAGATGGAGTGATGGGGCACGCACAGGGTTGATGCTTCCTACGGTTTAAAGAGAGGTGGTTGCTCCACTTGCCCATCCACGGTTGTATCCCGACCTATGTGCACTGAATGAGTTAACAGCAATTCTGGGGTAAGAAAGAGGAGAAGGGCGTTAGTCACCCAGGCAAGTCTGGATTGGCACGAGTGAACAAGAGCTGCCAGCGGATGAATGAAGTTACCTTGGAGATGCAGCAAAGACCAGTGACCAGATATTAACTTCTAACAACCGGCTGCCAAGGGAGGACGAATACGTGAAACCGCACGGACGAGAGAGACGCTGCGACGAGCACGCGCTGCGGGCCGGGGCGCAGGGACATCCTGCATCTGCTGGACCAGGAGACCCCGGACCGATGGAGGCTGGAAGGACCTCTGGAGAACATCGGGGACAACGCGGTCCAGGAGCTGGGGTGGGCACACCAAGTGAGCAAGACACACTGGGACGAGACACTGTCCTTGTTCTGCCCTTAGCGTTGATAGTGAAGATGCCAACAGCAGCTTCTCCCTTTTTTCCAAAACCAGCTTCGTAGCAGAAAAATGAACCCTGGGGCTCCTTGCACGACGCAGCCCAGTGGAGGCAACATCAAACCAACCCACCAGCACTACCCTCCTTACACAGTGCAGTTTTGCCTGCTGACCTCACTTAGGCTCCTGCAGAGAGCACTTTGCAGGGGACGGGTGGCACGCGGAGCAATCGGGGTCCTGGCGGATCCACGGTGCTCCATGCAGCAGAATTCCGCTGGAATCCGGCCCTGCCAGCCCTGCTCCTTCCGGGGCCAACCCTCGGCAGCTCCATCCATGCAGGAACGCTGCCCATCACGGCGCTTTAAAGCGCTCGTGATCTTCCTGATGAAACGCCCGTGCTCGCAGCAGCGTCTGAAATGCAGAAAACGACCATGCCAATTCAGAGGCCATTCCCTTGATATTTTTTCCCAGAAGGAAAAACAGAAGATGCTTTCCATAAGCAGGCGATTTCAGCAGCTAATTTTACCATCACTTATGGTCGACTTTATGACTAAGATTTCATGCTGACTATATTAATCCTGTCAAATTTCAGAGTGAGAGAGAAATGATACTGTATATTTTATGGCTGCAATAACTTCTAAGCCATTAGACATGCATGCTGACATGAAAGTAATCAAATTGATTTTTTCCCCTATTACAATGAAGAACTTTGCATGAGCAGATAGTCTCTCTGGCACAGGAGCGAAGCCCCAAGAACCCTGTGCACACTCAGGAAATTAAGAAATCGCCACAAGACATCGCTCAGAAATTCGGGTATTCTGCTTACTCACATGTTATTTTCACTAAAGCAGAAAGGAACATATTAGTCAACCAAATGAGCAGCAAAAGACAACACCGGGAACAACTTGAGCCACTCAAAGCAGTGGAGAAGTGCCAGGAGTTGCCATTAATTCTTTTGCTGCCACCAAAGGCTCCGTCCCGTCTTCGGAACCTCCTGAGACCGCAGTCCTGTCATGGCACAAGGGGTTAAACATCTGAGCAAGGAGAGAAGCCTTCAAAACACCTCCGATAAATAGATATATAAATAACCCTGTAGGGCTAGCAAAGGAATTCCAGCTTTAATACGTATTTAGCAGCAAATCAGCGTGCTTTAGTTCATCCTCTGCTGCGAAGAATCGGCCATCTTCTCTTTACGAAAGGAACTTGGAACACGAGACGGTCACGATTACATGGATTACTTGAATGAAGATTTGCTAAGAGACCATTTTAATTAGTTAATTTGTCCTACTGCAAAACGGCAGTTTGAAGTCGCTGCTGTTGCTAGTGCTGAAGGGTTGCGTACAAGGTATTAAACAAAATAAACTCATCTTGGACAACTTCTGCAATGATTCGGGGGAAAAAGTTTAGCTTTGATTCAAACTTGGGGTTTGGTCGCTTTTGAGCACTGCACCCGTTGTGCTCTGGCCGCTTTGGGGGCCGGAGGTAGAGGCCAAAATTACGTTTTTGTTATTCCACAAACCCACCCAATCCCGGAGCTCCCGGGAGAGGCCGTGAACGGGATCGGGATCGTCGCTCCCGACCTCCCGGCATCGCCATGACAACCCGCTCCGCTCCTCCAAACTCCGAGCGCTTGAGAATAACCAGGGCCAGATTCCCAAGCCGGGACATTGGGAAGCTCCGTGCGCACAGACCCGGCCGGAGCGCGGCCCCGGCAGCCGCCGGCGCAAGCGCAACAAAATAAAATAAAATAAATTAAAAAAAAAAGACAACCCACCGCTCGCTTCGGCGCGGCGTGACCCAATTCATTATAAAGGATGTCAGTTAGCAAACCTTTTAAATAAAACATTAAGCTAGAGGTAATTTGAAGCCTTGTGGATTTTGTTTTACTCAATTATTTTCTAACGCTTCAAGTTCAAGAATAAATATGCAGAAATAAAAATTAAAAAAAAATACAGACATACCAAGGGTTTCATTTATTTTTTTTTCCTCCCCAAAGAAATGAAGACATTCATACTAAAACAAAATGCCCTCAACCAAGCCAGAATTTTAATTAAAATCTTCTAAGCTAGACGAGATCCTTCAAGGTTGCAAGAGCCGCTTTTGTTTCTTTGGGCTCGAGCTGGGTCTTTAATTTGGGGCGATTTTCCAAGGAAAGAGGCTGCGACTGCAGTGCAGAGCGCGGATGCACTGCAGAGTCCCAAGGCATCACCGGGTTCCCCAAAAGCACCTTAGTTACAACGCTTTAATTCACCCGCTCTCTGCAGTGCAGTCAGTAGGCTCCAGGGTGAACGCACACGCGACGACGCCAAGCGGAGCAGAGCCAGCACCACTCACCAAGGCCAATGTCACATCCCCATCCCAGGGCCATTTTGGGGGTTAAAATAAATAAATAAATAATAAATAAAAAAACTCTCTTCCATGCCACCAAAATATGCAATATGTATTGTGCACCGGCACGAGGTGGGAACGGGGGCCCCTGGCTGAGCCCTGCTGCTCTCATCACACAGATGACTCTGCCCAAAAACAGCTTCCATTAGCACAGGCTGTTTTCAGACTGTCTCTTTCTTCATACGATGCTAGAATTCAATATACAGCTCCGTATCCGAGTATCCCTGACCTTTCCCAATCATAATTCACATTGCAAAATGCCTAAAGAAATTCCAGCACAAAGGCTACAGTTCCTCAAAACAGTCCTAAGTGCCTAAAAAAAATGAGTTCTGCAGAGGAGGAGCCTTTCTGACTCCCACTGTAATCCGTGGCCAGTTAATATTTTAGTAATTTAACCTGGTTACAATATTTACTAAAGTCTACCTTTGTCCATCTATCTATAAAAGAGCAAAGTGTCTGAGACCTAAAGCGACGCCCTTGATTTTAGCAGGGTTTGGTTGCCACATTAGAAGACGGAACAACTCTGAATTGATAAAATTAGTGTGTATGTATATATATATATATGTATATGTGTGCGTGTATATATTTTATATATATATATATATATATATATATATATATATTTTAAGGGGGACAAAGTGCTGCACATTGGTATGATGCTGCAAGGACACCCGCCTGATAGGAAACCACCAGATCTCTGCAAAGAGGGATGGACTTTAAACACATCTCATGGTGACAACCGGCACAGATTGGGAAAAACGATCCAAAAAAAATGAAACGTCTCCCTGCCTGTTCCCCCACCCGGGGGTACAACATCCCCCCGCCCCAGCCTTAGTTTAAAATTCATACTTTATCAGCTCGAGTCGAGAAAATCCAGCAGAAAGGCACAAATGGATTGTGCTAGTAAGCAGAAAAACTGTTACATCTTCTGAATGTAATTTTGCCAAAAGCTTCTGCACAATTTTTTTATGTCACGCTTTGCATTATGAAGGAAATTTCTTTTTAGAAGAACAGGAGAGTGATTTGCATAATATTCTTTGCAAGTTAATATCAGCCTCTGATAATGATCTCTGCATAATGCAAAAACGTTTGAGAAGACTGTTACAACACTAAGTAATCATATTTTAAATTATGTTTCCCTTTATAGAAAGGTGTTGCAAAAACACACAGACATGAAATCTGTCTGTTGAAGTCCCCAGAACCACCTGACCGGCTTCCCACTATTCTACTGTTGCGCGTTGCGACATTTCTGCAATCTTACACCACGAGCCCCTTCCTGCGCCCGCCGGGGGCTTTCACAAGAGCCCCGCGCGTTGAGCAAACCTTGGGACGCCGAGACGGAGCGGGGCGAAATGGGGCGCCCCATGGATGGTCCCTTGTGCGGCCATCGGGTGCTGGCGCCCGTGGTCGTCCCCAAGCGAGCGGCACGCTGCAAAACCCTGCAGCAAACCCTTCCCAAGGGATCGATGCTGGCCCATCCCTTGCAGCAAACCCTTCCCAAGGGATCGATGCTGGCCCATCCCTTGCAGCAAATCCTTCCCAAGGGATCGATGCTGGCCCATTCCTATGGGATCTCACACGCGGCTCTGCCCCTGGGTTGGGAGCTCCCACCGAGGAGGGCTCAGGAAGGGGATGCTCACACGGGTGACCCTCAACTTGCATCCAAAGGGGCACACGGGTGGGAAGCCAACGCGCTTGGTGCTGGGTGCTTAAGGTGCCACCAAGGCCCAGCAACTCCAAGCAGAGGGTAAAAACTGAACTAACTCCAAACTGGAATAAAACCGTGGAAGAGGGAAGAGGTTCTCAGGGCACCAGGCAGCGAGAGCCGAAGCCAACATGGTGTTTGGATGAGCGCAGCTCCGAGCGCAAGGATGCGGCAGGAGACGACCCCTCACGCAGGCTGCTGAGCCCGGCCACATGGCACCGGTGCCATCAAACCCCCCGGAGATGAAGGCCCCGGTGCCACCAAACCCCCTGGAGATGAAGGCCCCGGTGCCATCAAACCCCCTGGAGATGAAGGCCCTGGTGCCACCAAACCCCCTGGAGATGATGTTCCCCATCTTCCTGTGGCCAAGGCAAAGAGCCACGCTGCCTTTTCAAGCACTTGTCCCCTTGGCAAGGGATCCAGGGCTTTTCCAAAGCTCCCGTCCTGCTTCCGCAAGGCGGCTTTGCCCAGAGCGGGGGGAGAAAGCAGGGCAGCCCCCTCCCTCCGGGCCACGCACAGAGACACCTTCTCCTCAAAGTCCCCTTCTCCTCAAAGTCCCCAACCTTCTCCTCAAAGTCCCCAACCTTCTCCTCAACGTCCCCAAGCTGCTAAGGGGGGAAACGTCCCAAATTTCCTTGCAATAGCCAAGAAAACATCCTGCAACTTGGGCACTCGGCATCCACTTGCTTCAGTGGTGCCCCCAGACAAGGGGGCCTGTATTGGCTACCGGGGAGGAAGGGGGACGCCCAAGCCCAAATCTTGCACAAACTGCAGGGAAAAAAAAGGAAAAAAAAATAAAAGGAAATAAAAAATATCACTTTGGCTCCAGAAACGCTCCCTGGGGAGCAGGGGAAGCGCAAAGGGTGAATCCCCGTGGCTGCTCCGGCCCCGCACGGCCGGGTCGCCTTACACGGTGCTCCCGGTGCTGCCCAAGGTCACGGGCGGCAGCGTGGGACACAGCGCCGGGAACGGCGCCGCCAGGGACACGGCCCTCACGGAGCCACCGGGGGCTCCGCTCCGGCCGGCGGCCCCGCTCCGGCTCCGGAGCTGCTTCCCGCTCCGCTTCCCGCTCCGGAGCTGCTTCCCGCTCCGCTTCCCGCTCCGGAGCTGCTTCCCGCTCTCCTCTCATCCCCCCTCTGCTCGCGGCAGGGGTCAGTGCGGAATAAGAACTGCCCGAGTTAATGGGCACAATGGCCAAAAAAAAGAAAAAAGGAAGAAAAAGATGAATGCCTAAATGGTCTCCCGAGTTGTACGATGCTGATTGCATTAACATTTTAATTGTAACGTATCTTTTTAATCTCCTTCCACGCTGACGGTTTTATACGCTTCAAAAAGAAAATAGGGGAAAAAAAAAACTGCTGACAACAAAAATACCAATGTATGAAAATGAAGCGGGGGGAGCGAGTGGTGCTGGGGGCGAAGGGGAGGCGGGAGAGCCCCGGTGCAGCGGGAGCAGCTCGTCCGGACGTCCCGGGAATGAGCCGGAGCCCTTAGCGGGTGCACGTCCCCACGGACCATAAAGTGGGAATTAAAGCAGGAGGCTCCTGCCACGATCATCAGGCCCTGTTTATGGGAGAATGTTAAAGATTTTGTGATTGTTCTGCAGCCTAATACACTGCAGCTGTAATACCACTCGCGTGTGTGAAAAATGTGGCTATAATGAGCAAGATGAAGCTTTGCACAGCGGTTAACGAAAGGACGAGGAAGCATCACCCGAACTGCCTCATTTGTACAAATGACCAAGTGACCCGGATACCTTCCCTGGCCTCCAGGCCAGGCTGGAGCTGCCGAAACGATGCAAAAACCTCCGAGTTTCATCCCGCAGCCTCCACAAAACTTGTCCGAAGGGACAAGAGCGAGTTGGAGCAAACGAAACCCGGCAGGTGGGTGCCGAGACCCAGGCTGGGAACGCGAGGGGCACTTGACCGCGCTCAAGCAGCGCCCGGCCCCGCTCCCGATCCCTAACGCTCCGCGGAGCCGGAGCAGCAGCGTCCGACGGCGCTGAGGACCGGCACGCTCGGCGCACGTCCCGGCGCTGCAGCGACCGAGCAGCGTCTCCAGGTGTGGGAACATCTGGCCCCGCTGCCCCCGGGCTCCGCTGCGGCGCCGGGATCGCCCGGGCCCCGTGCCGGGATGTGTCTATACACGGCCACCGTGCCGGGCGGCCGCCTCCGCGTCCAGGGAAGGCGACAGCAGCACACGAGATCATAATAATAATAATAGTAATTTAAAATGACTTTATGGATAATCACTGCACAGGGAGGAGCAAGAGAGAAAAGGCATACAAGCCCATCCAGCTACTTACGTTTAAATGCACAGTTCATACTCGCTTAGAAGTTGAAATATCCATCTTTCTTTCCCCAACAAATATCCCTGTTTATTCAGCCCCTCACATCGGGATCCAGCCCCCTGTGCCAAGCTGCTGCTCAGGATCAGCAATTCCCCCTCCCTATCCTAGGGGAAAAGGCACCGAGAGGTTTGTCTCGATGGGAAATGCAGCACATGAAATGCACCCGGCATGCGCCTTAAAAATAAATAAATAAAAAGCTCCATCCAAGGCCTTGGAAGAGCCCAGGCAAATCCCGGTGCCCGCGAGCGCACGGGGCCGTCTTGGCTGCGGGAATCACGGCCCCGACGCGCACGGCCAGGGTTAGCGTCACGTTAAATCTCCCTTCCGCCCCCAAACATTTGCTTAGGGGAAAAAAAAAAAGAAAAAAAAAAAGGCTGAACTTAAATAAATAAATAAATAAAAGATTTGGCTAATGAATCACAGCTCCTAGCAAATGAGCAATTGCAGTTGACACAATGAATTATGCCTGGAGCAAGCTGGGAAACATATTTTGCAAATGATCTCATCCACGGGCAAACCTGGCATGACACTTGATTTGCTAAAAAAGACACAAAGCCTGTCAAAACGGGCTGCCACCTCGCGCGGGCAGGGCCAGCGCCCTCGGCCCAGCTCTCCGCTTCGCTGCAGGCCCCAGCAAAATGAAATAAATTCATAAATAGGGAGCGAACCCCATCCAGGCATCCCCTTTAGGGGCTCCCCTCCGTGCTGGTTGAGCACGAGTTGTGGCCACAGGTAACGGGCTCGCGGGCCTCGAGGTGCCCCAGGAAGCTGGGGATTTCCTTGAATTCCCTCCACTCGATTGCTTACATTTCATTTCTCTAATTGCATCCAAATAAATCCTAAGAAATGCACAAAAATAAAAATAAATAGCATCAAAGCGCAACTGAAGTGCAGCCTTCCCTTTAACCGCCTCTGTCCCCCTTCTGCTTCAGCATCACAAGAGCGCTCCGGGACCCATTTTTCCGATGGAAAAATGAGCCGTTTTGGCTCATAAAACCTGGGAAAACACCAAGGCCTCTTCCTAACCCCATTTTGTCAGGCCTGGGTGTTTTTAAACGCGGGCATCGCGGGGCGGGAGCCACCGGCACGGCTGCAGCATCATCCTGCCCGGCTGCTTTGCCGCGTTCATTCCCAATCCAGCGGTGCCATCGGCTCTGACCGCACCGCGACGCCGGCACCATCGACACGGCCCCGCTCTGCGGAGGCGCGGGAGGCCCAACGGGAAAACGGGCTCTGTAATAAGGGGGTCTAAAATAAATATTTCCTTTGCAAGGATCCCAAGCCAGAGAAGTGCCCACAGCTCTGGAGGCTGCTCCAGAGCCTGGCTCGCCTCACCTGGGCCGGGACCTTCTCCGCAGGGGACATTCCTGCATCCTGTGGGAAGCCTTGCTGGAACCCACCGGGAAGGAAGCACCAACATCAGGGCAGAGACTGCAGAGACCTGGAAGGGTCTGCACGGCAAAGGGGAGAATTTGAGGTTCTTATAGAACCAACCCGTTCTTTCCCTTTGATGTTAAAAGGCCACAACTCTCCCTCCTTGGAGCCTTAACTATAAAAACATCCTCAGAAAAAGAGACATTTGACAGTTATATCCATCTTTGGGGCACTATGGAGCGACAGCTCATCCTGGGATAAGGACAATATCCCTAGTTACGTTGCGCTCAGGGATTGCCAGGGCTCAGCCCACGGCCGGGGCCGTTACCACGCGAGCAGGATAACGCGGCGCAGGTGCCGCTTCCCCCTTTCCCGCTGGGAAGCTGGATTTAACGGAGGCCACGGCAGATCCCAAGGGCGCCTGCCCGGCTCGGCGCAGCCCGTCCGGCCGGCGCGCGGCCCGCGAGGACGCGCGTCCCGCCGCGCGCTCCCGGCGCCCTCGGCTCCCCGCCGCGTGCCAGCACCAGCGCCGGGCAGCCGGAGCGGGCAGCGATCCCCAGGTTTGTTTACCGCCTCCGGCTCCTGCTCCTGTTCAATATTGCAGCCTGCGGAGGCGAAGCCCGTGCCAGAGCATCCATTAGGGCTCCGGAGCGGGGCCAGCCGGGCGCGCGGCGGCCTCGCGAGCGCGGAGCCCAGCGGAGCGGTGCCTGCCGGAGCGCGGGCTCACGGCGAGCGCGCGGGGCCGCTGTCACCGCGAGGCTCTTTGCAGAAGTCCTTGAGCGGAGGGACGCGGCGGCGGCGCTCCGCATGCCGCAGCAGCGCGCGCCGCCAATGCGCCCCGGCTCCGCCAGCCCTCTCAGGGCACCCTGCGCCTCCGGACGGGGACGCGGAGCGGGCGCCCGGCCTGCGGCCCCCAGCCGCTCTGCAGAGCCCTCCGAACTCTGAATTTGGGCATTTAGTTGGGTTTTTGGCGTGTGCGCGGCTGCTCTTTAAGGGCTGATCTGCCCTTTCAGCAGGGAAAGGGAGAGAAAGCCCAAGCCGGGGACGCGGCCAGCCTTCAAAAAATAAAATAAACAAAATAAAGAACCCAGGAGCTCTGCGGCCTCTCCAGGGAGGCAGCGCCAGTAACGACCCGGGCCTGTCCCTCTCACCACGCAAAGGCACCTCTGGGAGCCCCAGAAACATCCCGGGGCGGCCGGGGAGCCGAGCGAGGGGTGCAGGGCTGAGACCTCAACCCCAGCCGGGTCCCCCCCTGCCCCGGGTCCCCCCCAGGGTCCCGACCCGTCTCGTCCCGTCCCGGGAGCTGCCGGGGGGGCCGTCCCGGGAAGGGGGCGGCGGCGGCGCGGTGCATTGCAGGGGGGGGAGGTTCCAGTTGGGATGGGGAGGGCTGGGAGCGGAGCTGGAAGGAGGGGGGGGGCGGTTGGAAAAAGACGGGTGAGGGGTGGAAAAAGGAGATCGGGGGGAGGGAGAAGGGAGGGGGTGAAAGGGAAGGTTGGAAGGGGGGGGTGTAAGGGGGTGGGTGCGGAGAGGGTTGGAAGGGGGGAGGGAAGGGGTGCAAGGGGGGTTGGCAGGAGGGGGCTGGAAAGGAGGGGCTGGAAGGAGGGGGTTGGAAAAGGGGAGTTGGGGGGGGGGCCGCGGCCGTGGGAACGCGCGGCGCAGGGAGGGGGCCGGCGCGCGGGGCCCCACGCGCGCTCACCTGCGGGCGCGCAGCCCCATGGACGCGCGGAGCGGAGCGGAGCGGCCCCGGCGCCGCTCCCGGCGGCTCTGCCCAGCCCGGCCCAGCCCAGCCCGGCCCGGCCCGGCCCGGCCCTGCCCGGCGCGGCAGCGGCGGCGGCGGCGGCGGCGGCGGCAGGAAGTGATTCCAGCGGCTCCTCACATGGACTTTCCCTGACCTCGCCCAGCGCCGCAGACGGGCGGCCCCGCCGGGCCCGGCCCCGCCGGGGGGGGAGCCGCGGGCGGGGCCTCCGCCTGCCCCCCCCCCCGCGCCGCGGCGGCCCCGGCGGCTCCCCCGCATTGCCCCGCATTGCCCCTTATTTTCCCGCATTGCCCCTTATTTTCCCGCATTTCCCGTTATTTTCCCGCATTTCCCCTTATTTTCCCGACATTTCCCCTTATTTTCCCGCATTTCCCCTTATTTCCCCACATTTTCCCATCATTTCCCCTGATTTCCCCCTATTATCCGCTAATTATTAGCGCCCCCCCCCATTATTCCCTCACTATTATTATTATTTTTCCCATATTATTCCTTCACTACCATTAATTTTTGTCCCCCCAGGGCCGCGGGATGCTCCCCCCCCACCCCGCTCCGTTAATTCCACCCCTGTCCCTGGTTTGAGGGGCTGAAACGGGGGTAAAAAAAGTCGACGGGGGGGCAGGGACGTGTTAGGCTGAATGCGACGCACACGCGATTTTGGGGATTCATGCTCTAAGGGTCTCTTATAATGTCAATAATTTTTGCCCTTTTCCTAAAATAAAAATAACAATTAAAAAATATATATACATGTCCTGCATATGAATTTCAAGAGCAGCATCACAGGAAAAGCGTCGCGGCAGGGGGTGCTCCCACATTCAAAGGGAACCTCTTGTGCCACTATCCTGATTAGGGGGAGCTGGTGTCCGCGCTTCAGCTGCGATGCAAAAACGGAGATTGAGAAAATTGCAAAATTCACCGCGACAGCACAAATGCAGCCCGTTCGCCACAGCAAAGCGCCCATTTTCTGTGAAAATGTCCCTGGTTTATCCGGAACTGTTTTACATGGCTTAAAACGCAGACCATGATTTCCAAGCCTTAGCTGGGAGACTTCTCTGAATCTGGAAGTTTCTTCCCTCTTGTGCTCCCAAACATTTATCATTTCAAGGCTGATTTTAAATCTGCAGCAAAGTATCGCTATATTTATAAAATAATCCACATTTGGTGCTTAGCACTGCTCCGGGCTGAGGAATTTCATTAGCACTTGACACTTTAAAAAAAACCCACAGTGTCGGGTCAGGGCCAACACATTTTCTTTGGCATTCAAGAGAAAAAAAAATCACTTTTTAGAAGCGATGCTGGAGGAATTTGTCCCCAAAGCACAGGGCGAGATGAAGCCCTCATGCTACTCCCAGCCATTTAAGCCAGGCTCCGTGCTGCAGAAAGCAGCATTTCCTAAGCACCAGCTGAGGTTTCCGAATGGCTCCGGGGCGAGAGAAAACATGTTTATTTACTACTACCCCGAGTTTAATGCAAAAGAGTGGTTCAGAGAGGAGCGGAAAGCAAATGGGCCACATTAGCAGTAACGTTCGGTGCTTCTGACGAAAGTGCTTTCTTTCTCTCTCTTTTCCTCGCTTTTTTATTTATTTTTTCTTTAATCTAGCATTTCAAATTGAAGAACAGCTCGGGGGCTGAAGAAATCACCAGCTAAAATCGTCGCTTGTGCTCTCGTGGCAGAAGCCGACGTCTCTTTTCTCATCCGAGCAGCAGCTCTGTGAAGCAGAAGAGACTTCTGTGCCCCCGGCCTGGTGCTTTGGTTGAGGAACTCGCCCCCCAGCAGAAACCTGGGCTTTTTGCTCAGATTTCGGCATCGCCGGCCTGGATGGGAGAGAGCAGAGGCCACGGCACCTGCAGCACATCCATAGCGGCTCCTTGGGGACTGCTGTCCCCTCCTGAGCAAGGGACAAAGTGAGATGTATTCGCAGCCTGCACTTGCAGAGAGGTTAAACACAAGCCGTGGCCGTGACAGGGATTCACTGATTGCTCTGCCCGGTTGGTCTGCTCCTCCACGGGGGCTTCGTTTCACTTCCCACCCTGGAATGATGCTCTGCTCCCATTGGGGAGCCTCTCTGGATGCATTTCACTGGGAAAGCCTTAACCCCGCGGCTGTAAATCTCTCCGGGGTCAGCGAGGGCCTCGCTGCAGCACACGAGTGTTTCCACGTCGCCTTCCAGGAGCCTCCTGGGCTCCCAAGCTGCAAGTTCGGATGGTGTCTCAGCTCCCTGGACAGTGACCCGGGCCCAGCACGGCCACCTCAGCCACCCTGTAATGGGGACAAACCCCCGAGATCATCCAGTCACTATGGTTGGAAAAGACCCTTAAGAGCATCAAGTCCAACCGTAAACCCATAATTAGAAAATGGACCGCAGACTTTTCCCTATCTTGCTCCTCTACGTAGGCTTTCCTACACGAATGTCACTATTAACACAGCAAAGATGTTATGGAGTAGGACACCGCTCAGCACCAACCAGGATGGGCAAGTCGCATTGTAATAGTTGCTGATTTTTATTAATTTTATTATAGATTAAGTCAGCAAAGTCAGTAAATTCTCCAGCGTTCAAATCCAGACCTCTGGGGTGGCTCAGGCACCTCTGTGCCATACAGCAAACACGCTGCAAGTGCGAGTTATTTCGACTACAGCCAGGTGTACTTCAGTTTACACTAAAATGGTCAGGAATAAGTGAAAATAAACAGCAACGTGGGCGTCTCTGAGAAGGCTGCGCCGTCTTAGCTGAAAGTCCTTGAGAACCTGCCGTGAGAACCGCACCATTGCCCTCCTGCGAGAGGAGGGCCTGGCAGCAAACCCAGGGTGTCACTGGTGAGTTTAAGGAGTTATTTATCACATAATTGTGCAATGACTGGGAAAACAGGAGAGAAAAAACAGTCCTGGAGGCATTTTCCCTTTGGCCAGGTGAATTCACGTGCCAGCGTTTCTTGGCTTCACTGAATGTCCCGGGCTCTGACGCTGGAAGGAGTCACTTGTCCTTCTTCAGGAGACCCAAACCCCTTGGCTGTGTGTTTTCCATGTGCAAACACCAGTCCTCTTCTCAGCCCTCTTTCCACTTAAATGAGAAGCATTGAGCTTCCCTTCTTCCCCCCTTCTCCGCTTCCTGGCTTAGTCTTTATGGGCTGCTCGGCCGTGCGGGACATGGTCACCACCGATGACACCCTCATCCTCTCCCTTCTCCTCCTGGAAAGCAGCCCGGAGCCTCACGCGCTGCCGGGCTCCCCTACGGCTCCAGCTTGACCCAGGCATTGCTTTAAATATTTCTGCTGGATGGGAGAAGAGCCGGGATTGCTATTTGGAGCAGCTCTTTCGAATGACTAAGGGATAACTTCATGATAAGAATTTTAATGTCTTATGACTGTGAAAATTCCTAAATATTTCACTCCAGCGCAGTGTGAGAACGTCCCAAGAAGACCGCGGCCGAGTGTGAGCAACGTGCACCCAGTTCACCCCAAGATAAATGCTCCACGTTGCCCTTTTTGCAGGGATAATGGAGCATTTTTATATGTCAGCCAAGGTAAAAAGCAAATCCGAACGCTGACCTCTCACTGCATGAGGGTATCGCACACCGAAGAGCCCCAGGAGGGCTCTGCTGCTCAGCTCACACCAAAACTCCCAACGTTTTCCACGAAAACAGAGTGGGCACCGCTCCTTGTTGCGCAGAAAGTCTGGATTTGGGAAAACCCGGAGCCGTAACGGTGCTGCCCGGGTGCACCACGGCCCGCACACCCCGACGGCTGCCCTGCTCCACACGGAGGGGACAACGGGGGAACAGGCGGCACGGAGCATCTCCCTGGACAACGCGCTACACCTTGAAGTCTATTCACGAGGAAACTTTGGTCCATTCTTTCCCCACAACCATTCTGGGAGATTTTGATCCCGGTTCTTCCAAGATGAACTTCCAACCCGCTCTTCATCGGCAGCTCTGCAGCCAGACAACATCCTATCCAGCTCCGGCCCCATCCATCGCTATTCCCGCCCCAGTTGAGGTGGGAGTGTGCTGGAAGGAATTTGGAATGAGAGCACCAGCTTCTGCAAACAAAAGCATGGAAAAAACCCTACCGTGATTTACCCACACGGAGTTCAATAAACATTAGATCTGATGGCATTCATCGTTTTTTCATAGCGTGCTCGATTACTGCTTCAGTTATTGCTCAGATGACATCATTCCTGGCACGGGAATTGATTGATTTTTTAATGAATATTCATATGGCATTTCAGCCAGGAGTAGGCATTAATATTCCAAGAAAGAAGAATGAAACGTACATCCTAATTTAATGAATGATTGTAAATATGCATCTGATGGATAATGTGACTCCGTACATGTAAAAAAGGCATCCAGAGCCACTTCGGTGCTTTTTGTGACAAAGGAGGACGCAGGACACAGGTTTGGGGTGACCCGGACTCTGTGTCCATCCCAATGCAGGCTGCTTATAGTGTCCAAACGCACCTGGATTTGCAGGATGCTTCTCAGATTCCTGCTGCACCAAAACCTGCCCGTCCTGGGAAGCTGCACCCAGTGGGTACCAAGCTTGTTTTTCCTTCCCTCTCCAGTCAGATTAACCCCTTGCTATTCCCAGCAGCTGGCAGGGAAAAAGAGACCCCCTTTGCAGGCCAGCTCTGTAGAACGTGACTTAAAGCGGCTCAAAAGAGCCGAGGAAAATGGCTGTGCTCTCTGGGAGAGCAGCTCTGCAGCCAGGGCTCTTGTTTGCACAGCGAGATGCGTGGGACCGAGTTTGCCGATAAAAATATATACAAAGTTATGCTTGGTATGGAACAAGCAGGCAGTAGCTGCTGAAGACTTCACAACATCCTGCTTTTGGCTTGCCTCCAAAGTACCCAAACAAAACAAAATTCAGTTGGCATCTCTGCAGATCGAGGCAAGTTTTTTCTCTCTTTGCAGCAATTGCTGAACAAACGTTCCAGGCCGGCGCCACCTCCCCCGGCCCTCCCTGCTCCCCCGGATCTGCAAGGGCACCACGGAGCGCCCAGGAGCCATTTCTCGGAAGGGCCGGAGCTCCTGGAATGCTGCTTCTGCTCCTGGATTTTGGGTGCTGCTCTGGAGCGGCACCTTGCACCCCACGGCCAAACACGAGCACGCACGGAATCACCTTCCCCTTGAGCATCCCATAAACACACTGCTCTCAAACACTGCCACATATTTTTGATGGAAAGCGGAAGCATAGCCATAAATTACATGTTAAAACAGCAGCAAATTCAGCCTGGGCAACCACTCCTTGCAACCAGGGGTGGCCCGAAATGAGAGACTTGAGGATTTAGCCTCATATTTCTTGTGCGACACAGAGGCCCGAGTCAATGCACCTCTCCTGCGCGCGCGCGTTGCACCGTGGCCTTCCGAGCACCACTTTGCAGCGCGTTATTTATTTCGCTGAGAAGAGGCGGTTTTGTTTGAGAGGAGGCAAGGTGAGTGTCTGACCTCGCGGAGAGCGTGGAGGGTTTGCATCGACCCCAGCAGATCCAGACTCATCCAGAGCTATAATTGGGTTACAGGTCTTGGTTCCTGCTTCAGTTCTTTGTGGATGCTGGATGCTTCAGAGGAAAGCACCAATAACCCCGTCGCCCTTTTAAGCCTGCCTCCCATTTCCACTGAAGGGGAAAAGAGCCACGAGTCCCTCCGCAACCCCTCCATAAGCAGTCACAGCCTTTGAAGCAGGAAATTCGTTTGCCCTTGTTGCAGCGCGTCGCTATCGTGTTGTTACTGATCACAGAAATTACCCAGCGTTTTGTCAGACTCAGGCACCACATTCATCCCTTCCTGAAGGTTTTCATAATGCGGGAATATAGGCACAACTCAAACAATCTCGGTGGAAACCGACCTCCTACTACTGCAAAGAAAAGCGCATCCCACTGGCTTTGGACAGCCACATTTCAGAAATATGTTGCTTAATGCCACGGCCGCAGTTCAAACCCGGCTCGCGCTGTTAAGCCCGGAATAGCAGCCTCCTTAAGCGCAGCAATATCTGCTTTGGTACCCAGCCTTCGCATGCACCCGGAGGAGCTCTTTGTATTGTGTCTTAATCAGCGCATAAAACGCTTTCAGGGAAACGCTGCCTTCTCCTGTTTATTTGTCACAACTGATGCTCTGGTGAACAGTAAATGGGAAATCTGTTGTCATGTCAGCCCTGGCAGCCTGTTTTGTCAGGAAAGTCCAGAGCAAAAGAAGCTGCTGTGCAAGTCCCCCCATAACTCACCCTCCGTCCTTAAAGCTCAGCATGTTACTCCAGTCCCAAAGGCACATAACTCTCTTAAGCCAAACCTGTCAAAACAGAGAATATTCGTTCATATAACTCGTAGCAATAAAGATCACATTATGACAAGGACGTTCTATGATTAAATCCATGTATATTCAAGAATTTCTACCTGCTTTGCTAAAAAAACCTCAGGCTGCCAAAATGCAGCACATTTAATTGCGTGCGCTGCGTTCACCCCGGCCCTGCCGCGTTGCACAATCCCCAGTTTCATGTTTGCTTCAAGACAGCTTGCAGCCAGCTTCCCATGGAAAAGAAGGAAGCGGCAGCATGTAGATTGCACATAACTGCAAGCAAATGTGATTCCAAGAAACTATTAAGCAGTTTTCATTTGAAGTTTAAATGAAAAAAAAAAAAAAAAAAAAAGAAAAGAAGAAGAAAAGCAAACCTTGGAAGAATTTTCTTGGCTCGGAGCTTCGTATGAAATTCAGATTTTGAGCGGAATGCGATTAGGCGACAGCAGTGATGCAGCAAAGCCGAGCTCTGGTGGTGAGGGCTCCGAGGGATGAAGCAGAGGTCCCTGCCCTGTCCCTCACGGGGATGGGGACATCCTTGCAGCCAGGGGGACAGCGATGAGGCCGCCTCCAGCCTTGGCCGTGTCTAGTAGAGCGGCCCCAGGTGCCTTTGCCCAGCTGAAGAACAACTCCATCACCCTTCGGGATCATCTCCATCCCTCAGGACCATCTCCATCATCCCTTGGGACCATCTCCCTCGGGACCATCTCCATCATCCCTTGGGACCATCTCCATCATCCCTTGGGACCATCTCCATCTCCTTCGGGACCATCTCCATCACCCTTCGGGATCATCTCCCTCAGGACCATCTTCATCATCCCTTGGGACCATCTCCATCTCCCTTGGGACCATCTCCATCCCTCAGGACCATCTCCATCATCCCTTGGGACCATTTCCATCACCCCTTGGGACCATCTCCATCATCCCTCAGGACCATCTCCATCATCCCTCAGGATCATTTCCCCTTGGGACCACCCTCCTCTCCCCTCCGAACCTCTCCGTCTGCCCGGGTTGGATTTGGCCCCTCTTGCAGGGGGCTCTTTGCAGGCTCTAGGATCAGTCCCCAGCTGACACCGCCTGTGCTGCAACCAGGGTCATTTATTTTTTAAGCCATGGCTCCACCTTAGGGACACAGAGATAAGACTCCTATGGAAAAACAAACAAACATAACCCAAAAAAAGCCTCTTTGCCCATCTAAATTCTCCCCATTACTGAGCAAATGGTTTGCAACAACAAATTTATTGCACAGCGTCTCCTGTGCTCTTTTTTGTTTGCAAAAGCCACAAACAGATTGTGATTTTCTCTAACGGATTGACCATCTGGGAAATTCTTCATGCAACTTCTTTCCTCACTGGGAGCAAATTACTCAGTGGGGAATTCCCAGCGGAGAGGAGAAGCTGAAGGGATGGGTGGTTCATTTAATTAGCATGCACAATCTTGACGGCCTTACTCAGGCAAAACTCTCACTAGGGCCAACGGGAGATTTATTTTCTTATAAGAACCAGCTAAGGACTTTGGTATTCGTCTCTTGGTGTGTTATTTGGTATTCTCCATGCAGGGAAAGCTGGCTTGGGGATGTGCAGGAGGCTGATTTACTGCAGGCCTGGGGCTCCAAGGTCACAGTGATGCTTCAGGCCGCGCTGGCGGGGACACAGGCGCCCTTCACCCGCTCTCACATTTGGGGGAAAATCCCTCATTTCTGAGCACGGGCTCCCCAGCCGACCGAGCGCGTAGATTTTACACAACACCAAGTTGCTGCACCAAGCCCAGGTCTCTTCTCCGTGTTTTGTGTTTGCACCTTTTTTTCTTTTTAATTTTCCTGAATCTTCTGGAGGCTCCACTCCAAAAGCCATTCGCACTACGCGTCCTCCAAAGAGAAAAGGCCCAATTTACAGTGCCCTAACGCAGCTCACGGGAGCAGGGGGGCTCCTTGCACCTCTGTTAGCTCAGAGCTGTCCCTAGGTATAACGGGCCCACCGGGATGAGCCTGGAATCGCCCCGGCGCCGTCCCCACGTCCAGCCGCAGCGCAGGGAGCCCGAGGACCCGGCTCTGCTCGCGCCCAGGCCCGGCTTTGGGGGCTGCACGGAGCCACCTCACACTTAGCAGCTTCCATCGGCTCCTGACGGGACAAAACTTTGCTTTGAACTGACATTTTTCTGGGCATGACGACTGCTTTGAAGCAGGAAGGCAAAATTAACGTGGAAAGTTGGCAGGGGAGGAAGTGAGAGACTCACCGCAGCTGAGCTGTCCAGGAGCTACGCAAACCTTGTTTGGCTAAATAAAAACGCTGAAAGGTAACAAAGCTTCATGTTTTCCTGCTGCATCTTCCCCGGAATGGCAGCTAGCTCCGTGCTGGAGCTGCCGAGGACCAAGGCCCCTGCTGAAAGCCCATGTGCTGCCCTGCTCCGGCAGGAATCGCTGCCTTCCCGAGGGGAAGAGCCCCCAGGACACGGAACGTGTCTTCATTCCAGCGGTGCCAGCTTAGAGCTCCGGGACCCCGCTCAGTTTGCCTCGTTTTTGCCCCTTTGCACCTGTACAAAATCGGTGACTCGGGAGAAACTGGGGAGGGATTAAGAGGAGCTTTTCTGCCAGGTGAAGCCCCTTTGCTAAGGGGCTGCTCTCCTAAGGTAATTTTTGCAGTGCCTCTATATATTACACCTATAGAATTAGGTCAACATCTGAACTGGCTTTCACAGAAAAGGGCAATCCTGGTGCTAAAAATCCTGGTGCTGAAGCTGGATGGAGGGAAGGAAAATGCTCAGCTTGGGGAGCGGGTGCTGGGGAAGGCTCCGCTCGGACCTCAGCTTGGATCGAGCCCAGAGGCTTCCCCAGGGAGCTGCTCATTCCTGGGTCCAGAGCCGCTTCCAACGGTGCCCCGGGGTAGGAAGCAGCAGAAATTCACTCTAGGAATCAGGCAAACAAGTTCCTCCTTCCCCAGGGAGACAGCAGAGGTTCAAGAGATGCGCCTAAAAACAACAGCAGTAATGGAATGTGCATTTTGCACATACAAAGTCCTTTCCCAGTAACTTTTCCATGCAGCCGGGCCGTGTCGGCTCCCTGAAGCCCGGCCTCCGTCAGCTCCGGCCTCGCCAAGCACCACGGAGCAGGATGAAATCCCAAAGCAGACGCTGGGCAGGGTTTGTGCTGCTGCACATCACTGTGGGACTTGGCACGTACGAACAATGGGAGTTACAAAGTCCCTCGGAGCAGGAATATTCCTCTTTATTCCCTGCAGGGATAACAAATCATCACAACTGGGCTCTAAAACAACACACGGCTCCGTGGGACAGACGGACTGAACCAATTAACTGACACAAACCTCAGAAGGGAGCAACAACCCAAGTCACTCGGACGCGCGTGACGGGTGACACAGCCAACTTACTGGAACCAGAGCCCGGGAATCAGGAACCTGCCCCGGAATCCCGGCCTTTCCAGGTAATTCCGGCCCAAAAGGCCCTTCTGGGAGCTCTCCGAGGTGTTTTCCTCACCTCGCGGCGATGCCTGTGCCGCTGCGGGCCCCGTTTTCCTCTGCTGGAACTTTGCACCGGTGCCAAGGGATGCAGAGGAGGGTCCAGGCTGCCGGGCCCGAAATCCAGCAGCACCACAAGACCAAATCGCTCCTTTTTCTTCATAAGCAATCAAGCCATCCACATGTTAAAAAAAATAAGTTTAATGCAAGTGGCGTGTTTCATACAGAACGTAACAGGCACCCGAAACACCAGCTGTTTTGTGTCGAAACACCAGAATTTCAGTGTTGTTTGTACATACGCAGGCCAGGGCAGTTTTGCCACCGCTCACAACACGGCCACCCCCATCCCAAGGCCACGCGAGGCCGGAGCTCCGGGGTGGCCGAAGTGCCCGGGAAGCTTCGGAGCATGCGGGAAGCGCCGGGGAAGCTCTCCAAAGGGGCAGGCCAGACCCTGCATGGATCCCGGACGGACACGTTCATCCCAATGGGCATTTCCAGCATTTTTCTTAATGACTCTTGAGGCCATTTTTAACCTGCCACCAAGTTTAACTGCAGCAGTAAAACCCCAACGTGGCAAGAAAGAAAAAGCCATGAAAAGGAACGAACCAGCTGCTCTCATTGTCCAGCGCGGAACCAGCACGGCAGAATGCTAAAAACGGGTTTTTCAAAACATTTTAAAGTTATGGCCTTCTCAACAATAAGACAGCAGAGTCGCAGCAGATGTTGGGGCCTGACCTGTCCCCTCAAGCAGTGGTAAATCTGGAAAGAGCAACAAATCCTAAAGAAAATGAACTTCCCCAGGGGGCACAGCCTGCAAGTACCTGCTTAATATGAAATATTTCCAGCAAATAACATAAGTCAGGTTTCAACTCTTGAAAAGAGTCTGTGTTTTCTTATTTGTTCTATTCTGCCAAACTTGCTTTCATCCCACCCCATTATAAAATGCCATTTTTTTTCAATTAAAAAATGTATACAGGAAGAAAAATCACACCTTATTCTTGGCATATATTTAGTGAAACATTTATTCTGTCTCTCCATCCTTCCCTCCTTTGTGGCTTGGCTCCCCTTGAGCTTGTAAGAAACCTCTCAGATCTTAACTGCTTGAGAAAAAACATATTTTGGCAAAGTGACCTTAAATCTTCGAAAAAAAATCTTAAATTTAAAAGCATTGGATTTAAACTCTGAATCATTACCCAGACTTTAGTTATCTTGCAGTCTCCTGGGAATGCTGTGAGTATTAATTAGCTCTTGCTGGAAAATGCTCCGAAAAGTGCCAGAAAGGTGCCAAGCACTGCTCTAGTCATATAGAGCTAAAATGTTCAAATTACTACATCCTAAACCAAATCATTTGAACATTAATTCCTTTTCCTTGCCAGCATGACTTCAAAGGGACCTCGTTTCCCCTGTTACACTGGTAGGATGTCACCACCTGAGCACCACTGAGTATCCAAGTGCTAGTGATGACCAGGAATGAGACTTCTCAACTACTCAATTTCCAAGTGATCTATCTGGAATTGCAGACTGAAGTAAAGATTCAGGGTATTCTGGCAGTCGACTTTTGGCAGTATTTGTAGAAAAGGGGAAATCACTTTCCAGTGTCAAAGCAACTTTTCCATGCTCTCTCCTCCTTTTGACTTGGTAAACGGTTTGAGGTTTTTTTGTATGATTTGATGAGGATATGTAATTTTTCCTGATATGCACTACTGAATCTGGATGCAAAAGGGAACAGCCCAAGCATATTCGTATCTTGGATCAAACAAATCATAACAAGAGTCATGTATTACCAGCCTCGGTTATTCCACCATGATTACCAACATCAGTGATTTCAGGGTAAAAAGAGGCTCTATCATTTTGAATGCTTTTTTTTCCTCTTTTAAATCAGTGCACATTTCTTTAAAGCACATGGGGAGAGGGATAATATTGCATTGAAAGAAAGACAGAACCAAGGAAAACTTTAGGACAGGTTCTGAACTCCTTATATAAAGGGATACATAACTGACTGCAGAGGAACAGCCTGAGATCAAGACCAGTAAAACCAAGCCTAGTGCTTAACCCTCTCTCCCTGGACCATTAGTAATGCTCTCTGATGACCCTGCTCCTACTCCTGGAAAGGTAGGAGAGCTACAGTTTTCTATAATCCCAAGGAATACACACTGTCATTCAGATCCTGCTCCACTTTCAAGCTCTCCTAGATAACACATCATCAGAGCCTGGCAAGACCGAAGCAACTCTGGAAAAAGAGGAACAAATCAATTCAGCAAAGAGTCAAAATCCAATGCCAAGATCCCAGGACGCTGCACTGGGTTCCCCATAATCACCAGGACAAGAGGACCTATTTGCTACGACTGGAATTTCAGTGGCACATGACACTGAGCTCGGCTCCCTTCGCTCCCGTGGGCTTGTTCTGTTAGGGCAAAACTCAATTACTCAGCACTAATTGTCTGGAAAGGACAAAGCCATTCAAAGCTGCATGGCCACGTCAGAGCGAACGGAACGATGCAGTGGCTAGGATGCACGTCTTGCACAAATCCAGGGAAAAAAGTGGTTGAATTTGGCCCCATTTTCTTTGTAGAGGATATGCAAAATGCAAACCACACAGAAAAGGGATGGCACTGGGAGGTGGGATACTACTACATGCCTAGGACATTGAGGAACATTCTTGGAAAAGGGATGAAGATGGATTAAAAGGGTAGGGTGCAAAGTTATCTGGATTCTAATCTCCGGATAAATCACTGCCTTCTTCAAGCCCGCTGGAATACAGGAGCGGCAGCAAGGCGGGCTCCTATGGACTAAATGACATTTCTGTTAAGTTTCACTGTGCAAAGACAACAAACCACCCAATTGGGTTTGCACTTTGATAACCCAAATGGCACCTAAACCCTCAAAAATATTACAAATTCCAGAGACATGTACATTAATTTATCCATAAAAAGTAGCACTGATAAATAAATTAATTTATATAAAAAAGGAAAAGAGAATATTCACACGTTTTGGGATAGAAGAATCACTTCTCTGCCCACATGCGCTTGTTTTATTTACATATCCACAAATACCATGAAGCACCATCCCAGCCCCCCGACTAGCAGCATGGTCACATGGATCCCATAGATGAGCAGTTCATTCATGAGGCTGAAGTCTACGCGCCTTCGCCCCAGTAAGAGGAGGATGATGGAGAGTTTGTACTGGAAACGCAGAAAGATCCGGATGCCAAGGTACTGAAGGCAAAACAAGATAGAGAGTGCCACCCAGAGGATGGAGGTAAACAGGCTGCAGCTGAAGTACAGCAGGAACCGAATGAATCCGTACATCCATCGGGATTTGAGATAGATGTCAAAATTGTTGTACTTGGTGCGCACCAAGTGAGTGGTTCTTACCGGGCCGCAGGCCGAGTGCAGGCAGGTCGTGTGGGGGCCGTGGAAAGAGCGGACCCGCCGGGGAATGGGGATCACAGGCATCGGGCAGCCCAGCGCTCGCCGAGTCCCAGTGCAGGATTTACGGGGCGCATATCAAACAGCAGCCCTTAGCACGGAAGAGATCCGGCGGCCCGGGAACGCTGACTCGCTGCAGGATTTCCAGGAGGGATGAGACCTGCAGGAAGGCAGAGAAGGAAAACACAGTTAAGTAGCCCCAGCAGGGAGATACACAAGAAGGGTGGACACTCTGCAGCTTGGTGGCTACTCATAGCTGCTTCATAGAACTCAGCTCCCCTTTACAAAGTACTATTTACCAGGCAGACATGTAGAAATACATTTTTTCCCCATCCTCACTATACCAGAACCCAAAGAGTGCCCTGTTAGCATGCAATTCCAGAGCTAGTCACAACCTGTTGACCCTTACACCACTAACGGAGGAAAAGCAAGAACTTTGTTCTGGAACAGCCCCAGCTAAGTCAGAGGGCCTCCTCAGTCAAACAGGAGACAGGCCTGCAAAAATCCTTGCCCTATGCAGGCAGTGACACCAATGCACATGCTTGCATTTGACTGGGCTTTGTTTGATTAAAAGAAGCTCTCCAAGTGCTTTTGCAAATGAATCCTACAGTCCACACACAGTGGTGGTTCTAGACTGCTGCTCACTTCAAAACTTGGCAAAGCTTCACCAAATAAACAACTGAAAATAATGGAAGGTTTTGAAAGAACAATGAGGCAATAATGTTTTTTGCACTCCACAGGATGTACCTCCCCTGGCTTGGCCGAGCCTTGCAGTCTCGCAAGCTCTGCATCCAAATGCAAAGAGTGTTTCAAAGGTACCTACCATTTTATATCTCCCTTTGTGACCTACAGAGATAAATGAAGTATCTTGATCCTCAGGAGTGTTTAGGATTTATAATCTTAACATCCTTCCACGCACTCATTGTTGTGATCTGACAGTGATGAGCAGTAGCCCGTTAGCTGCTCTCTGCTTCACCCCAGGCTTGTAATGTGCCAAATTCCGGGAATTATGAAATGACAATAGATTCATCAGATAATGCCAGAAAACAACAGGGACTTCCCCAGCCTCCTCGCACACCCAGCCGTTCAGACCTGGGCAGATCTTTCCTCTGCTGAGCAAGAAACACTGTTGCTATTGACATATATTGAGTATATTTTAAAAGTAACTCCAGTATTTTTTACTTTGTTAGTACCAAAAGCATTTACAGAGTAAACTATAAGGCTACAGGAAACTGTATTCAGATATCAGACACATTTTCTGATACAATTCCTGTCTTTGAGTAAGTCTTTCCACCGCTACCTGCCTCAACCTATTTCTGTAACTGGAAATAACCATCCTGACCTCTTCTGTACAGCCCCAGGATCTAATTCCTTCTCTTCAGGATAGGAATTTTGCCTGTGATCTTTTTGCTCTCTTCAAACCAGAAACTAATAAAAAGGAGCACAGGTGAACTCACAACTAAGGAATATAGGAAACTGAGATCTGTTCTCAGCTAATGAAGGTCTCCCTCACAATTTTGCATGCCTCTTTCCCAGCATTTCTTATCTATAAAGAGGAAATATTATGCAGTTTAGAGGAATAGTATTTTTCAAGACATACAAGTGGTTAGATACAAACCAACACTACATAAAACCCAGACAGTTTTGCATCTAAAGCACGCGACTGATCATGCTGGCCACATACCGCCCACTGCTTGTCTTCAGAGTTATTTTTGGAGGAATAAATTGGCAAATTAAGCAAAAATTTATAGTCTGAATTTACAGCCTTTCACTTCTCATGCTACAGCCAGTCTGTACAACGTCTTCTATCGGAGCACGGAGTGCATGGATATGTAATAACCTTCCAGGAAGCTCCTACATCTTCCCCTTAGCCCGACTCCCTGCGCAGCCACACCGGGGCTGGGGCACTACAAGAGGGCTCCAGAAGCCCACACTGAGGAGCAGAGCACAGGCCCCACGTGTGAAGCTGCTTTGCCCATAATCTGCAGTTTGATGGGGCAAAAAACCCCCAAACAAAAACACCTCAACACCAGCTTCACGCCTCTGCCTTGTTGCAAAGGGGAGGTGTAATCCTGGCAAGATCATTAAGAGGTGAATCAGGCAGAACTGCCCAAACAGCTCAGCTGAGGAGACGGAGCAGATTGCTCCCTTTTAGGGCACCCATCATAGAAACAAACACCCTCAGTGGGTTTGTGCTCAAATACCAACACTGGAACAGCCACAAACACAGGGACATTGTGAGAATTTAAGACAGAAATTTGAA
The DNA here is from genome assembly GCF_059628265.1 of Tinamus guttatus. NCBI lineage: Eukaryota > Metazoa > Chordata > Aves > Tinamiformes > Tinamidae > Tinamus > Tinamus guttatus. The sequence continues at coordinate 3,134,033 of NW_028288760.1, read as the reverse complement.
ATATTACATTTTTAATGGTGCTGCCATCCACTCAGCAGGTCGGTTTTCCGATCTTCTTTCCAGGATGCCACTTAATTCTTGTAATAACAGAAACGTGGTGTTTTCCTGTGACACGTGGCCTTCTAGGAAGAGTGAAAGAGACTGCTAAGGTCCTTCATAGACTCACAACATTCTACGTATGAGTTGATCTAAAGAATAAAATGAGAGATTAAGATTCAATTTGCTAATTTTATTCATTATCAACTTCAAACTTACAAGAGCACTCCCCAAGCACGAGCTTTTAATCCCATTAAAATTTCAAAAAACAATCAAACATTCCAAAATATATTTTATCTTACTGCTACATGCCAGAAATTCAGCTAGCTTGTATTCCATGCCATATACCAAGAGGAAAGAAAAAAAATACATATAAAGAACTCATGCCAGGCACTTACTTTAATTAGAGAACCTCCGCTGTTCATGCAGGGCATACAAAACACAAGGGAGAGAGCACACACAGCCAATGTTTCTAAAGCAGGTACTTAATGGTTGGCCTCTAAATCTGTATATTGGCTCAAAATGCCTGAAATGGAGCTGGACACCTGCTCCTGGAGGTCTTTTAGGCCTTTATTTTTTAGAAGAACATTAGTGAGGCTGGATCAGGCCTGTCTCAGGCTGCATCCCTACAGCTATGGCCGCTGTTCCAGGGAGCATCACGGCACCCTGACGAGGTCTCACGGAGAAGCTAAGGCTGGAACTGCTCGTTTGGGTGAGTTTCCACCTCCTCTCCTTTACAAACGCTCCTTAGGACGGGAACGCTGCCCAAGGGCAGGGCCGTTTTCCCTTATGCCCAGCTCGCTCCTGCGATAAACGGCGGAGCAGGAAGGACTCAACGGCGGCAACGCTGGGGCACAACGAGGCCCCCGGAGCCCCGGCGGGAGCCGGGGAGGGCAGTGACGAGCAGAGGTGAGGGCGGAGGGACCAGAACGGGAGCACCGCGAGGGGGGAAGCCCGAACGCCTCCTGCATCCCACGGGACCCTCAGACGCCGCACGTTCCCCGGGAGCAGGGCAGGACGCGGGGAGCCCATGGAGGCTGCCCGGGACAGGGCCCGGTTGCCCTGAGCGGGTCTGGCGGACGGTACCGTCACCGCGCTGCTACCCGCCCTGACAGAGCGGAATGCGGGGAGATGCCCCCCAAAATAATAATAATAAAGGGGATTCAGGGGCCTGTTGTGAGGCGATGATGCCCGGTAACGGGACAAGCCCTAGGGCTGCGCAGGGCCTGGATCGGCGCGGACACCGGGACGAACCGAGCCTGGAAGCGCTGGGGACACCGGGACACGCAGGTCGCGGGATAACGGGGATGTTCTCCGGCGAGGCCCAGCCGCCCCCTCCCGCCCCCTCCCGCACTCACCGCGGTGCCCATGGCCCCCGGCGGCCGCCGAGCCGGGCGCGCCGGGCCCGGGCGGAGGGAGGGCCCGGGCCTGCGGGCCAGCGCCGCGACGCGCATGCGCGGGACCGGCGGCGCTCCGGTGGCGGCGGCGCAGGGAGCGGCCGCCGGGGCGCGCGCTGATGGCGTCATCCCGCGGCGGGCGGAAGCGGGAAGAAGGGGGCGCGTTGCTAGGCGACGCGCGGGCTCCATCATGGCGGCGCGGCCTTGGCGCCCCCTCGGGTGTCGCCATCGTCGCCGCCCGTGGGCAGCAGCGAGCGCGGAGCCTCTCGGTGCCTTCAGACACCCGGTCCCGCCCCAGGGCCGCCAGCCGAGCCCCGTGGTGCTGCAGCGTCCAGGGGCGATAAACCCGGTGGTGATAAACGGGTTGTAAACTGCCCCGAGGAGGCAAAGACGCCTGGGGGTGACAAGTCACCTGGCCCATCACTGCCTCTCTCCCAGGGCCCCCAGTTCATGAAGGAAAAAGGACAAAAAATCAGAAGTGGTTCAAAAGGAAAAAAAAAATCCCATCATTTTCTCTTGGTTTTGATTAGGAGTTACATTCCCTAATTACAGGAATGCACAGTTATTGCCCCCTGCCCCGTGTGCCACAGTGAAAAAAAATAATAAATATTAAATAACAGCTGCAGGCAGGGCAGCCTGACCCAGTCGCGTGGGTGCGGGCGCAGAGCCAACAAACAGCCACAATTCCTTAGGTCAAGAGTGACAAAACCCTCCACAATGGCAGTGTTTTCTTTTCTGCCTGAAATCCTTTGCCTGCTTTGCTGCAAAAAAGGGCAAAAATAAGTAAATACCTTGTCCTGGGGTCAGCCGGGAATTGCAGCCGTGACACGGGAAGGGAGAGGAGCCCTCATGGCGCCTCGTGCCGCCCACGCGGCCCTGTGGCGCCCGCTGCGTTTCTCTCCCCTGCTAATTTTCCCAAAGACACAACTCATATTCCTGTTGATTGAACAGTTTTGTGTTGACAGCATTGAAGATTTGTGACGAAACTTATCATCAGCCCCGCGAGCGGGCCATTAGTACCAGTCAGAGCAGCCAGCTAGGGCTGATATATTTTATGGCACGCTTCGGAGACAAACATACACATTTATATGTCACTTGTTGCAATATAAATGCTAACTTGTACTTCTTTCAAAACTTTTAATGAATTGTATACATTTCACAAGATTTACGGCATAAATCGAATGGCTCAAAATATTGCTTTAAACGTATTTGTCACTTTGGCAACAGAATAAAAAAAATCTGGAAGATATTGCATTTAGAAATAAATCATAAATATATGCATCTTAAAAGAGTTTATTTTGGTCATTAATAGTTGATGGGCCCCCCCAGTGCAGGATTTAAAGTTAAATTATGCAAAATCAAAAACAAACCTTATAATACTTAATCAAACATGCATAAAACTGTCAGGGGCAAATAAATTCTCTCAATTAACTTGCTTCAGATTGTGATTGCATTTACTAATTTAATCAACACTAGAATAATTTGGAGACTGGGTAATGATGAATTACTCTGGTGCTGCACATGAGGGGATGCTGAGGTGGTGTGTTGAGACAAGAATGCAAGAAATGCTCCACAGGCTGAGGGCCTGAGTTGTCACAATCATTTTATAATGGAAACATATATTTTTATTCCCATTTGGATGGCTAGGGAAGGGCTAGGAGACTTTTTCCACTAAAGAATTTGACTCCTGTCATGGAGAGACCTTGTTTGGATGCATGACTTTCATGTTAACCCATGTAGTCCCCATCTCATTTCAATATGGCATGAATTAAAAAGTGAAACAGTTCTCTGCTGGTGGCTACGCTGCATTTTTTTTTTTCGCTGATTTTGTTGGATTGCAAATTCCAATCCTTTTTCTGGCACCAATTCACACTTTGGCCTTGGTCACTGAGGCTGAAGTCAGAGTAACAAGTCTGTAATATCCAGATGTTCTTTAATTCAATCCTTTTGTACTTAGGATGGATCTGCACTGACAACGAACGGGCCTGACCCCTGTTAGATAGATAAAGCTTTCAATACCGATCCTTGCAAAGAGTTAAACATCTGATGTCTGTAGGTGCAAGCAGGGTCCTACAGATGACTGTTTGGATATGTTCTCACTTACAGGCTCATGTGAAGGAAGCTGTGAGGTATCCAGCCCTCTGACACACCAGATTTGTGAAAATCAGACCCTTATTAGGTATTTAACCTTTCTACATTTGCTTTAGAAGAAATAAAAGTGCCTGTATAGCTGTTACAGAAATCAAGTCATTACCGCAAGACTCACCTTTCCTTGCTTCCTCTCGTTCTCACCAACATATAGTTTCCAGAGGCTAACTTACCATTTTGGCCCTCTCTTGTTTGGCATGGGTTGCACTTTATAAACGTACAGCCCCTACCACTATTTGGGCACTAGCAGAAATCAATAAATAACACATATATGTGCTGAAGAAATATACCCAGAAAAATAGGTAGCAAGGTTCCTTCAGTGAACCAGAAATAGCTACTAGAGCAGTAAGTCTATAGTCATATAGGAAGCCATAATTCTAAAGGTCTTAAAGATAATAAATTTGATAATATGGTATTTTTGGACTAGCATTCATTGCTGTCTACCAGTAGTATCCAAAATACCATTCAAACCCAACAGAGCCCTTTGCAAAGTCCATTGGGTTTTGCTGAGCCACAGTTTATAAAGCCAAATGATAACAAATTGAGCAATTAATTCTTCCCCTTTTCCTTTAAGGAGATTTAAGGTCAAGTCTGGGCCTTAAATTTTAAATTTAATCAATCCTCTCTGCAAATCTAAAATGTAAAAGCCCGTGAAATAATTTTACCTTATTACTTCTTTCCAAACCTCAACTCTTGGCTTAAATGTCAGTTCTATTGGTATGAAGAGATGTGCATGGGGTAAATAATATAATGCAGGAAATTAGACTAATCAAATATATAGGTACACACACACACAGTGTCGCTGCACATCTGGGCACGGCAGCGCGGCACAGCACAGGGCGGACTGTGTTTTTCCTCCTCTTCCTGCAGTGCTTTTATATATGTCTGTATTTTACGTGAAATGGAAGGAAAGAGCAGTGTGCAGTTCCCAAAGCAATAAATGATCCAAAGGGTTGGTGCGAGGCGAGCGGGAGAGGTTTGCCGGCTTGGCCCTGCGCGGCACAGCAGGGTGTTTTCCGCTGTAAGGAGCAACCTGCCCGTGTTTCCCGAGTTTCTCCGGGAAGCCGCCGCTTCCCGGGATGAGGTGCCATGGCAGCGCTTTCGGCACTAGGGGGTTCAGTGCATCACGGATCCGCCACGCTGCGCGGGATGTTGCACAGGAGCTTCCCGTAAGGGTTTTTTTAAAAAAAGACAAAACAAGGAAAAATATTAGGAGAGTAAATGCCACCCCAACCCGCCCAGACACCCGTTGTGTCCCCCAGAGCAGGTGATGGGAGTTGTGCCCAGGCCACCAGTGCCATGGGCTGGAAGGTGCCACCAGGGAGCCCTGGGGACCAGGCCGTGTGGTGTCACCCCATGGGGCTCCTGCCCATGGATGCCAGGCCGGGATGCTCCGGCGGACGTGCCGGGAACAGGGGACAGGGGTTTGAGAGGGCAGCAGCTGCAGAGGGAGCCCCCGGCATCCACGCGTGCCCGGCGCCGCTTCCGGGCAGAATTCCCAGCGCGAGGAACGGGATGGCATCACGTCAGCATCGTTTCAGCAGCAAAAGGGACTGACAGAAAGAAGCAGAGCAGCTGTAGGATGAAACGTCCCAGGATACATCCATGTGTAACAGCGGTGTCTGTTCGCACACCCAGGGAAAGCCCTTGCACTCCCTTCCACTGCTTTCCCTGCGGATCTGGGCACATCCCGCTTTTTCCAGTTACATGCAAACTGCAGAATGCAGCTCCCCACGGCAGTGCTGCACCTCTGCCAACCAGGAATATCATCCTATCAATGCAGGGAGTGGGGAAATAAGACCCGAGAACCTGCAAAAATCAGCACCGCCGGGGAACATGAACCACAAAAACTCCCCGGAATGGCCATGCTGTTTCCCCAGTCTTGGGTTCCCCATAAATTCCTGATCCACCCGAAACTCCGTGGTGCAGGATTTTGCCATCAAGAGCAGGGAGGAGACAAAACCCCGACGGCCTCATCAATCACCGCCGGGCTCCAGCTCCAATTAGCAAGTTCTATTATCTTAAGACTGACACTTGTAGCGCAGAGCAAAGCACGGCACACCTCGTATTCTAATACTGCCTGGAAAAAAGGGAAGGCTTGAATTGCATTAGCATTGCATTAGATTCCCATGACTTTTTATATCAGCACTTGTGAGTTATTTATGAATTCATTTATTTACAAGGACAGCCCTTTCTGCATTCAGTTGCCATGGTTGCTTTAACTCCTGTATCCTATTAATTCTGGATGTTATGAAATAAATATAGATCAGACAATCATTGTGTGCTGGGCTTTTTTATTATTCTTATTTCACAGTTTGATTCCTTGTGCCCTGGCCAGGAAGCCTTCGTGGCCAGGCTCTCGGTGGAGCATCCACTGCTGGATGCCAGGGGGAAAGTGGTGCTGGGGCAATTTGCAGAGCTTTTCCCCGCTTTCTGCCCCAGAAATACGCCCAGGCTGGGGGAAATGCAGTGCTCGAGTGTGGATGGGCTCAGCTCTGAAACGGGGTGAGCTTCGTGGTGGCTGGAAGAGCCCTCAGGTCTCACTCGGGCGCGAGGGACTTGTCCTGGAGCGGGAGCCAGCGGCTGCAAGTGTTTTGTAATAGAATTCCACCAGAAAATTAAATCAATTACCCAGTCTAATAAAGCACTCAGGGTTTTTAATTAAACTAAGTTTTAATTAGAGCAGCATGAGCCTGTGCTCCTTTGGTATTCTGCAGCAGCCCCAGAGGACGGCGACTCCTTTCTGCAATTTCCAGGGGCTGGATCAATCACTGGCGGCACAAAAACGGGGAATTTGGTTGGGTTTAAGGAAGGAAGCGCCGGGCACCAGGCTGGCAACCCAGGGGAGGCCACGGGGGCAACCTGGCCAGAGCGGGATGAACATGGGGCTAAGACAGTGCAATAACAGGGGAAAAAATGATATTCCAGGCAAAATATCCAAGCTGGCGATGCAGCCTCAGCACCCACGAAGGGCTCAGCCCTTTGCATGGGCTGGTGTCGAGTGCCCAAATGTAGGAGCCCGGCACAGCCCCAGGGCCAGGCCAGAGCCGGGAATTTCTCCTCTTCCAGAAAGACATCCCAGCCGCAGTGCGGGATTGCACTGGCTCAGGATGCAGCCAGCAACGCCAAGCAAAAGGCAGGTCCTTCAACCTGCACATCTGGTAAGTGGCCCCAGGATGTTCTGCCTCTATTTTAGTCTCGTTTCGTACACAATATGCCCAAAACATGCTTTGTTTCTTAAGGAGATAAAGATCTTTATGTAACCCATTTTTCCTTAACGCTAAGTCCCTTGTCAGGATTAAAGAATCCCAAAACATCTGTAGGTGCTTGGGTGGCAGATGCATGGGGAAAGCAGCCTAAAATAACATGGGATATTAACCTACTAAAGGCGGTATTTAAAAAATAAAAGGAATGGGGCTGCCTAGAGGATATCCAGGTGCCAAGAGCAGTGGCTCCCAGGGCAGCCTATAACATACTGCTGCTGAGGAACAATATGTTTATTTTTTTTTCCAAATTTAAAACCCACAAACAAGCCTACAGAAGGGGCTTGCAGAGGCATGAGGGGTTTCTTTATGGCAGTGTCTTCTTGTCCCCTCTGGTACTTGGACAGATCCACGTGTGCCCCTTGGGTTAGCAGCTTGGCACGGATGGTCGGAGCCTCCAAGGCACGGAGGGAAGGAAGCGCCCACACGGCGGCTGCTCTCCCCATGTCCTTGCCAACAGCCCGGAGCAAAGCTGCTCCGGGTGGGATAACCGGCATGGAGCCGCAGGGGCCCATCCGTCCTGGCTGCAGCTCCCTCCCAGGCAGCGCCTGAGGCCATTAGTGTGATTACTGGAGGTCGTGAAGTTCAAACCAAAATGTCAATTCTCATTTGGAAGAATGGTCCCATTTTAGGAGCAAAGGGAATCTTTTTCCCTCACGCAAGGAGCCCCCGACGCTGAAATCATTGCTCCCCGAAGACTTGCAAATTCCTGGCCAGCCAAAGGTGCCAATAGCCGCTTGAGCCAATAAAAAGATTAACAAGGGTCAGCGGGGCTCTCCCTTCCCCGCGCGCCAAGGCTCTGGGGCCTATTTGGAAGATATTAAGCACTGCCTTTTCCTTCTGCATGTTCAGCACAGGCTTTGGGGCCGTATGGATTTATCGACAAGGCTCTGCCATCAATCGTACCTGCCGAGTGCCAGCCTGGGAGTCACCGAGGGTCACAGCAGCGGGGAGCATTTAGCCAGAGAAGTTTGGCAGGGGGATGGAAATAGGGGAGAATAGGGGGTGAGCGGCTGTGATGCCCCACGAGGGCCCCACTGCCTTTGGCCACTGATTCCAGGAGCCCATTGCACCCCATGTTTGCTCCTGTTAATGGCTCCTGTCCCCACCTGCATCTTGGGGACCCTGGGGAGGTGCAAGCAGGGAGTCTCCAAGGGCATCCTGCTCATCACGGTGTGCCTTGTTTTTAAGGTGGTTTTAGTGTTTTTTTTTTTTTTCCTTCTGTGTCATCACATTAAATAATTAAGTCCATTCCATCTTTACCTACTGACAATGTGGTGCTTAATTAAGTGGTTTAATTAGAAGCTGGCAGCTTTAATTAAGTTTAGGGCTGTGGAGGTGGCGGGCAGTCTCCAGGCCAGCACCGCAGGCTGCCGGGAAGCAGAGACCTTCCCTGCGGCCGCCAATCCCATCCCATCCCGTTCTATCCCGTCCCGTCCCATCCCGTCCCGTCCCGCTGCGAGCAGGATGGGCGCCGAGGGGAAGGCTGCGACAGGCTTGGGATCCGCATCTGCCATTCCGGACGCGGCGCGGGGCTGTCGGGAAGATGTATTGCCTTTTAATAATGTAAATATGTAAATATTACCATGGTGCCATTAATCCTCGTTGCCTCAACGTGATACCACTCTTAAGAACAAATGTAATAAGATATTATTAATATGCAAAGTTATAGTGCATTAACCTGCCTAACACCGATAAATTGCAGAGCTGAGCACAAAGCGAGAAGTTCCCACCGGAGTGTCCTGCTCACCCCTTCGCCAGCCCTGAAACCCTTCTCATCCTCCTCACGAGTGGGACAAGCAGCATTTCTGCATCACACAGGGTTCAGGAGACCCTCACATCACCCCCTTCTGAGCCTGGCACCCGGGCGCCAGGCTGGAGAGCAATGCAAGCAAGAACCCAGCTATGGTTTATGCAAAAATTAACCTGTTGCCCTTACTTTGACCCAGGTAATTCCATTTAATTTGGTAATCCGGGTCCTATATCGTTAGAGGGTCCTCCTGGGGAGGATCAGAGCATCTCTTCCTTGGCCAAAGAGCAGAGATCATTGTTAACACTCAGGCTGCTCAATAGAGTGGAAAGACCTTGAGCTATTGACAGCCCTGCTGGTTTTCACCCAATTGGTGAATGGGAATTGCCAAATTAATCTCTCATTAGATCTGAAATGAACCCTCAATTTCATGATTAATGAACCTCAGAAGCACAGATTTACCCAGGCAAATTAAATTGAGAAATTGCATACCATAGATGTCTGCAGATGCTCATGACTGTATGCAAGGAAAGGAGCAGAAGACATTGAGTTATCTCGTGGAGGGGCAGACTCATGCACACAAGGCTTTAGGCCAACCAGAATATCTGGAATTTTTACCTGATTCCCTGGGCTGTTTTCCATCCCTGTCTGCTACCACTCACACACTCTGTCTGAGCCTGGCGCTCCCACTGCTCTTTCCTGACTAATTGGAGGAGCCGCTTGGAGCTCCCTGTGCACGAAGCATCTTTCCCTCTGCAGATCGCGAACCTTCCTTCCCTTTCAGGGCTTCTTTTATGCATCGCCACTTTAGGAGCTCCTATTGTCCTGGAAATCTGTTTGCCACATGTTAGCCGGAGCTCATCTGCTAAGATCCTTGGTTAAATATTCATGGGCAGGTAGCTATTAAACGAGGGGCGAGAACTCAGGTTACACAGCGGAGATGAGGAGAAGGCTGCGCTGGCAGAGGCGACCGACCCGATATCAAGTTAAAAAAACCCAAGTGGAAACAACTTATCCCATGCAAGCACAGAGCAGCGGGGAAAAAATCCTGATTGCTGTGAAAGGGCATGCACGGGTGTCCTTGCATGGACACGTGCTCCATGCATGCGTGCCTGGCCGAACAGAGGGTTTTTCCATGGAATAGCGTGGGATGGGGAGCGAGGAGGTGATGCCGGGATGGGGTGCAGAGACCACCCAGCAGCATCGCTCCGCTCGCTCCCAGCCCGCACAGGAGGGCAAAAGGACAGGGATGGGAGCGCGTCCCGGGTGTCAGGTGACGGGTTACCCGAGCCAACTTCCCCATGAATAGCGCGGCGGCTCGCGCGGGCCGACCTGCGAAGCGGCTGAATTATGCAGGGCACCGAGCAGATGGCATCGCCGCCGTAACGTGAGCAGCCGCGCGAGACAAAATGCAAAGCCCAGCAATTAACCTTTCCAAAGGTTTCCTCTTGTCCCAGGGATTAAGGCTCCTCCGACCCCCCTGCGCTCCACTCCTGCCCAAAAGGGAGGCGTAATCCCCCAAATAAATAAGGGAACAAGGCTCGAATACCTCTCATGATGCCTCCACCTTGTACCGGTGGGGCTGCAGTTGTCCCTGTCGGCTGGGGACGGCAGAGCCACCCTGGACTGGGATGGCAGGACCCTGCCCAGGGCCACCACAGTCCCAGGATTGCTCACTCCAGCCCTGTGACAGATGGCTCAGGAGCCCGTCACTGCTCTGAGCTGCCACCATCCCGTTACTGTCCCTGGAGATGGGTCCTTGGCTCCGGAGGGTGCCCAGGTCCCTCTGGGATGCAGGTTGCATTTCCATGCCCAAGCTTTGGCATTGTGTTTTTCCCACTGCTGTCCTCCAGAAGCCTTGTCTGGGGTTGATTTATGGGAGGGGAATCAAAGGAGAACATATATATATATATTAAATGAAGACAACAATTTGACCTTTTCCTCTTGGAGTGAAAAAGATCCCACTGTTCCTCTTAAAAAAAAAAAAAAAATCAATTCCAAGGAATGGGGGGGGCTCAGTTCATGGAAAACCAGAGCAAATCCATGTTCCCCTTCCCACCTACTCCCTGCACTTCTTTCTAGCAACACGGTGACCACCCAGTACAGCCAAGGAAAACATGAGCACGTGCAATAGTTGAATCTCTAGAAGAAAAAAATGTGTATCCCATGCCAGGCTCTCACCTTGGTGCATAACAAAAACTATTATTTTAACTATGATACTTAATCCTCATCATAATTAAACTGATTAATTCACAACAATGGAGTCTGTATTGCCTAATATTTTTAATTAACAAAGTGTTGTACATATACTGGCAAAACATTACTGGCGCGCTGCCTATGCAATACACTTAATTCTGTAATAAATTATTAGCTCGGGGGACTAAGATACATTGCGCCCTGGAAGAGACTGTCAGGAGAGAAGTACTTTGGACTCCTGGTCACCAGTTGAATCATCACGGAGCAGAAAGGCTGTCAGAGCCTTCCTTTGCTCCTCTGGTGCTCTGCGTTTGGCTGACGTGGGGCCTCGGTGCCGCTGCAGCCAGCGATCCTGCTGGGGCAGAGCCTGCTCCAGAGCCTGGAGAAAGCCAGGGCTGGCTCCCATTTGCCTTTTGGGAATGCTGCCTATAGAAATGTCCCACTCTGGCCTCTTCAGGGCTCATTCCTGATGGAGGAGGGACACATCTCTGAGTAATCGTACCCCTGCTCTAACGCCTATGTAGGCAAAATGTGCCTACATGTGATGTCCCTTTGGTCCTGCCGCCGCAGGGCAGCGCACACGGGTCCCACAGCAGAGCGACAAGGACAGGGGTGACTGATGCTTTTATGGATGGTCATTAGGCCCGAGAAGGAAACGGCACCTTGTAAAGTAAGACTGGGAAGGTTAATGCAGCCATCCTATGTTTTCCCAGGTTTCATCCAAATTAGTTAAGAGACAAACCCCCTGGGGCCACGTGCAAAGCCAGACTCATTCCAGCAACTTTTATTGGATCACAGTTGAGCAGCCCCACGGTCAGAGGTCACCAGTGTTGCTTTAAGACACGCACTGGGGTCAAGCTAATTAGCACAGGGATCACTCCGGGGCTTTTCCCTTTCCTCTTTGTTGCTGCATCCTGACTAACCCCACTCACAGTCACCACTTGCTTGCAGGTGTCCGCGCTGTTGAGCTGGACCCTGGCTCCCTGCACACATTCTGCTGGAGACTCCTTGGCTCTCCTCGTGCTCAGGTTGGACCACACTCTCCCTCCTCTGCTGCTTTCGTTTTTGCTCTGGATACTCGTGAGCTGCTCCGTCCTGCTGCAGAGATGAACTCCTAGCAGGCAGCGATGGGGAGACCCCAATGCAGCCTCAGGGCTCTGTTCTCAGCAATCCCCAAACACCAGGAGCTGGTTCCTTCCCCTGGGATGCTCCTGGCATCCCGGCGAGGCCACCAGCCCTGCTCCCCTTGCGCCTGGCAGGCTTAGCCCGCTGTGCTTGGTCAGCACATCACGGTGATGAGTTTCATGCAAAAGCTGAGCCCCAGTCTCATAAATTTGTTATGCATTACATCCAATTAATGTAAATTATTACAGTGACTAAATAATGGCTCTGCCATTGGGATAAGGGAATCATCATAAGCAAGCCTGCAACTTTTTGAGCTCTTGGCTGCATTAACCCCAACTCTCCTGCTCCTGGCTCCAGCCTTGCTCCTTGTCAGCCTGGCTTGGTTTGTCCCAGTGCCCTTGTCACCATCCCGGGGTCTGGGCAAGGCCAGGGACCGCACTAACTGCAGCTGCCCCCCAGCACGTGCCTATCTCCACACATGTAGATAGGGACAGATGCAGAGCCCTGTTGGCAGGGGCACACATGGACACGTGCCCCTGCCTGAGGCAGATTTAATGCATGTATCTGCATGCCCAATGCATGTATGTGCTTGCCCGCACTCAGGCTGCACCGGACAGAGAGCTGGTGCTCAGCAGAAATGCCTCCGAGCGCCTCTGCTGCACAGACCCAGCGAGAGCCCTGGTGTGTTCTTCAAGGCAGAAGCGATCATCAATGTTTGCAATAATTCCTGGGCTCAGATTAAATGGAATAAAGGCACGAGTTCACAGCAATAAATAAACAGCGCCCTGCCTGCCGCGACGTGCTTCCCGCAGACTCATTCGCAGGCTGCGCTGCGCCGCGCTCCTCCCCGGCTTGCTCGTGCCCAGCGCCTCGTGGCACCCGCTCTACCTTGGCAGAGCAGCCCACAAATCACCCTGACACACCAATCAAGGGATGCGGAAATTTCCACACCACTCTGCCGCTTGAAAGATGAGTCACCTTCTGCACCACCTTCTTGGGCACCCAGATAAATCTGTCACCAACTTTTCCCTCCTCCAGGGTGCAAAATCCTTCCCCTTCCTCGCTTGCTCTTTCAAACCTCCTCCTCTGCCCACCACACATGGCACCTCTCAGGCATCTCAGTACACTTATCCCTTTGTTCCTGTTCCACTGACAACTTCATCCTAATAGTCTCCGCAAAGGGATGATGAATGCATAAGCTGCATATTGATCACTGCAGTGATTGATTACTAGATCTCTTTGACAGATGAGCCTACTAAGGTAGTTGCCAATATGGAGGTATGGATGGCAGGGCCCCCTTGTACAACAGTCTAATGGTATCTGACCTGATAGGGCAGCAAGGCAACTCCCTCATTTCAGCAGGAAGAAAGGCCTCTTTATACTCTTTATAAAATAATTCATAGGAAACTTAAAACACTCAGACACAGAGAGATTGCAAATGGGGAAATATGATGGATTATGGGTTGAAAGGAGCCGACTTCTGGAAGCTAAATTGATCCCCGGGAAAATGTTTTTGTCTGCTGTGAAAAATGGGCAATATCTCAGCAGCTCTGGAGGGCTATAATCTGGAAAATAATTTGCTTTTGATTTCCTTTAGTTTCAGCCATTTTTTTTTTTTAAGTTGGTTCTTTGCAAGCTTTGTTGCTCAGCTGGGGGAATCAGTGATGAAACAGGCGAGGGATTAGCCATGCCGACAATACGAGCTGATCCTTACTTATGGTTAGGAAGCCCTCATCCCACCCTTTGTCACTTATTCCATGGGAGATGTTAAATCCCTGCAAGAGGAAGCCCTCTGCCAAGCAAAAAGAAAAAAAAGTGCATCATTAGATATGAGCGTAGCTGGGAGGAGGAAAAGCGTTTTGGGCCACGATGCTGCTGGATCCTGCACCTGAGTGATGTGACACGGAGCGTCGCTCTGCAGGGTGACACGGAGGAGGGTGTCCCACGAGCCGGGGAGGCTGCTGAACAGCTCCCCCGTGGCACTGACTATGGCCAACCCTCCCCAGGACTGCAGATATGTGGGGAAAACAAACAGCAAAGTGGCTTTTTTTCAATCCCCATCCAATCCAGCATTTAAACAGCTGCTCTGCATATGGCACCACCCCATTTGGGGATAGGGAAACTGAGGCATGGAAAAATTAGGAGCATCCACAGGTCCCAAGGGCTTCGGTGGGACAGACTCTGGGGTCACAGAGCTAAAGCTGCAGCTGAGTTTCTAATTTACTGCTCCTGCACCCATCACCCTCATGGCATAGAGGCTGGTAAGAGAATATTGCAGCAGTCTGAAAAACACATTTAGGAGCTTTCCTTCACAAAAGGAGCAGCTCCTCTCGCTCTCACTTTCTAATCAACTTCCCCCTCTATTGCTAATAAGAAGAAATTTTGCCTCCTGGCAACCTCCTGGTGCCTGGAATTTCCTTGGTAGAAAGCTTTGCTCCAGAGAAATACTGAATCACAGGTTCATCAACAGCATAACAGTTACAATAACACACATACCTTGAGTTCGGACAAGCAATACCTCATCAAAACCCAGCTACCAGAAAAAAATAACAAATTGATTTCCACAGACTACGCAGTTGGTAATAATCAGTAAGGAGAAACAAAACCCGGGCAAAGAGACCACTGAGCAAAATGCAGACCTTGCATTAACACCTTCTTTACTGACTTGAGGATATTTGCAGAGGACTTCAACACCATAACCCATGTGCACATGCCTGACTTCACACCTGGTCCAACTTAGTTCAGTTATTCTGTTGTTAATAGGACTCCTGTTTGCAGAGGTTTTTCAGTACAAACCATTTTAGAAGCTTTATTTGGAGAGACTATCAGGCTTAAACTTAATGCATCTTATTATTTGCACATTCCTACTTTAAGACACAGCCTAAGATGCCCTCTGCACATCAGTAAATTCAGTACAGAGGTCAAATCTTTCACCACTTACATATTACTGCTGCTGCTGACATCCTTGCTGGCCTCTGGCTGTATAAAGCACAAGCTGTAACGAGCGCTCTCAAACAGCAAAATCACAAATCACCAGGTATTCCAAGAAGCTTTGAGGACACTTCTATGGTATCTATATAGCCAAACTGCTGTTTCATTGGATTGGAGAGATCCAAGTTTATTTTTCTCCCTCTGGAAACAAATAGTGTTTTTATAAGCTTATTTCTTTTTAATCAGTAGATACCTATCAAGAGTTGTGTAGCTCTTGGCCGCTAGAGCTTCATTAACTAAAGCTCAATGATAAAGGAAAGGTTGTTGAAGTGTGGGTGACATCCCTCCACGCCACATGAATTCATTCCAGTCACAGTTGCTGCTGTCCCACCCCTCACGGGTTCACGTCTCAGAGGCATTTGGGCTGATACTTTTACAGACAAGAGGACAAATGATGATTGAAATTACACTTGGCTAAATTCAAAGTAGCTCAACTTCTTCACCTTAGTGTAAAATTAGAACAGAAAGTGGCTCTAGACCATTAGAATTTTAAATGGTTCTCGCATTCGTTTGGTAGGCAATTTCTGAGGAGCCAGATTTCACAAGCTGGTAGCTGATTTTATCTGCTCGGCTATTAAAGGCTTCTACTCTGGACATATTTTAAGGACCCCTTCTCCCAATGCAAGGGCATTTCAGACCCATCCCTGCACTCCAGCCTTTTCTGAGCTGAGAAGCGGCACAAGGAAAGGATTGGCTTAATGATAAAGCTGTGCCTAACAGGACATAGCTCCAAGAACATGTGCTCTCATGGCATTTTGAGCCCAAAATTGAGCTCTCCCAAGCTCAGCGTATTTCAAAGAGGCATTTTCACGTGTACTTTGGGAAGGGCTCAGCAGCATCATGACATGATCTATTCCTACTGCTGTCAGCGGGGTTGGCCCCATCCAGTCGCTAGCACTGCGGTGAACTTGCTTGCTCCTATTTTTCATGGAAGCAATGACTTCCCAGCGGTGTTCATAGCAGGAGAGCACATTAATGCTGCAATGCATGACTCTCTGCAACACCTCCGAGTCTTTAATATTCTGCAGCTGAACTGGGGAAACAGAAGGAAGTTGCTTATAAATGACTAATTCACAGTTTAACAGTGCTGTCTGTCAAAATAATTCTCAGATGTGAAACTTTATGAAACCTAAAAACTGGAGAAATGTGAAGAACTTCTTGATGAATGTTGAAAGCATTTTAGAGAAGAAAACTACCAGAATAGTTTTCTGCTTTCGTTTTCATCACCAAGACTTTCAATTAGCTCTGCCTGCACAGCTACCTAATCAGAGGCTTTCCTGGAGTCTTAGCAACTTCATTATCTGAATAGCAAGCACAGTAGTTTCAAGTAACAGGGCTTTGTGGGCAGAATATGGCAGAATGGAGTCTGCCTTTCATTTTCTCACGATAGGAAATGTTTCTTGCTTATTCCCATTTCACAGTTCACTTGTTTTAGAGGGGAGTGCGGGTTAACTGCACCCTGTTTCAGGATCTGCAGCTGCACTCACTGTCTCCTGCCTAATCTCCATGGATGAAGCTGCTCTCTGCCAAAGTCCCTGTCGCATCTCAGCTACAGACACAAGGCCCCAGATGTCCCATTTTGAGCAAGCTTGTGGGTTAGCTGGTGGTGACAGAATTAGACTTGGAGCAGGAATGAACAGAGGGTCTGCAAACAAAATCTTCATCAAAAATGAGCTTTTTGTGCAACATGAAGGGCTTGTCTACCTGTGCCTTGATCCAGCCACAAGCCTGTTGCAGAATTGAGCTTTCAGCCTGCAAGTTCACCGGGCTTGGCCTGTCTCCCTTCACACACCTGTACTGCACCACGGACGGCACTGGCAACACACAAACTGCAACTAATCGACGTGGAAACAGCAGCACCAAACAAGTGCTCCCTGGCTTAAGGGAGCTCCCCGTGCCCGGGAACGCCGCGATCCAGCCAGCACATCGTAGTTAACATTCCCGGCGCCTGAATCACCCGATAGCTCATTGCATGAAACATCGTCCACAGCTTTGGCAGGAAGTTGTGCTTAACGGCAGACTCTCATAGGAGGCACTTGATTATATTAGACAGATAATTATTGATCCAGCTATAGTTTATCCTTGCTGCCTAATTTCAATAAACAGCAGCTTGGGGGAATTAGCAAGGGATTCTGTTCCCCCCTCCCCCTGCTTCTTCAGGATTTGTCAGAAACAAGATGATTTATGTGTATTCCAGTAAGATTCTCGTTTGTTGGCAGGCTGCGGGAATTGTTTGGGGTTGGAAGTGCTAAGCTTTTATATTTAAATGCTTCCATGCCAGTATTCATGGGTCTCACTGACTTGCATTGTAATATCTGAATAATAACTGTGACTTATGCAAACCAGTTTTCAGCTGTTCACTGTGATCAATTTTTCATTTTAAGCAACTCCCTGCCATCTCAGGAAAAAAATAATTCTGATAGGCAAGAGCAGCGCGATGCAAGGAAGATAGTAATACGCTTCCCTTTTTAAATAATGCACAACTCATTTCTGGAGCACTTTCAAATGTGTTGCTTTCTATTAAGTGTGTATAATATTCTCAAGATGTTCCCTCTCCTTTCAGGTGAGGCCTCTGGAATAACCAAGCACGCCAAGGCAGGCCTGGGAGTTACAGCAAGGGCCAAGGGCTCAATTAACACCCTGAAGAACAGGCAGAGCTGCAAGAGCTCTGTGCTTGACCAGGCAACTGGGAGAATCGCAGCACGATGGTGAGTGCTGGTACAGCAGCTACTCCAGCCCATTTAACCCATTTAGCCTGTTTTTACTGGTGACTTCACGACTCCAGAATTGGTAGTTTCTGAAAATCACTGCAAAACAAAAGCATATAACAGCAGGCTCTTCTAAAAGCTATTAAAATCCTGAACTCTCTCTCTTCCAGGTAACTGGTTTGGCCTAAAAAGCAGGGATTGCTGCTGAACTGGGAGAGGACTGGGAAAACTATTCTCTCCCTGACAGCATTGGTGTAGATTAAGTTTATTAATAGGGAAAGCTCACTGCTGTTAGCAGAAGTGGTGCTTAAGTGGATAACTTACCTTGATAAATGTGACCATCCCAGACAATCTCCTGTGAACACGAGCTTGTGCTCATTCTCCCAGGTTGG
This sequence comes from Tinamus guttatus, assembly GCF_059628265.1. NCBI lineage: Eukaryota > Metazoa > Chordata > Aves > Tinamiformes > Tinamidae > Tinamus > Tinamus guttatus. The sequence continues at coordinate 3,116,027 of NW_028288760.1, read as the reverse complement.
ACTTCACTAGCGTGCAATGCATGTCGCTGAATTTTGCTCATCTGATAAATAGTTTCAGCTCCTTCAGAGAACAGCTCGGGGTCTTTTCTCTCTTTTAATGAAAACCTCCCATTTAGGAGGTGAAAGAAAATTCTCAGCATCAATAGTTAAATCTCTGAACCAATGCAGTAAAACAAGCTTTAAAATTCTGGATTCTGCTTTATTTCTACACTTCCTGCTTCATTTGTGAGCCCAAGTTGCTGTAAGATCGCTAGGGATTTAATCCTCTCCTACTAGTACAATTTGGAAATCTGCTGTATAATAAACACTTATTAGGCCTCAGGCTGATGCATTATGACAAGATTTACAGATGAACGCTTGGAAATACTCCGCTTGCTTCCAGGCTAGGACTTCCCAGTGGGAACTAGATTGCTGCTTGTGGTTTTCTAAGGCCAGCTAGATTAATGCTCCGGTATTTTATCTTCTGCCCAAGAGTCACAGTAGCCAAAAATCTTTCCTCAGCTGCCACACATAAAGGTCACACAGAAAACGATTTTCAAGTGCATCTATGAAATATCCCTGCATCAGCAATATTCATGTACTCCCCTTCTGAGACACAAGCCCTCTGGAGTTGGGAGGAGCCAGGACTTCTTGCAGGTCTCAGCAAGGAATCCTTTTGCCAAGCAAAACAAGACAGATCCTACCCACCATGCTTGATACTTTATATTATCATTTGAATAGTTTTTTTACTTCCATATTTCAGGACAGCCTTTCTACTGCATTAATCTTAAAGAATATTTTTAAACTACAGTTTTAAAACTCAAGCTGCCCTTGACTGCTATCATGAAGTGTGCATTTACTTCTGCTAAAATTTGATTAGGAATTTCATAACTAACCAGTATCCACTTGCGCCACGAAGTAGTTTGATCATCAGCTGGTGTCAGGGTACTGAGCTCTGCTGAAATAACATTTCTGAGGATTTGAGAAAGTGTAGCAGGTTAGGTCAAGTGTTATTGGAATGAGATGGTTTCCACAAAATATTGAGGCCCTTTTAGAGAAGATCCTGTTTTATCTTTCACTCTTCCAGCATAAGAGCCTTTTGCTGAATATTTAGTGAAGAGCATCTGCAGCATCTTAATTACAGTAGCTGTTCTCATCTTAATCTCTTGCTTCAGAATAAGGTTAAGTGTAATCTGTCCTAGATTCTTATACAGATGGTTCGTTTCTTAAATACTTGAGAAGAGTTTAGTCGATCTTTAATTCCTTAATCTGGGAACCAAGACCAACCAACCAACCTGATTCTGAGTGATATTTTACCAGATTTTACATGGGAAACATCCTGTTGCTTTCTTTTCTCTATTTTTTTTCCATTTGTACAAAAAAAGTTTTTGGAGGCAAGAAAATCCATACATGATTTTCCCTGTATTCAGCTATTCCCTTCATCTGCAGTCAGTTTGCTGGCACCACCAAAAATTACAAATCCTGATTCAACATAGATTTCCTTTCTGTAAGAAATCTGCTCTTAGCAGTTATGATTCTGGCAAGGAACAACCTAAGACATATAACTATGGGTTTGAGTTAGGCTCATATTGAAACACCAAGCAACGACAGCTGCAGAAACTGCTGATGTAAAATTTAAAAACAACAATATGAGAAAAAGCTTTGTTTCAGCTTTTAGTTTCAGCTAAAGTGAGGTCACACTCAAAAAACAGTCAAGAAAGTTGGTTCAAAAAGGAAAAATCACCCTCCCAAAGTCCTGCAGCACCATCACACCATCAGCATAAGGCCTCACATACCTGGAGCCTCAGCCCATGGTCCAGAGCACAGACACATTTTTTTTAAAGGAAATAACTGGGTGTTTACTTCTTTAAGCTAATAATCACGTCCTTATTTTAATTCTTTCCCTCATGTTTTGTGCTTATGACCTCAAGCTTTGCATTCAGTAGGACCCTAGAGGAAGGTCAAGAACCGAGCTCCCAGTACAGTCATTTCTTTGCAAATTCTTCCAGAAGGAGGCCACTCACGTTGCCCTTTGGCAGCTCTCCAGCAAGGCCATTTTAGCATCTTTTTCAGCAATTCTGCTAGCTCCATACAAGCATAATTGAGATGTTTCACTTCCCACAACATACATGACAAAAACCTGTGCTTGTGTTGGCGGCATTTATATAAACAACCCTGATGCCCCAGACACTTCCACACGTTGGAAGAGGCTGGTTCCAGAGGGTTCCTGGGATATTCCTGTTAAAGGCAATGGCCACAGGTTCCTGCTGCATACAGCGGTGCACAGCAAAGGCTCACAGAATTATTATAATTGGAAAATAAGATCATCAAGTCCAACCACAAACCCATCCCCACCAGGCCCGCTAAACCATGTCCCCAAGTGTCTCACCTGCAGTGATGGAAGCAACAGTCAGTGCCCAGTGACAAATTCAGAGTGATTTTTTTTTTTCCCCGACTCCTGTGCGGCTGTTGCACACCTGCAGCAGCCCCAAACCTGCGAGCATTAACACATTATTCTTTAACAGCAATCTCTACTGATCCCCCCGGGTAAATCAGCAGCTCCCAGGGCCCAGACACTTCCCGACCCCCCAGAACCCTCTTCCTCCACCCCCGCCATCCCCAGCTTCCCAATGCGCCTCTGGGCAAAGTGGTAATTTTTCTCCGCGATTATAAATTTCAGCCGCTGCCCCGCTGCAGCAGCAGCCGGGCCTCCCGCTCGCCTCCACTGCTCCCCGCTGACAGGCGCCCATCGATTTCCCCGCCGCGGGCCGCGCGGGCGGATTAGCAGCGTGATAAATGGCCGGGGATTGATTCGCACTTAATGGACGATTTGGTGAAGCCGCTCCGAAACGCCGCGCCCCGGCCGCGGGAGCCGCCGCTCGCCCCTGCCTCAGGGCCCGAGCGATGGCGCCCGGCGCCGCCGCGGCCCGACAGGGGGCGGCAGAGCCTGCGGCAACGGCCGCGTGTGGCGAGGGGCGCGGCGGGAGCCGTTAGAGCCGTTAGGGCCGTTGCGCGCGTTCAAACTCCCTCTGCTGAGGGGAGGCGGCGGCTACGCGGCCCCGCAGGGCCTTTCTTGCCCGTTTTTACCGAATCCTGCGGGGATCCCGCTGTCTGCCGCCTTTCTCCCCTCTGGATCAGTCCCTGGCCCCGGTGGGGATCGTGCTGGGGGTGCCTGAGGTCTCGCTGCTGCCGTCTCAACACGTCCCCTTCGCCTTTTCTTCATGTTGTCCCCTGCGTGCTGGGGTTTTGCAGACAGGGCATCAGCGGCATTCCCTAAAAACACTTTTTTTGTGGGGATTGAGCAGGATGAAGAGCTGGAGGTTGCTGCGGTGCGTGTCCACCCCATAGCCTTTGCCCACAGCCTGCCTTGGGGCTCCGGCCACCCCAACCTCCGTGGCCACCTGAGACCTGGCCATACCCAACGTGGTGACACCAGCGACCACGCCAGGGACCAGCCCGAATAGAGGAGCTCCCTGGAAGCCCCAGGGCTGCAGCCCCATGTGCAATCCCCCATGTTCCATCCCAAGCTGCATCTCCAGCTCCCTTGCCCGTTTCACTCGCTCCCTTGTTTCCTGGCAGGTTCCCGCCTGGCCAGACCCAGGTGGCAGGTCCCTGGCCCAACTCTTTAGGGACAGGTCCCCAACTCATTACCGCTGGCTTAGCAGCAACTCTGTGTTTATCTTTAAGGTAACACAAACTGCCCTCAGGCTCAGTCACCTGTGACTAGGAGGCTTTACAGACAAAGCCACGAATTGCACTGCTGGCAACAGTGAAAGTAAAGGCCGGGGAGGAAGTTAATTAACAAAAACTCTAACCTCCGTTTGCCTTTTCCCTCATCTTTTGTTCTTTCCTCCTGTTGTGCCAAATCCCAGGGCTTTTACCCAAGTAATGCCTCCACTACACAATCTGCATTAAGAGATGATAAAGGCCCTCTGCGATTCGTGACAGGGGAGCAACAATATCCTCGAGGATTTATCTATTATTTATCAGCGAGTATTTTTAGAACTGACAAGCCAAGCAATATGCACTATGAAGGCAACCTGTTGAACAGCTCCATTCAGAGCGGCACCCAATATGCCTGGGTTTTCTAAAGGGCAACGTAACCATACGCACAGCTGCAACCCCACAGGGCACGACCTAGCTGGCCCCTAAATATAAGAGATGCTTAAATTTGAATTTCTCATATATTTTCTACTGAGCTTCTGCCACATCCTTCAAACCCACATCTAGACTCCAGTCTAAGTTATAGCCATAGTTGCTGAATCTGGTAAGATAAATTGCGAACGAAGTTAAATCCTTCATCTCAGAGGAGGACTTTAGGCATCATCCCTCTGCTTCCCGCTCACCCCAGCTCCATCTCAGCCCTGTGAAATGGGCACAAACTCCACAACGTGTCCAGGCTCCTGCAGCAAGCGGAAGATCCGAGGTGGAGGAGCCACCGTCTCGCTGCAGCGCGGTGTCCCCATAGCCATGCTGCGCACACGCGCGTGCCCCTCTTCCTGGCACCGCAGGACTCCTCGAGTAATCGAATCTCGGAAACTCATTACGGGGACCGCAGCCCTCGTTCCCCTCGCAATGGGCTCTGACACCGCCGTGCTGGCCCCCTCCTAGGGCAATTGGGCTTTGCAGAGCACAGAAATGAGGCAGCGCTGAGATCTGATTGAGGGCAGGGAGTTTAAATTACATCTGCCTGCTGCATGCCTAACTTGCAAGCCGGGACTGCTCACCAAGTGCAGGGTCCCTTCCCGGGACAGAGCCTTTCCCACTACTACTTCTTTCCTGCACATCCCAGCTTTGGAATTCCACACAGTCCTAGCCCTTGGCCACTTTTTCCAATGGGGCAAAATGCCATCTATCTTGCACAAGCCCTGAGCAGGGGCAAAACCAGTTATTCCTCAGAAATCATCGCTGCATCAGTTGCACTAGGCCAGGAGGGTACGTGCTGGCCTGGTGTGTCAGCAACTCTGTATTAATAAAGCTGTCCTTTGGCTAGAATGGGTCTTGACTGGAATACAAAGCAATAAGCTTCAAGTTTAAGAACTGCAGGACTTCTCTGCAGCTCGGCTCTGACCAACAACGCTCAGAGGTACTGAAAAATTAGGCCCATTTTTCCCACAAGGTGCCTTCCTGGGTTATTAAACAGGTTATCACATGCATTATATACATTGGTTATACAAAAGAATGAAAATATAGACACAGTAATTTTGTGGGAGAAAGAAAAGTTCTTTTTAACATCACCTATAGCTTTGTGGCATCTCTGTATTGATCACAAAGGGAAAACAGCAGATTACAAGCTAAGCTGGAATTCACTGTCAATACATTTAATTGGAGATGAAGAGACAAGCTTACTGGTTAATTAAGGTCCATATCAAAAGAAGGCTAAAGTTACTTGGAAAGAAAAGGCTAAACTTTTTGGTCCCAGAACAATCTCTGCACCTGCCCCAAGCTCTCCTTTTGTTCTAGAAGTAGCCAAACCTCTTTGTTTTTTGGGTGGAGAAGCAGGAATACAAATAGCAGCACAAGAAAAATAGCTTTGTAGTCATTTAGGGTGTGAGCACATTGTTAGAACTCCTTAGCAGAGAAAGGGTTCAAATAATCATATGTGCAATAATTTTATTTCCCTATGCAAGAATCACTGAGTTGTGTAAAGGAAGCAGCTCATACATCTTGCTGCTGATACCAGCAGAATAAACTAGCATCTTCTGGCAGTTTCAGCGTGGTAAAAGTTGGTAAGTGCTGTGCATTAGGGTTTTAATTATTGGATGCACACAAATCATTTATTAGACATTGATTTGTTTTTTAAGAATGTTCTAGTAGTGTGAAAATAGCTGGTAATTAACCTATGATTAGATAGATTTACCTCCCTTAGGAAAGCAGAGGAATCTCTGAAGACTCACATTTATCAAACTCCTCTCTACTAACCCCAGAAACAAAGCAAAGGCCTTGCTGGAGACACAGAAATGTTCACTTGGAAAAAATATTTTTAAAAACGCCAGCATTTGCACTGTCTGGAAGAACTGAAAGTAAGAAATTCAAAGGCATAAGATTTAGGATTGTGCCTGCGATCTACTAGATTCCCAAGCTCTCTCTGAAGGAGGAGATATCTAATTGGATATTAGGTGTTCATTAGCTGCTCGGGAACGCAGTATTGGAAAAAACAGCTGAATCCTAAGAACAGCAGGAACTGGTTAGTTTGATAGGGCTTGGTATAATATATCACACCAAGTTCTAAGTCCAGTCCAGCCAATGTCCAGTACTTCTAGGAAAGGTTAAATTCATTCTGGAAGAATGATTATTTCCATTTCCATAGCAGGTTTCAGCTGAGGACTTCAAGTCACCTAGTAGCCACAGGTGAATTAAACTCCCAGCTGCTGGGTATAGAAATGTTATTAACCATAATTCCCCAAAACAGAGGTGGGTTTTGAGGCAGTGCTCAGGTCGGAAAGGGAACCAAGGCTTCCCAGCTCCTGCCCTCTGTCTCATTCCCAAGATTGCCCTTCAACTGCACAGGTTCAAAATAAGGTACCTGGGGTGAAATCCTAGGCCCACTGAAAACAAGAGCCAGACATCTGCCAACACCTACAGAGACAGGGTTTCACTCTGTAGCTCAAGGTCTTAAACTTGAAAAGAAGTCTTGAAAATTGCTAAAATATTATACTCACTATGCTCCTACAATAGAGCTCTTAACAAAAGAGAGTTTCCTCTAAAAACGAACACGAATGAACGGAAATGACCTGCACAGTAATCAGGCAAGTCAGCGCAGCAAATGAGACCAGCAGGCTTGAATTTCTCACTCGGCCGCTATTCAATGCCACTGTTATTGCTGAGCACGATGCTGCGGCCAACTCTGGAAATGGAGGGATTTGAAAAACAACAGGGAGAAATTCCATATCTCTACCTGCCCACAGGAGACGGGACAGGAGGCCCCGGGTTAATCATCACAGGGCTGAGCAATTTCAATCTGCATCTACACCAGGTGACAAAGGGTTAAACCTGAGTTATTTTGAACAATAGATTTCACTTTATTTTTCTGCGTTTCCTATTTTGCAGACTTACATTCTGAGGCTTTAGTAGTTAATCCCCACTGTAGTAATAAAATTTTTTAATCCTGTGTTTAAAATATGAGATTTACTTGTCAAAATCTGGATATACAGCAGGAATTATAATCGCTGTTCAGCAAAAGCAATTCGCTGCGAGCTCAGGCCAGTGTTTGGAAGAGGTTGTCAGGTGCTTTATGCAAGAGCCTGAGACACACAGAGTTCAGAGCACTTTCCCTCAGGAACAAGAAGTTCATGGACATTTCAGAGGTACCAGCTGAAGCTTCCCTATTTTCTCCCCCACTTTTTGATCCGCTTGTTTTCTGTGGTGTTGACAGCACCACTGCTTCCCACCAACAACACCTGACCAGCAAGTGGTACCTAGCAATTAATGAGGAAAGTCTTCACAAGACCCAAAGTGGCTTTGCCGTGTCCATGTCTCATGGTCACAGCTGGGCACCCTTGAGTTAAGGCCTTTTGCGCAAAGCCCAAGATGTTTTAGGGAATGGCACAAAACCCATTTCTAGCTCAGACTACCAGGGGAACCCTGCGAGTCTTGCAGGATTATACACGAAACACGGGGCAGACCCCCTAGAAACAGGGTCTACTTCAAGTTTAGGTCAAGGCTAAACTTGAACTCAGGAGAAATTCACCTGCTGCTAAAGAACAGATGTTGGTCCTATTTAATGCTGATTAGTGCTGCCTTTCTGGGAGGGAACTTCAGGCTGCAGGATAGGCTTGTCCTGGCCACTTGAATATAAAACTTGAAATACAGTCATTACTCGAACAGAATTTATTTTCTTTGCCCAATATTAAAAAGGAAAGGAAGATACTGCTGTAAGCTAACCTGCATCTGTGGCAGGGGAAACTAAGCCTGTCATTCTGGGGTTAGTCTTTGCAGAATAGCAAGTTATTTCAACATTGCTTGAAAATTATTTCTAAATGAGCTACTATTTCAACAAAACAGCCCTTTGTCTTGTTCAATGGCAAGAATATTTTTCCTTTCTGGCTGAAAAAAAGGTTTAAATCTAGATGAGGAAGAAAAATCTAGGAATAGTGATTGTTTTTTTTCTTAATGGAAGACTATAAGTAACTATCAACTAAATCATCCCTCATGCTAGACATGACAGACTTAAGCACTTTAAAATGATTTGTTTTTAAATGATATTATGATTTCAGTGTCGAAGCTGTAATACTCTCTGCTTCACCAGCCCCTGCGTTTCTACCCATTGCTTACCCAGAAGAGATGTCATTAAGTAATAAGTGGACACTTATTGCTATCAACGGAGATAAAAATTACATATTATTGTTTAATGACAACGTCCCTGCCATGCCAGGTCACACGTGCCACCACAAGACTGGCTTTGCCCAAGGGACAGCTCTGTCCTGCCTTGTTCTTTTTCCCCAAGAGCTCTAGGGTGGCATCTTCCTGGCTGAAGAATGAGGACACGGCTGCTGGCTGGGTCCCAGCCACATCACACCTGCATCCAGCCCAGCCTTTCTCCCTGGTTAAACCATTCCTTCATCCACATGGACGTGCTCCAAAAGAGCACATTAAACGTTTTAAAAACGCAAAGAGCCCTCGGCTTAAACCATTCCTCCTCTGTCTTGAAGGCTGATGTCACAGCTCTGGTACCCTGGTGAAATGAAGATACTCCCCTGCTTCATTGGACCTGGCACAAATTCCCTTCCCGGCATGTCCAACTGCATCTTTCCAAACAGCGTGACCTAAACGACAACAAATGTAGCCAACCTTTCCATCAAGAAAGGCTTAATTTATTGCGAGCAAAGAATAACAAATCATAGGCTTTCAGATTTATGGCCCCTAGGATCTGTGTTGACCGTATAGGCAAAGCAGCCTTTCCAGCACTCTATTCATTTCTTTAATAAAGTTGAAAATATAAAATATGTATGCATGCATGCAGGGCCACCCCATCTGAATTTTATGTAAAGTGTGCAATAAGTTTATGGATGGTAGTAACATATGATGCCTTGTAATTTCATTATGTAAAAAGACACAGTTGGGTTCCTCTGGACCCCAATTTAAGCAATTATAAATTAAATAATTGAATGCATCCAAGACTTGGATTGGAGCACAGCATTTTCCAAAAGGCAGAATTGATGAGGAAAGGATTTCGTAGGTTTATGAAGCTGTAAGAATCACTCTTCATTCTCTCTCCTAAATGGGCAATATGACAGGGAATGAGAAGAAATAAAGCAAAGCAAAAGCCTGTCAAGGTGGGCAGAAAGCAGATCTTAGTGCAAATCTTAGACCCTGGAACAAACCCACCCTGAATTTCAGGTGCATCTGTCACCCCAAAGGAATAAGGGAAACAGCTTTTTGCTTCCACTGATCTTCCTCCTTGGCCAAGCACTGAAGTCTCAAGGTAGGCACCACAGGAAGGCGCCTACCACGTGGTTTGATGCAAAATACTTTGGTCACAGCAGTAGCACAACCAAGCATGGAATAAGACCGAGTATATTTTGGTTTTATGATGGTATGCATGGGACATTTTATACTCTGACTTAAGTAAACTCTAACTTATTTGGGCAATACCTTATGGTCAATAGAAATACCATTATTTAGACTATCACAATCAATAAATTGGATTTTGCTCTTGCAAGTGAAAGGGTTGTTATTTTTCATACAGTTTGTCAATAGGCTCTAGGTTTGAGATATATGAAAGATATTCTATGCAGCCTAGAGAGTTATGAGCTCTCAGGCAGATGAATTAAGTCCTTTTCACTTCTATAAAAATAAATACAGGGATGGCCAAAACGGATGCATAAATTGTGTTTTTGATGTAGGATTTCCATCTTTTCTTGTCTGTTCTAAAGAGCCTCTGCTCTTTGTGCTGAAGATCCTTTCACCATTTGCATCCATGCAAGGAAAGACTGATACATACAGGAATAACATGCCTGGACTTGCAGGTGAAGACTGAATGCACTTGAGAGACCACTGAAGCCTGTTCTGCCAGGAAGCTGGAGGGAAGAGTGTAGCCTTCCTAAGCTAAGGTCTTCCTTGCCCAATAAGGTTGGTCTCCAGACTATCACAGGACGCTGCTCTACAGACAAATAAAAAGATACCTCCCAAGGAAGTGCTTTGGCAGCCACGCTCCAAAACATCTCACTGGACAATCAGGGTGTTTCTGCTTCCCAGGACCCTTCAAGCCCCTGCAGCAGGACACAGCTCTTGGAGCACAAGGAAAACACCACAGATCACGTACAACACATTGACACCCACCTGCCCTCGCCCTGGCCCAAGCCAATGCATCAGCCCACAAGCTGCAGCAGCTGGAGATGTTTCATTCCCTCCCTGCAAGCCTCCGAGCTGCAGTCCCCAGTGTATCGCAGGCATGGAAAAGGCAAAAGGGCAGAATCTACTTTCCATTTTTTCTTGACAGCTTCCCCTGTCATCCCAACAACTCTGAAGATTACCTGTCCCCATGAGCTATTGTAAAGAAACCTCAGCAAAGGAAACTGTAATTCATTGCAAATAGAAATGAATTATTTGAGGATGCAATAAAACCTGTATAATCTGGACAGAAAGCTCTTCTGCTCCTCTGGTTTGAAATCTGTCTTCCAGACTGCCCCTTCTCCTTGGCTTCAGTAATTCTCAACAGTCCTCCCAGTTTCCACAGTTTTCTGCCCTACCACTCCACTCTGACACAAGCCATTATTTAATGTTAATGTGCTCCATATACCTCATGGGCACATTCAATACATACATATATTTATTTACAAGTGTGCTCAGAAGGACCAGGTCAGAAAATAGGACCTCTGAGCTGCCAGCTGCCATGGGGTGGTTGAAGGGTACTTCTCATGTCCAATTTTATATATTAAGATATTGCTTCCTCCTTCCCACCAGCATATGGCTGAAGCGCTCCAAGACAGCCTGCTCTATCCTTGCCATTTCCTTACCCAAACCACTCTAGTTAATACCTTTTTCATAAGGAGTTTTAAATTATAAGCCTAAATGAGGCCAATAAATTATACTTCATAAAATTCCGTGCACATCATTTTCACGCAGAAAAGGCTCCAAAGAAATATTTTCCATGCCACCACCTATGTTCCCATCCCTTTGCAATATAACATTTATTCTAATATTAAAATGGCAGCTGCTCTATAAATTGTGAATCATTAGCACTCTTCATTGATTTTTCCCTTGCAGCCTGCAACCCTGGGCAGCGACTGCGTGTGAATATCAGTCTATTGGATTGAGATTCATATCCTATTTGAGGGTCAAAGAGCGAGACCTCATGAGCTTGAACTTCTATCAGCCTAAAGCTGATCAATACTTGGAGATATATTTGATCCTGGCTGCTAGCACAGATTAAGTGGCCATAAATACAATCAAAAACGTGAGGCTGCTGGGATAAGTGGCTGGGGAACGGGAATGCGGGAGCCAACACGGCAGCTCCAGCAGCCTTTCTGGGAACAGGGATGAGCCCACAGGCTTCCCAGCTGGTCCCGGGCCCTCTGTTTTTGGGAAGGAGGTTTAAGGCTCAGCAGCACCGAGAAGAGGAACAAAAGAGGATTTGTTGCTCCAGAGATGGGAGACCCTCTGCAGTGTCCTGTCATTTTCCATGATGAGTAGTGGTGACCACATTGAAATCCCATGGGATCAGTGCCCACGGAGCAAGGGAGCAACGAGCCCCTCTGTGCAAGGCTCACGCACAGCAGTGGGCACATTGCAAGGATTAATTGGAAAATGCCAAATGGATAAAATAAGTTTTTCATGTGCCTTCCTTCTCATCTTCCTCCTCCATATCTCCAAGTGAAACTTTAAATATATGATTAAAATGACCTATTAAAGACCCTCATTCCATTCGAATTTGTTAATCGTGATTCTGCGCTGGCTGAGGAAGAAAAAATCCATAATCATAAGCCTTATTAAAGAACAATATCCTTCGAGAGCTTTTTGTTTTCCCCTTTAGATAATGTGAAGCCTTGAAAAACAGACATAAGAATAGAAAGAAAGAGACATTGTGTCGCACTGCTACAGGGACCACAGCACTCAGGGAAATTACCTTCCTATTTTTAGGCATGTTTACAACATACCTCTTTGCAGTATTACATTTGATCCTAAACTCTAATTTAAATGATTCTTTCAGATGCCCGGTAGATCCAGAATAGAAATAATTACAAGTGTGGCATGAAGTTGATGGGATGCCTTTTTTAAGATCTTGACACGGTTGGAAGGGAAGATGTAGGACATAACACATCAGGTGAGCAACAAAGGGCAAAAGCCACCCCTGCCACACGTGCCAAGGGACCTGTCACACATGGGCATGGGCATCTGCAAGGTGCAGCCTCCGAATCCAGAGTCTCTTCATTTGTCTGGTTATAACCAAAGACATCCTGGTGTTTATATTTACACAGCTTCATGTCCTTGCGATGCCCTTGTGGGAAGAGACTTCATTATCATAAGGAATATGTTTTTATTCCACTACATAAGTACTACTTATTATAGTCTCATATATTTTCTGACACAACCAAGGGGTCTTTATTGTTGTACATCAAGGTCACTGACAAGTAATATATTCAATCTATTAAGTTATTAGGGAGATAAATAATTTGGATGCAAGCTGAACTCTGAACTTTTACCTTTTCCCCTGACAGACGGGTACTTTCTTGGCATTCATACTAATCTCGCCTGTGCTTGAATAGTAATTCCATTAGGGTTATGACTGCAGCTGTACATATGCAATGACCTCAAATACAATTTCTTTATGGAGATGGGCAATAGGAATATTAAAATTTTAAGCCAAAGAGGATGTAATTTAACTTTACATTATTTATTGTAGACACAAATCCTTTATAATATTAAAGGATAAAGAATTAATAAAAGAAAGATCCAATAAACAATCCATAAAGTTAAATGTAGCTCTTTATTTAATGCAATTGCTTTTTAGTATCTTCTGGTTACAGACTTGCATCTCCATTTTAAAAATAATCTTGTCAAGAATCAAGAGCAACTTGGCCAATTGGAGGGTCCCGGAGTGTTTTTGAATGCAGCTTTTCAACCCCTGGTCCTGTTTCTGTCCTGCCATGTGCATTCTGATGGTGACTCTTCTTAATCCCTAGGTTTTTACACCTAATTAGGGCCTTAAAGGAGAGCTCTTCACCTCCAAAGCAAAATATCGCTCTCTGCAGCATCTCTAGGCAAGGCCAGAACCACCAGGGTAGAGGACACCTTGGGACAGGCCCTTACCTTGCTGTGCCCACAGGGTCATTTCCCCTTCCAGGCTCTCCAAGGTACTCCCCATAGCCCTAGCATTTTTCTCCAGGCTGAGGTCATGAAACTGATCTCAGTATGGAGAATAGGAACTATGCTAAAAATAGTGTTTTATATTCAATAGGTATTGACAACCAATCTATGTTAATGCCTTTTTTTTTTTTTTTGCATTAATTCTTTCAAATTTAGACTTATATCAAGAAACTGTTCTCAGCTGCATACACTTCTAGTCTAGAGAGTTAGCTTTGGAGGGAGCTTTTCCTAATGAAGAATGAAAGTGGGAAAAAAAAAACACAAAGGCTTTCCTATCACAGCTATTAATTTTCATATTGCAAATATTTAAATATTAATTTTATTAAATAAATCTTAAGTGAGAAAAGGAGTTTGAATAGTAAAACCCGCCTCACTAAAATTTAAGTCCCTAATTCCCTCAGAAATGAGGCATTTTGCTAGGATTCCCAAATGTTATACAGCAAAACTGATGAAAAAAATGTAACACCATGTTTTTAAGGAGCTGCAAGCCTGCTTGTTTACATTCAGACAGCTGTTGTTCTCCTCATCACTCACTTTTTGGAGGAGAAAGCATAAATGATTGCCTCTGAAAGGCAAAGAGCAACCCAGCTTGCAAACAGCAGAATTACAGTTACCAGATTCTCCTCAGGCCCCAATCAAAGACACAGCTCTGGTTATATGCTTGGTTTTCTAACACTGTCAGCATTAACCAACCTGTTATTTTCATCCCCCAAGAACAGGCTGTGCTGATCCTGCCTCCCCTTGCCAAAGGGGGATGTTTTATTCCTCTGTCTGAATGCAGAAGTCAAACCCATCTGGGGTGCAACGCTCCTGCAGTCAGAGTTCAAGCACTTCTTTTCACATTCCCCATTCTCGCCTCTTTCCTCCTCCTCCTCATTTATCACCCCCTGCTCCCAGGCATCCTCTTGCACTAGGAAACCCCCCAGACACAAAGCTCCTGCATGGGAGCATCACCCACAGCTTTAATATCACCTAACAGCTTTAGATATCATGGAGCCAATACATGAACTTCATTCAAACTTGGGAGTTTTTCTCCATTTTCCACTTTTTGGCAGCGTGTCAGGCATTGGGGCTCTTCCAGCTTGCTCCTAGCACTATTTTTTTTATGGCAATAAACAGTGAGCAAAAGTCACTTAACATCACACTACTACTTTTAAATCAAATCTCCCACATATACTATTAATTTAGATTTAATCAGAATTATTGCACTTGAAATAATTACCCATTGATTATAAGGGACAAATTTATTGAGGATGAATCATACCTAGTATATTACAGAGCAGTTAATCCTGCTCTGGCATGCCTTAAATTTTAATTGGTGGCTATTGGACATGCCAAAGGAGTCACTAAGCACACACAACATACACAGTTAGGCTGCAAAGAAGTTCTGCTGGACACTGGTTTTTGCTGGCAAATGTTTTCCAAAATAACACGCTCAAGAGTGTTATTTTCTGGTGTCTCTCAATAGTGTCCACAGGTCACCGCGATGGCCCCGTTCGGAGAAATGGCCACGTCCCTGGGATCGATCTCCTCAAGCCGGAATGGGCTGGGGAGCACAAACCTCCCCCTGCTCCGGAGAGAAGGACCCGGTAGGGTTTAGCTTTGCTGTTGCAAATCAAGAGAAGGACATGGATTTGTGGCCTATCATCTTTGACAGTCTGCTCTAAACTGCTTATTTTAAAACAGGATAAGCAGAGGATTAATAACATTGCACAGCACAGAGCACCGGTTCCTCCCAGGGCGAAGGGAACACGGGAGCCTCAGCAGGTCTCTCCCCACTCATTCCCAGCAGCTGGATACCCTTCACTGCCAGGAGAATCGCCGGCCCCAGCAGCCAGGTCCCCCGAAGGGACCTGCAGCCACCTTGGACCACACCAAAATATCTTGTAGCCCCAAAGTATCCCCTGCTTTTCAACTACCGGACTGAAATAGTACTGAAAAACAACTTTGCTCCACCCAAATTAGGTGGAAAACATTTGTGGGGATAAACCTAAATGCTCCAAGGCAGCAAAATGAAATCATTTCAAGGTCACATCCCACTGCAAGATGGGGAATTTTTGCTCTCCCCACCACTTATTCTAGTTGGCTTACAAGTCTTATTTTGTAAAACATTTGCCAGTAAAAACCACTGATAAATACAGTATTTCAACCACCAAACATACACATATTTGCTAGTGAGCAGCCACCCTGCAGAGGCTGGGGGGTCAGTTCAGCCAAGCTCCTGTTTGCCCGGTCATTTTGGAGCAGATATCCCATCCCGTCTGCTGGATGGCCCCAGAGCACCCGCGGGGCCAAGGGGTGAGCAAGGAAGAGCAAGAAGGTCCCTTTCACACTTCTCCTGCAAGACCTTGGCGACTTGAAAATGCCACATTTTCAGCAAAGCAGCAGCATGTTTAATAAATCACATCTGTACGCCGCTTTATTCAACGGCACTGACAGTTTAGGATTGACGACACCCAGGGCAACCTCGTGTCAAGCACTCCTAATGAAAACTATCCCATTTTGCTCCAGTAGTAGCAGCTGCCAACAGACATAATCTACTGGCATATGGAGAAGGCCATGCTAATCCCTGCAAGGTCATTAACAAGAGGGTGAAAATTGCATGCAAAGCACCAGCTGGGGCATCCCCAGCTCCCTTGCGCTCCATGTAGCAGGGCCAGCAGAGGTGAAAAATGCAAGTGTGTCTCAGCAGGCCAAGCGTTTCTATTAAGAGCAGAGCTATTTCTGCCCTTTCCCAAACCAAGGAAATTCTCCCAGTGCACAACAGCAGGCCACAAGTGCCGCCTGCTTCCGCAGTCAGGAGCAACCCTTGGGGAGAGCAGCATTAAGGCTCTGTTGCTGCAGGACAGCTGGATCAGATGGGTTGGAAAAAGGTTTTTGTCCCCCTGCTTGCATGGGCCATGATCTGCTGCAGCAAACAAAGCTGGGATTCCATTCCCCTGCCCCCCAAAATGCAAAGGGCATCTTTAAGCCTTCCTTTCCAAGCATCTTTAAGCCACACTGACAAGCCCACACCTTGATTTCAGCATTTATTCCAGATAAGTTATGGAGTTAACTTAGCTAAGGAGTAACTAAGTTTCCAACCAATCTTCCCTTAGAAAGAAAAGAATTTGCTAAGAGCTGAAAAGCATCTGACTCCAGCACCATGCTCAGCCTCATTCTATGAGCAAAAGAGCAACTTTCCTTTGCACCATTCTCCCCCGGCTTCTCCCCAAAAGCACAACCAGAAAACTCTGCCCAAAGTGGGTTTCCTGCAAATAAACACCCTATTGCAGGGCTCATCTCAGGTTCACGCAACATCTACCTGTGCACATCATTATACACACATCAGCTCCAGGTCTATAATCCCAAATTCTACTCATATTTTTTGCTTGGAAACTCAGAATCTTTTGATTGTTGGTGCATTAAGCCATGCAAACATTTTTAAAGGCAATAAATAAAAAGATCTGTTAAAGCCCCCCAGCAAGAGCTACCTAAAACAAATCTTCGCCAATTTAAATCCCAGCCTGTATAACGATCAATCCCATAAACCCCATGATTGTTAACATTACTTTGGGTAATGTTTAAAAACATTAATTTCAAAAAATGTAATAGGAAAAAAGCTCTTTAAATTGGCAAAAAAGATAAATGATCTCCAGCAGTGTGACCTTTTTCCATACCACAATGACACTGAATCATTTTAAAGTTATTTACATTTTCATTCTTCCCTGGAAAAATGTTGACAAGGCTTTCACAGGCCGTAATGGATACTCAGCAACAGCTATGGAAAATGTAAC
Source organism: Tinamus guttatus (assembly GCF_059628265.1). Lineage (NCBI taxonomy): Eukaryota > Metazoa > Chordata > Aves > Tinamiformes > Tinamidae > Tinamus > Tinamus guttatus. The sequence goes on along the minus strand of NW_028288760.1, from coordinate 3,098,964 downwards.
TGCATCAAGAGCCCTTCCTCAATTCCTCTTCGCAGCTTTGCACAAAGCAGCTTTAATTAATGGCAAAGGGGTGACTTCATAACGAGCGCTCTCATTAGCGGGCCTGGCGGGTCCATTCGAAGTGACACAGTTCCCCAAAACAGGGCTAATGGAACCAGGATTTTTTTTAAAAAAAAAAAAAGAAACCACCTCTCCATCTTGAGCACATGCGACTTCGACCTCGCCTTTAAAGACTGAATTTGACCTCAAGGTTTGTAATTGCCACCAGGCTGCAGGTTCATCTCTGACCTGGAATAACTCCTTCCCAGCCCGAACATGCACCCACCAGCAGCTCATGACCAGCAGTGGTCATGGTTCCACCTCATGCACACACGGGCTGCACAAGTTGACCAAGGAGCCTATGGACATGTTATGATGCACATACGGAGCTATAGCATGAAATGCTCCGGTGATGGGGCCAGACTCGGTGCCACAAGCCCCTATCTGCCTGTCCCACCGTTGGGTGCCCCAGGGCCTCCTTCCTGCCCTGCTCTTCACCCCCAACCTGTTGGGCACGAGGGGAAGCACAACTGCATCGAGACCCTGCGCTGCAACGTGATCTCTGCTTGGCTTGATGCAATATTAATGACAAATAACGCACGGAGCCACCCGAGCGGTCGCGTCCCATCTGGGCTCTGCCGCAGGGAGAAACGAGGCCTTGTCCCAGCACCAGGGCCGCACTTGGGCCCATGAGCATCCATTGCCCTGGCTCTACGTCCCACCACTGCCTCCGAGAGCTCCATGGGTGATGGTGCCCTCCGAAAACATGCAATATCCCTTTGGACTATCCCATCTGAGCACAGCATGTCCAATTAGTGCTCCTCTAAGCTAATGAGCTCTTTCAGCTAACACAGGGAAACTTTTTTCCTGAAAATGATGATTTTTCATGTGACAAATTTAGTTAAAAATAAAAAATAAAACAAATTTGCCTGGGCAACAGCTTCGCCTCTGGGATGGATTGGTGCAATTGTGGTGGCCATGGCACAGCAAATGCCGGTGTCCCTCACTCACATCCTGCACATTAATCCGAGCGCCAACCAACAAGCCCATTCCTCTAGTCCAGAAAAACACTTGGGGGACCAGTGCTTTATTGCTGAGTGCATGATTAGTACAAATTAAAGCCCAAATAAGTTTTAATTTTGCCACACATTAGACAGCTTCATCAGAATACCCTTATCCCTCAGGGCCAAGTCCTGACGAGGACACAACAGGGGGATGCTTCAGCTAGAGCAATTAGGATGGTCCAGGAAAATTAATTTTGGAGTTCGTGGCAGCTTCCTGCTGAAGAGGGGCCGCAGCAAGGCAAGGATGGGCCAAAAATGAAAACGAAAAGGCCGTGCCAAGGGCTGCTAGCAGCAAAGCGCAGAGACGGGGCTGGCTCTGTGCCCTCCGCATGCTCTGCCCAAAAGCCTCATTTACTATGGAGCCAATTCCAAATGATGGACTCGGCTGCTGGAGCCCAGAACCCAAATGCAGAGCTTTGATGCCCAAACCCTGCCCCGTTGAGCTCAAGCGCCCTTTTGCTCTCCCTCAGATCTGCTCAGAGCCCACCAAGGTGTTTGCAGCCCCAAAAAGGGAGCCTGAGGGGCTGCATGCTGACCAGAGCGCCAGGCATTTAACTAAGCTGCAACACACAGTGTGGCACAACAAAACAGCAAAATTGCAACAAAGAGGGTTTTTCTAGGCCTCTTCCTGCCACCTTTAGTCCTTTCAGTGCATGCAACTTTACTCCATCAGCCTGGGACAAGCCACACAAGTCACCTGGGCTGCAGTCTGGATTGCAGGAGCTTCATCCCCCCTCCAGGAAGCAACACCCAGGGTTTTGCCCCTCCTGGAAAACTCTGGTGAGACTTAGTAGACCTCATAGCAGCAGCCACAGCTCAGCAGGGTACAGCTTTGTGGATAGGAGCCAGCAAGCAACCTGCAGCCTCTCAAACCTCATCCCACAGCACCAAGCTGAGCCCCTGGTTTTCAAGGGGAAAAACTCGCATGTTCAGACCCAGTCTCCTCAGCAATAAGCAGAAACATGTCCAGTTTAACCCACAACCTGTGCAGATACCCAGAGAGACCCTGCAGCAACTCAGCACCGCAATGGGAACCAGCTCCTGCCCAGGAGATCGCAGGGTGGTTGAAATCAGAAGAGACCCCAGGGATCACCTAGTCCTGCCCCTCTCAAGCGGGGGCACCTGGGCACAGGTCTGCAAGAACTGCCCCAAAAGCAGAGAGAAAATCACCCTCCTGCACACACAACCCACCTCAGCACACGGACAAGGCCTGAGGACACGGTGGCTGGGCTCATGCAGGACACGGTTGCACTGCATGCAGCTCTGGGACGGGGATGCCAAATGCTGCAGGAACGCTGGGAAAAGGGAGCTGGAAACAGCTGAGACCATTTATGAGCTGCCCTGGGCCTCACCTGTGCAGCCCAGGTGGGGCTGATCACGGCCAACTCTCCTTGCTGTTGGGAAGCTGCTTCCCAGTGGGAATGAAGCTCCCACCCCATGTAGGATCCCTGGCTGCTCTGTGCCCTGTTAAACACCCCCCGGTTTAGACCCACACTGCCCTTAATCAGGATTCTCCGACTGCGCAACTTCCCAGCTCGGGAACAGCATCCACCCTCGGAGAGTCAGAAACGATCCCTGAATTAATTTAGATTTCCCACTGCCTCGTTGGGCCAGCTGGACGCCACACGCTTCATCGTCCCCGCGCGGCGCCCGGTCCCCGCGGGCCACTTGGCACTTTATAAACCTGTCAAGGCCCCGGAGCCGGCGGCGGGGGCTCCGCAGCATCCAGCCCTGGCGCTTCTGCAAGTGAGGAGGGTTGGTTTGTGCTAAAGTTCCATTTAAGGGCAAGCAAAAAAAAAAAAAAAACCAATAAAAATAAAAATAAAAAGTACCGTGTGATTTATTTTAAGGTACCCAAACTGCTGCAAACTGCAATGCTTCCAGATCATGTTTTTATCCTGGGAAACTTGAGATTGCCTCCAGAGTCATTTGCATTCACCCCCTCCCTCCCTCAGGCTGTTAAGTGTCTTTTTGAGGACTAGAGCATCAAGCACCTGCATCTTTCTCTAGAAATCAGAGATTTCTGCATGTGCCCGACCAAGCCGGTTTCCCAAAGAGATTATTTTTCTCCCTTCTCCCAGCACCTCCGGCACTGAATTCTTTTCCCTTCTTTTCCAGCAGGTTTCAGGGGGTTTCCTTGCGGGATGCTGCGCGTCCGGGCGCGCAGCTGACGCCGCCAGTGCCGTTGGGTCCCGCGGGAGCGCGGCGCGGCCACGGCTGCTCGCCGCTATTCTCCGCAGCCCGGCGCGTTGTTGCTTCATTAAGCGCCAAATTGTGACATTAATTCTAACTGCCCTGTGGAGATGTAGCTGTCAGGAGTGATTTAGTCGCCTCCAGCTGACTCCGGGCGGCAGCGAGGGGCTTCCAACTCCGCCAAGACGGAGGAACACGGCCGAGCGCAGCAGGAGAAGCCCGGGGAGCTCAGGGACAACAACTGCAGGGACATTCCTGGGGCTGCTGTCGCTCCACAGGACCCAAGGGGCCCTTGGGTCTCTCCTCCCACCGGAGCATCGTGTCCCCTGTCCCCTGGCAGCAGCAGCGGGTGCCCAGGCCCCAGGACCCCCGTGTTGGGCTCTTAGTGCCCCATGGGACACGCAAGGTGTCAAAGCTGCCGTGGTGCTACCAAGTCTGTTTAAACCCAGGAACCTTGTGCTTTCGGCTGTCAAACTGCTTCTCATCCCAAATTACAAGATGCCGAGTGGGCTGCTCTCCGGCTGCTCCCATGGAGAGAGAGGATCCCCAGTCAACCACATGCTCTTAGTTTTATTTGTTTTTTTTTTCAAAACAATTTTCTTCTCAATGGGAAGAAAGCATTTCTACCCCTGGGCACTCGAGGCTCAGAAGGGCCAGGCTGAAACACAACCCCCTGCGTTTCCTATGAGGGCGCACGGGGCCGTCGTGGCCCACGCTGGGAACCTAGAGCCCTTTCAGAGCGAAGCACAAAGGAGAGGGGGGAAATTCGTATTTCCAGCTTTCCTAAATTCAGGAATCTAACAGGAATTCCCAGAGTGTGTGGGACAAGCGACAGGTATTTTCTGTGAGGGAACATATGCAGAAAAAAAAAATCAATAAAATACTTATTCAGCAACTATATTTCCAGTGTTTTTATAAAAACTCATTGTTCTAAAGTTAGCTGCATTTCTTTATTTCTGGTCCTATTATCTTCCTGTCAGTCAGTCTCTTTGGGGAAAGTGCTCTGCATGCTCAAGCTGCCGGGGTGCATCGGTGCAGAGCAACGAGCAGATTTGGGGTGTTTCTAGATCGCAGAGCAAAGGAGCAGCAAGGGGGACAATGAACACTGAGTTGGCCCCGCGTTTCTCTGCCAAAAGCCGCCTGCTCCCGTGCACGGTGGTTATCCTGGCCCTGCTGCAGCCCTTCGCCCGGCATTCCCAGTTGCTCCGAGCAGGGACTCTTGCAGCACCAAGGCTGCACTACGGCCATGCATGCACCCGTTTTGCTTTTAGGTTTAACCCTATATCCCCGGAGCGCTAAACTCAAGGTAACAGGAAGAGGGGGAAACCAGGAAGATGCATAGGCAGCTTTGGCATTCAAGGAGGAATTGGAAAATCCAGCCCCGCTGCAAATATCATCGGTACCGGGGCAGCAGGAGCAACGAGCAGGCAGGTACCGCGCTCCCCCCTGCCCCGGTACCGTTGCACCGGGGGCAACGGGCGCTTCAGAAAAGGTGAGAAACAAAAGCCTGGGGTTTGCAGGCATCATCGCCTGCCACCTGGTGCCCCCCAGGGAAAGCGCCGCCTTCCCAGGGGAATTGGAGGCTCAAAACACATAGGCTTTGTATATGTATATATATACACCAATATATATCCACCTGCCATCCGATTCTTAGCCTGGAGACTTCAATAAATAGTGTTTGATTCTGCGTGGAGGAGCATGAGCACAGATATTTGTATATGAAAATGGGACACTCATGTCAGGCCAAGCTTAATTCCCTGCTGTATTTTTCTGGTTTCTTATTGAGCTATTTCATATCCGGCTTCTGGATCTTCACCCACCCACCTTTCGGTATGAAACCAGACTGTATCAGAACATGCTATTTTAGGTTGCTCGGTCACCACAGATTTCTCCCACAGGTATTTCTGCCTTTGCAATGAACTCTGGAAAAATAATTGTGACCCATCAGAAAGATCCCATCTGCGAGCGGGGCTTGCGCAGCGCGATCGGCACCGCGGCCTCCAAGACGAGCGGTCCCCGGACGGCCACTTTTTGCTTCTGGTTATCAAAGCATTTCTGGTTGTCAAAGCAGTGGGATTGTGTCTGAGTTTAAAGGCCCTTTGCTGAATCATGGCCTCAGGTTTCTGAGGGCTTCTGTTTCGACCTTCAGGGACTGTATTTCCCTACACCCATCGGTGTGAATTTAGCAAAAGACTATTTAAAGTTGAGCTGACAAATTTATTGGTAGTCGTGACGTATTTGATCATCAGAGAGAAAGTGAGAATATAAATAAAAGACACGGGACATTCACATGATCTACAGTTAATTCAATAATCTTTACAGGTAACACTATACACATCGCCTTGCCGTTCCCCACGGTCAGCTCCCCGTAAAGGCCTCGTGCGGAGACGGAGCAGCCGAAGAGCAGCCTGAAACCGGCCCAAAACCACCTGCGGAGAGACCTTGCGAGAAGGTATTTGGCACCGAGACATTGGGGCGGCTCTGAGGCGCTTTGCAGTAAAGCTGGCGCGAAGGAATCCATAAAGAAAAGCAGAAGTTGCACAACCCAGAGCCCCTCGTGTCCCTGGGTCAGGAAAAGCACCCCTTGAGCCCGGGAGAAAAGGGTGGTTATGTGGTAGCAAATACATCTATTCACCACTTAATGCTCGTATGGAAGGATAAAACTAGCCGCCTACAAATTAAAAGGTGAAAAGCAGAATTAACATGTCATCTCCACTGTACAAAGGAAAAGGGTTGTTGATAAACGATTGGCATATTAAAGAGATTCCACTTTAGAAAAGTTAATGTAAATTCAAAATTAAACAAAACATACCGCGTCGGTGCGCTTTTAAAAAATCTGCTGGAAGAACAGAGAAGTTTTCTACCATGGATTTCTGAAGTGATTCACTATTAACATTTCTCCGCTAGAAATATAGACATCGCCACACCTTTTACCGTGGATGAGGGCTTTATTTTTCTCTTAAAAAGGTTTCGGTGTGGATACGTGATGAAGCAAGTCCTGGCTTTGAAGAATGCACTGACACCAGAAAGCAAAACACCTTATATCGAATCGGTAAAGCGCGAGTCTCGGTGTTGAGCCGCAGCTGCGCTGGGATGCTCCTTCGGCCGGCGGCTGCTCCGCGGTCCCTCCGTGCCCGCAGCCCGGCCGTCGTCCCTTCCCAAAGCAGACGACGCTCAACGGCACCGAGTCCTCTCCCTTCGCCGTGCCGGAGCCTCTATCAAAACTGAGCGTGGTCGACTTCATCTAGCCACGAGGCCGGGCTGGCGGGGAAATCCGGGTAGCCGCCGCTGCTGCCGGTGGAGAGGTCGGAGCTGGGTCCGTTCCCGGGCAGCACGCGCATGCCCGGGGGCACCCCCTGTCCGCCCTGGCCCATGAGGCCCAGGCCGCCGTCTGGGTAAACGAGGCTGGAGATGAGGGGCTGGTGGCCGGGCAGAGCCTGCAAGGAGGCCGGCGACGGCGGGATCCCGAAGGGGCTGCTGGAGCGCAGGTCGTGGTACTGCTCCGGAGGCGCGAGGCCGCCGGCATCCAGCGCGAAGCTGCCGTTGCTCCCGGCCGCCCTCCCCAGCGCCGGCGAGGCCTCGCTCAGGTTGCTGTAAATCCCGTTGGAATGGCTCATGTCCGACATGGACGGCTCGTCTGCAAGGGAATGCGAGCGGGGTGAGCGGGAGGGCAAAGCGCCCGCCGCGCCGGAGGTCCCACGTGCTCCCAGCCTGGATCCGTTGGACAGATGGGAGCTGAACGGCCACTCGTCACCTGCAATTCCTGCTCTTATCATCCCTGTTTTGTTAAGAAATCTTCACAGAAAGTCAGGGGATTCATTTTTTTTTATGACTGGTAATGCCTAATTCATTTGAAATTTTTAAAAATATGTGTGAAAAGTAGGTATTAAAATATAAGACTGTGATTTAAAATTCATCTTTTAAAGGGCATGGAGTTTAAATTCTTTCCACCTTTTCTCTGCATTTCTGTTTGGCCCTGTATTTCTGTTTTTGCCATCAGTTTTAGGAGCTACCTGAGTGCCCACCGATTCAAAAAAAACTCCCTCATCGCTCAGAAAAACCTATTAAATTTCAGCATATTTGGCTGCTCAGGGACAGGCAAGTGAAAGATGTCCAAACAATTTAAAAATATTAAAAAAAATAGTTCTCAGCAAGCAATTGTTTGCATTATTGCAGGCTTTGCAGCTGCTGAGCGTGGTTTTGTTGCCAAGGACACAAATCTGTTTGGGGGAGCAAGCTATCAATAATTGTTTAATATTTTTCGTTATTATTTATGGTATATTCATATTTAATGATGCTCATGCACAGAGTGTATAAACAGACTTGGAAATCAAATTGTTTTTAAGAATACAGGAGAGAAGCTGGACTGCAAAGCTGTGGGTGTGTATACATACATGCGCTCTGGACACATAACTGTGTAAATATGTACACACTGCTTTGCATTTCTGGTTTTCGCTTGTGTACCTAAAAATGATGGAAACCCTGACACACGCACGGAGCTGGAGGCTGCAGGGACACGGGCAGGAGGCGCCTGTCCCCAGGGAGCAGCTCCGATGAGCGGTGAGCACCGATGTCCCCGCGCGGAGCCGCATCTCGTGCCCGCAGCAAGGACAGAGAGGAGAGGCTGAGGCTGCCGGGGCTGAGAGCCGCCACAGGGGCTTCCCTGTGCTGATCCGCAGGCATCTCTGCTCCAAAAAACAGGAGCTCTCGTTACAGAAACCTCCTAGCTTAAACCAATGTATTTTGCAGAGAGAGAAGACTTTCCCACTGCACTGGGCAGGGCACCCTAACTCATAGCTGTGCAAATAAAATCATCCTTAAATAGGGTGAAAAAAATCTGTATGTACTTCTTGCCATAGAAACATTCAGTTCTGTGGTTCTGGACTCTCTGGATTTTGGATTTCTGAGTTCCTTGAGAAGACTGTATGTGAGGCACTCGCAGCGCGTGCCCAGGTGATTCTTATGGTACTCCCTCCCTCCTTCCTTTTGGGCTCTTATTTTTCACTCTTTATGATACTTTTGGAAATTATTACAGTAGCACTAAAGGGTTGAAATGACCCTAGGCAGAGAGCCGGGTGTTTGCATGGCAGGCGGATGCACAGCTCACCCGCAGCGATGCCCCACCTGGGTGCACTGACCTGTGAAGGAGACCTCAGCGTCACTGTCAGGCCCTTCCTCCTGGATACTGTCCTTGTCCGACTTGGAGGTCCCCCGGGACCGCTTCATGTTCCTGAAGTACTGGCCCCACCGCTGCCTCCCGGCATCTTTCTTCAGCCTCTTCTCCTTGGCCCTCCGGTTCTGGAACCAGACCTGCGGGCAGGGCACAGCGGGGAGCTGCCTCTCTGTCCCTCGGGGCTGTCACTTGTCACTGTCCCCTCCCAGACCTGCACCTCCCGCCCCAGCGCCCCGGGCTGAGCCCTTGGGGACCCCACTCACCTGCACCACCCGCATGTCCAGCCCTGTCTCCGAGGAGAGCTGCTCCCGGACGTGCCGCGCCGGCTTGGGCGAGTTGTTGTAGGCGTTTTTGAGGGTCTCCAGCTGCTTGGCGGTGATGGTGGTGCGGGGTCGCTTTGCCGTGGACTCTGCCTCTGCCAACACGGAGCGAGTTAGCAGGGCAGGAGCTGCCTGGAGCCGAGATCCTCAGGGACGGGGGAGCTCCCTCTTCCCTCGCCAAAGGTTGATGCTCCCCATATCCCTCCCTCTCCCCTGGACCAGGCTGCTGGATGAGAGGGTGTTGGGGGGGGGGGGCGCTGAGCTGTCTCTTGCCCCCCCTCAGCAGGGGACAGGGCCGGGGTACCTCTCTGCTTGGCCGTCTCGTAGTCCGCCTTGCAGACCAGCCTGCTGTCCTCCATGAGGTAGAACTCGTCGCCGGTGGCCAGCTGCCGCTTGCAGACGATGCAGGCGAAGCAGTGCAGGTGGTACACGAAGTCCTGGGCGCGCCGCACCACCTGGGTCGGGGGGATGCCCTGCTGGCAGGCGGCGCACTTGGTCCCGAAGCGCCTGGCGAGGACAAGCGGAGGCGGCTGAGCGGGCGGCAGCGGCTCCGCGCAGCGCCCCGGACTCGATCCTAATCCCGGCTCTCATCCCCGCGTCCCGGTCCCGATCCCGACCCGTGTCCCGGCTCCCGTCCCGATCCCGGCGCTCTCCGTGGTGCTGAAGCGGCCCCGGCCCCGGCGCTGTCCATGGTGCTGAAGCGGCCGCGCTCGGAGCTCTCCGTGGTGCTGAAGCGGCCCCGGCCCCGGTTCTGTCCGCGGTGCTGAGACCCCGCGGCCGTCACCGCTCCCGGCACCCCCGGCCCCGCCGCCCCGGCGCACACGGCGCTCCCGGCACCCCACGCACTTGAAGAAATCCTCCTTGCAGTAGACGCCGTCCCCGCGGCTGAAACACTTCTCGGCCAGCTGCGTCTGGCAGTCGGAGCATTTCAGGCACTTGCTGTGCCAGTGCCGGTCCAGGACCTTGAGGATGAACCTGTCCACGATGTGCTGGTTGCAGCCGGCGCACAGCGGGATCTCTGCGGGGAGGCAGTTTCGCGTCAACCCGTCGCCCCGACGGCCCCGCTCTCGGCGCCGCTGCCTCCCCGCTCCTGCCCGGCCTCCCGCCGTTGCTGCAGCCCGATGGAGGGTCGGGAGGAGCAGAGAAACGGCACGAAAAAAGATCAGATTCGTTCCAATTCGTTGCCGCCGCTGGCTGCGAGCCGCCCGTCAGCGCTGCTCCCCGCGCAGGGAGACCCGCGGCCGCGCACGCCGAGCAGAGTCGCCCAGGGACCCCGGAGAGAACGGGAAAGGACACGAGAGCAAAGAAAATAACCTCAAGGCCGAGCGCCTGCGAACTCACAACACAGTTAATCCGGGCTCGTTTTAGTTTGTTTGTTTTTCTTCCCCCACGCTTCCAAAACCCACACGCAAATAACAGCGGGGAAGAGCTGGTAGAGTGAGGGGAAAAATGCTAGAATTAATGAGAATTGTACTGAGAATAAAAATCCCGTAGGCTTGTCCCGTGGCCCTGCGGCTGCCGACAGATATAATATAGATACAGATATAAATGTAGGTATAAAAATAGACATTTAAATATTAAAAAAATACGAAAATGTAGGTATAAAAATACACAGATATAGAGACATAGATATAAAAATGACGATATATAGGAATAGATATAGATAGGAAAAGATAAAGATAAATAAATATAGATATATCCGTATAGATATATAGAAATAGATGCAGCTGTATAGATATCCGTATAGAGAGATAACTATATAAGGACACGCATAGAGATGTACAGCTGTAGACAAGGGTAGAGGTAGAGACGATATCGGTTTAGGTATAATCGTTTCCTCGACAATTAACCAGCACCAAACAGATAACGGCAGCGGCGACCTGGGCCCTGCGCCGACGCGGCTGCCCCGGGAGAGCCGGGCTGGAAGGGGCTCCCAGCTGCCACTCCAGCACCGGCGCCGGCCTCGGCACGGGAACACGGCAAAGCCCCGGGACACGGTAAAACCCCGGGACACGGCAAAGCTCTGGGATACGGAAACACGGCAAAGCCGCAGTACGCGGGAACACGGCAAAGCCCGGGGACACGGAACAGCTCGAGGACACAGCACGGCACGACCCCTGCCCGGGGCCCCCGCGGCTCTTACGCTGCATGGGTCCTCGCGGGCCGCGGCTGCGGCGCTTCAAGCGGGGCCCCGGGGCTGGCGGATCTTCCGCGGGCGCGGGCAGAGCCCCGCGCCGCCCCGCTCCCGGGGCCGCGATTGGGGTGCGAAGCCGCGCCGGGATCTCCCCCCCCACACACACACGCACCCCACCCCCAGATTCCGGCGACAACAACAACCCCCGGCGCTGCCCCCCCAGCAGAGCCGGGGATTTAATTCGCTCAAGAGGGATATTTTTAGCCGCCGGTCCTTGTTCGATGCCGGCTGGAAGAGCCGGGCAGGGCATCGCGCTGTATTTAATCCGCCCCCGCCCGGGGCCGGCGCCTGGGGTCTCGTCCCCTCCCGCCGCCCCTTGGCTACCGGCGACAGTGGAGGGCGACTTGCTCCGGGGCGCCCGGGAAACGAAAACCGGGCGGAGCAGCGGCCCGACGGGGCCGGCGGCGGGCGGAGGGGCCAGGCGGCCCCCGGGGCTGCACCGGGGGGGCTCCGGGACGGGCAGCGCGGGCCGCTCCCGGGAACTCGTTGTCCGCTGCGCCCGGAGCCTCGCTCGGCGCCGCCGGAGCCCGGGCCTCTGCGCCCCGGGACCGCGGGGCTCTTTATGAGTGCCAGGTCCCGCGGGCGAATCGCGCTTCCCCGCGACTCCCTGCGCCGCTCGCGGCTGTTCCCCTTCTCCCCGCTCCAAAACTCTCCTGATTTGCAGCATCCAACGCACAACCGGCCGCGGCTGCAACCGCCGCGCTGCGGAACGGCCCGGAGGGAGAAAACGGGCTGGAGACCCGACGGCTGCCGGGCCCCAGGGGCTCTCCGAATCCGGCCCCGGCTCCTTCGCCGGCGGCTCTCGCCGCAGACGGGGCCGCTCGGTTGGCACCGCGACCTTCCTGCTCGGCTCTTCTTTATATTGTTTTTAAACCGTGGGCAAGTGCGGAGCCGGACGGGCAGCGACGCGATGGCCCGGGCGGCTCTGCCCCGCTCCGGCACCCGGCCCGGCCCCGCACACGAACCGGCCGCCCCGGGGTGCGCAGAAGCCGCGCGGTTCCCGCCCGCCCCGGCAGCCCCGGCGCTCCCGCCGTTCGTTAAACGGGGAAGAAAATTTCGTTTCGGGAAGGAATCAACGGGCGCTTTTCCTGGGGCGGGGGATGCGCGGCCGGAGCGGGAGCGAGAGGTGCGGGACGCGGCCGCCGTCGAGGGAGAAGCGGCTGCTCGAGACGCCGCATTTCGTTCTCGCCCTCGTTGTGCGGGGAGCGACGGGTGGAGAGCCCGAGCTCAAGCCCGACGGGACGGGAGGGACCGAAACGGGTCGCTTATTTCGGGGAAGGGGCAGGATGGAGAGAGGGACGCGTGGTGAGAGCCGTCGGGCCGGAGCCCCGCACCGCGGCGTCGGGCCGCCCGCTCGCAGCCACCCCCGGGGGCGGCCCGTCCGTGTCCCGGGGAGCCCGTCGGGGCCGGGGGAGCCGCTGTCCGGCGGTGCCTCCGCGGGGTGGGGGGACGCGGTGCCTCCCGCCCCTCACCTGGGCTCCGCGGGAAGGGGCAGAGCTCGGCGGCCTTCTCGGAGCCGGCGCGGACCCGCTCCAGCAGCATCGCGGCGCCGTCCGAGGTGCGCGCCGGGCTGCGCGGAGTGGCGGAGCGGCGCGCGGGGCAGCGCAGGGCAGCGCGGCGGGGGTGGCCGCCGCCCGGGGCGGAGCGGGGCCGCGCGGGGGGGCGGAGCGGGCGGGGGGCGGCCCCGCGGCGCGTTGCACCGAGGGGTCCTCGGCAGCACAAAGACGGCGGCGGGGGCTGGGGGGGGCTGGGAGCCGCTGCTCCCCGTGGGCGCGGAACGGGGCCCCCCGCACCGGGAAGGAGCAGCCCGGTGCGGGGTGAAGGGCTCCCCTGCACGTGCGGCAGTTGGGGGGCCAGGGCTGCGTGTGTGCGTGTACACGCGTGTGTGTGTGCGCGTGTATACACGTGTGTGTGTGTGTGCGTGCACACGTGTGTCCGTGTACACATGTGTGTGTACACATGTCTGTGCGTGCACACGTGTGTGTACACGTGTGTGTGTGTGCGTGCACACGTGTGTCCGTGTGCACATGTGTGTGTACACATGTCTGTGCGTGCACACGTGTGTGTGCACGTGCATGCACACGTGTGTGTGTGCGCGCGTGCACACGTGTGTCCGTGTACACGTGTGTGCATGCACACGTGCATGTGTGCGCACTTATGTGTGTGTGCATGCACACATGTGTGTGCACGTGTGTGTGCACACGTGTGTGTGTGTATACTTGTGCGTGCATGCGCACGTGTGTGTGCATGCGCACATGTGTATGCGTGCGTGTGCACACGCACACGTGTGCATGTGTTGTGCATGCATGTGTGTGCGCACACACGTGTGTGCATGTGCTGTGCACGTGTGTGTGCATGTATATGTGTGTGCACACGTTGCGGAGACTTTGCATGCGTGGGGAGTTTGCACGCGTGGGGGGGGGTGTACGTGTGGGTGCACACACATGGGGTGTGCACGCGTTCAGGGGCCACACGTGTGCACACTTATAGCTCCATGGGGTGTGTGCGTGCGCGTGGGCGGCACGGGGACCCGTGTGCACGTGCGTGTGCAACTGTGCGCGTGCACAGGCTCCTGCGCGGCATGTGCCGCCCAGCCCCTGCCCTGGCGTGGGCGCGCGCAGGGCTGCGGGTTTCCGCGAGCTCCCACGCGCGTGTGCAGCTTCCCGGCTGCTTTGGGGCGTTCGCGGCCTCGTGTGCGCGTTTGGGGCGTGTTTGGCAGCTGTTTGCACACGCGCGCGCGCCGACGCGCGTGTCAGGGCGCGCGGCCCCGTGCGCGCTCGCGCCGCGTGGCCCCGGCAGCCGCGCCTGATAATTGTGGTTGTTACTGCGAGCCCCTTAATCCCCCGAATCCCTTTAGCTCCTGCTCGCGGGGATTACAAATTAATAAAAGCAGCTTAGGGGCGGGAGCCGCCCAACACACATATGTTCCTGGCGGGCGGCAGCGCGGGGACTTTCGCCCGCCCCCGGGGGTGGCCCAGGGTGGTGGCCGGGGACAGTGGCCACCCCGCACCCCCCCGCCCTGTCCCATCGCTGCGCATGGAGCCCCCCGTGTCCCTCCAGGCGCGTCCCCTCGCGCGGTGCCGGCGGCCTGGGGACACGGCCGAGCTGCAGGGCTGGAAAATAAGGCAGGACGGGGGGCACTGGGGCCGGCAGCAGCATCTGGGGAGCCCAGGGGAGCACCTAGAAACCCGCGGTGCTGCCGGTGTCACCTTGGTGTCCCCAAGCGCGTCCGGGCAGCGGCTGCATGGGGACACCAGGAGCATCCCCGGTGCCTGCCCCGCACGCGGTGACGGGCGCAGGGGCTCGGCTAAGCTCCCCTTTGTAAGTGGATTTTTTTGTCTGATCCTCCGAGGAAGCAGTTGGGGCAGCCCTGGGGGTCTCCCCTCTCCCAGGGAGCTGAGGCCCCGTCCCCGAGCTCCAGTATCACCAGGTCCTACATGGAATTACCTGCATGGCCTGAAAGGGAGCGGAGCACAGGCCGTCCTGCCCAGACAGTTTAGCTAAAAACATCCTGGATACCTAAAAAAAAAAAAAATCCAAATGCAGCATTTTGCCCAAATGTTTGCACTTTATTTTGAACAAGCACATTAGCTTACGGTTTAGTACAAAATGGTCACTTTTCCTTCCCGGAGAGAGGTATGAGACTGAGTAAAAACAAAACAAACCAACCAAACAAAAAGACAGGACAATGTCAAATTCTGGAATTAAAATAAATAAAACACTTAAATTACTGAACCGGTATATTCACCACTTAACACCTCAAATGCAATACAGAGATCTAGAAAATACAGTTTGAACCTTTTCTAAAATGGTTGTTCACATCCAGGTCCGAAGCAGAAGTGCAGGACGTATATACACACTGTTTGGAATTAAAAATGGCAATTCCGGAGAATAATTTCATTTGGTTTCTTTAGCACTTGTGTTTTTTCTTCCCCTGACCTAACATATGCCCTTGTACTCTTATTTTCTCTGCAGATTTAGCATTTCCTTCTTAAATAGCAAAGACGACTCCATAAATTATAAAGGGCCAGAAATCCTTCTGGAAAGTGACTCTCAGGAGTTTTTGTATGATGTCTAAGTGTTTATAAAAGCTTTTGTGATGCAATACAACACACAAATGAGAGTTTTGGGTCTGAAAAGATGGTAGTTGAGGCATTTTTATGAAGGGAATAGTTCACCTGGCACCTCAGCTACCTACGAAGCACCGCAGCAAAGCAGCATCTCCCCTTCCAGGGCGGACTCGCTGCCTCCTTACCGTCCGAATGTGCAAAAGGACAAGTCGTGGTTACACAGACACAAACTCAGAACGAATGAACCAAGATTTACGCAGCGCAGTCGAGGTCCAGGCAGGTCTCCACGTGCTCGGCCCTGCTGGCAGAGGGAGTCTCAGCGACCTTCTGCTTTCAGCATTCCCGGGAAACGAGTGGGCTGGAACCACTGGGAGCTTCGAGATCTGGTCATTTCGCCACATTTCCAACAGAGTCAAGGCAGCATCAAGTCAACAGCACGTCACAGAAAAGTAACATAACCCCAAACACATAAGCTGCTGTTTTAATGTTGAAATAATTCCTACAGACCTGCAAAACCTTTTAATGTGCAGGGGGAAACAAGCTGAACAAGGGACAGTTAAAGCTACTCGGTAAAGTTCAAAACAGCAGCAAGAATCACCTATTTCCCTATACAATGTTATTCCTGGTAGGAAATTCAGTCCTACCTAAGCTGGCTAAATTTTCTACCTTCAGTACCTATGTTGCCCTATGGACCTACTTCAGGGACACTAAACTTGGAGTTTTTGGCTCATTCTACCCAGTTAAGTCACATAAACATGGCCCAGTTTTCCAGCATAAATTTGAAATCTCTGGGCCATCCTCTTAATTAACTTACCCTGGGATCTTTCCCTGGATCCTAGTACAAAACTCAGGGCACTCAAGAGCCAGCCCAGACTCGCTATTCCTGCTGTTTCACTCTTTCTATAGCTGCTTACAAGTAGTTTTAATACGGAAGCAGATCCCACAATTACAGGGATTCTGATTTTTGACTCGAGTTTCTCAGTGAAGAAGATCTGATTATGAAGAACATCCTTGCTGAGTTTTTGTGCTGATTTGTAGCCCGTTTCTACTGCAGAGTTTCCAGCTTTTCATCTGGGGCTGATGATGGCAATAAGAGATCACACTAACCATCCAGTGAAGAATGATACCATGTAAGAATGAATTAGCCAGGGACTATTTACTCCTCCTCGCGTAACACAAGAGCTAGGGACCATTCAATTAAGAGTTACAAATGTAAAACTGAAAGGAAAAGCCTTTTTATATAACATAATTAATCTGTAGAACTCACTGCCACAAGAAAACATCGAGGCCAAAACCCATTAGGATTAACTACAGATTAGGTAATGGATAACTAGAACATGCTCAATTACAATGGATAGGATTATAAACTTCGCTAGCCAGGACGTGAATTATCCCCACAGCTCGGATCAAAAAGGACCTCCTATTCTGAAGGGGAATTTTGTAACTGGTTCCATGTTTTCTTCCCGCTGGGATCCTGGACAGACCCGTGGATATGGAAACGCCATGGCCGTGTTCCCAGTTGCTGCCACATCCCAGAATGGAGGAGCTCTTGGACTTAAACTTCCCGTTTTGACCGGATCGGTGGAGCACGGCGGGAGAAGGACAAGATAACGAGGCTGCTGTTTCTCAATGTACCTGGAGAAGTTTTGCAGCTGGCAGGTGATGCTCTCTGTGAGCTCAGGGCTGGTGATTCCAGCACAAAGTTCTTACAGTGCCTCAGAAATGGAGGAGATGGATTTACAGCGTAATGGATTTACAGTGTCACGAGAAGATGAGTGCATCCACGTCCATACGTTGGTTCTGGTGCACTGATGCCACTGTAGTCTCATTTTCCTTCATTAAAAATCATGTTTTCTTTCACAGGAGTTCATCAGAACTGGCTTCCCCCTGACTGACACAACAATAATGACCTAACGACTCTTCTCAATCATAAATTAGCTGATCAAAGTCACTTGCCTCGTGCTCCATTAACGTATCCAAAAGCGGAGCAGGAAAAACACTGGGTCCAACTCTGGTCTTGCTTAGTTCTGAACTCTGTAAAACGATGGCAGTAGCAGCAAAATCAGAATCTGGCTGCTTGTAGATACACTCAGGGCCCCAGAGCTCTCATCCTAGCAGAGGCATTCACGGGTTTGGCTGGAACATGTAAGGGAATGGAAGACTTATCTGAACACTTAATACTTTTTACTTTAAAGATGTAATGGGACTAGAGGTTTAGAATTGCTTAGTCAAAACAGAACTTGTTTCCTAAAAATCAAAGCTGTTGCTCCTCCAAAGATAAGGTATCAGTATAATTTCAGTAATCCTATGGGTAAAATCTGGATTTATATATATATTAAAAAAAAAGACAAAGTACAGAAAACAATATCCAATTTCTTTCCCAAACCAGGCACAGTTAATAATGTAGGGATATAGTGTTTAGTTTGCAAATGAGTAAAGGATGTAGATGGTGAGTCATGGAAAATCTTAACCAGAAACTGCAATTCTTCCTGCAGCAGACACTTCACGACAGCACTATGTGCCCACGGCAGTCAAAGACTGGGACTCTTACAGCAAGCTGCATATTGAGCTAGCACAACGGTGGAATGAATTGGGAAGAAAGGGTTCTGAAACAAGGAACATTGTATATAAAATCCCTGATCATAAATATTAAAGCTGCACCTGGAACCGAACAGCCACGTACAATGAAAACTTTGCTTCTGATGTAAAATTCTATACAGATAAACGATAATACTTCACTTTCCACCGCTTGGATCTCATTCTGAAAAAAAAGTACATTATCATTAAAAATAAGGATGATGCTACATACAGTACAACACACAGACTCATGTCTATGTTTGAAAATCCAATCCCTAAGAATGACACCGACTGTTTGGTCTCTTTATGATCAGCTGATTCAACTGCACTTTTACCTCTATCTTTGTCAGGGGCATGGTTTGCTATTAGCTTATCTAACACTTTAGATTTGGGGTCTTGTGCATTTTCTTGGCCCAGGATCTTATTTTCTTTGTTTCCACTTGGTTTCTTCAGCAGATTTTTGTCTTTTGTCTCCCCTGTATCTCCAGGTTCAACTTCATTGGAGTCAGTTTGCCCTTCACAGTATTTATATAAAATATTTTCATTGCTGTAGTGATTCTTCATGAATTGTAGAACTTGGTCTTCATTCCAGCTGTGTAATCCTTTAATTTCTTCATGACATGCAGGGCAAAGGTCGGGAGTTGGCCACTGAACTTTGGGAAATTTTGGATCTTCACTCAAATCACCTAATTGGGAAGGGAAAAAGAAGTTAACAGAACAAAACCCAAAATCAACAGTGAATGAACTAAAAAAGCTGAACCATCAGCCACTTCAAATAGTTAGTTTTGATCTATCCACAAATATTCTTAAGGATGAAAAAAACACCCAGCATTAACAGTATGTTTTGATCAATCCAAAGACAATCATGAATGATTTGAATTTTTCCTTCTGGAAGCACCAATTATGTTCTGAGGTATTACTTCCTCTTTCAAATTCCAAACACCAGATCACAATCACTCTCCTTTTCTCTAAGGAAAAGCTGCAGCATTCAAATTCTGGAATGAGAGCATACCACAACGGCCACGGTAGCTTCTGCAAGGGATTAGAGCTACCGCCACCAGGGCCCTTCAGGGTTAATTTGAGTTACGGTTCCAAACAAACTGCTCTTTTGCACTCAGACCTCCCTAATCCCCAGGCTTGGTTTGTAACAAGCCATTTCACAGCAAGAGACTTGCAGATAACTTCATGTTTCTATCCTGTCAACTATTCCAGCCTTACTTGCTTTTTTTCCCTCCGCCTCCGATTTGTTTTATTACTACAGCAAATTATTGTCAGTATTTTATCATTATCATATTTGTCAGTTTTAACCTTTGAACATATAATGCTGTCTCGAGCTAGATCCAATTTTAATATTTCCATTGCTCTTAGGGGTGGCCACCTTTCTGACTTTGCATCAAAGAGCTGTCCATTGCAGCACTAAAAATATTGTAGAGCTTGGATGGTGATCACCAGAACAAAAAATTTCTACCTTAAAATTTTACTTATTTAATTTTTATTAGTACATTAACCCTTAGAAGATTTCACAGATATATACAGATTGGTACCTAAAGTGAGCAGCTTGTTTTTAGCATCCTCTAGCCTTTAAAAGGCAGCAGAGTCCCCCCGGATACCCACAAGGCTGGCTGCAAGCTTCCCTTTGAGGCAGCCTGCATTCGAAAAGCAAAACGAAACCTCTCTGTAATTGATTCTTTTTCTGTAGAGAAATAGAAACAAAATATCTTCCGGGAAAATTACAAACAGAAAACTTGGTGTACTCAGTATTTCCCTGCCAAAAAGAATGCAGTAAATTTTGTATGTTTTAAAGCGAAAGAATCAAACAGAGTGGAGCCATCCAGCACAATCTCACGGGGCACTTCTTGAGGCTGTGCCAAGGTATTTTTGTTAACCAATCAGTCAAACATTATTTCGTACTGAAAGCTATAAATTACCACAAACATAGACACAGCTTTTTAATATTAAAATAAATCACTGTCACCAAAATAAAATTTAGCAAATTTAAAATGCATAATTTGACATTATTATTCATTCCAATATGCTTATACTTCTTACTAAATTGGTATTTTAGCCAGCTGTTGCGTCACTTAAATCAATACCCATGTGAGTTTTCCAATAACTTAATGTTCTAAATAAGTATATTGCTCCACCACTTAGCAACTTCCAGTCAACAAGAAGACTTTTTTTTTTCTGTGTTCAGTCTGGCAATAGTAATGAACATTAGGGGATGTTTTTATTTAATACTTCATCATTTACTTTTTTCCTCCTTGGAAAAAAGAGACAAAACGTTCATATTCACAACAATTTTTAATGCTTCATAAATCCTGAGAATTCAGCTTAACCACAATATAAACACAATATAGCATATTTAAATTGTAACTAATGCTACATTACACAGATCCATAACAGCAGACAGGGATTAAGTGCAAAGAGAAACCAATTTTCTTTAGTGCTTTAGTTATTTGATATCTCCATAACAAAACGGATTAACTACAACCCAGCATTTTAACTGTATTTTCAGCCTAACTGAAAACATAGCAATGTAGAGGGGAAACAAAATTTCTTTGAAGGGTAATTTTCTTTTATTCAGTTGTTGATCTGTTAATAAAGCAGGTTCCTTTTTCCCCAAAAAAGGTCTCCTGTTCATTTATTTTCATTTACTACACAACTTTTCCACAGAATCAAATGAAGACAGGCTATAGCATCTGTTTAAACCGTTTCAGAAGAAAATTTAATTATTTTTATCCACCAATAAGTAGCTGAATTGTATTGCTCCTTTTTGAATAGCCTTTGAGTTACACTCTGGAAAGAGCATCTCAACAAGCCACAGGTGAAATCTCAAAAGAAATTGTGTCTTTGAGAACTATGATTCTTTTTCACTATATATAATGAGATGAATGTTATTGGAGGATGGTTATGTCCGTAGTGTAAACTTCTCACTCATTCATTCAAAAGTTTTTTCTTGTTGGTATTTAAAGCTCTAAGTTTTGCTCTATACACAAATATTCTTAAGGATGTTAGCCTTGTCTATCAAGGTAAAAGTGGAATTAGTCTAAAGTCAGCATTTAATAGAGGAAAGAATAATAACTGTTTTAAACTCATGTTATCGAATTTACGTAGCTATTTGTTGAAATTATATTGGATAAAATGCCATAGCCCTGTCTTTCAGTCACAGCTAGCTTTGTTGGGCCTTCCAAAGCAAGGTTTTCCATACCTGCAAGCCTGTTATTCACCACGTTGTGTTTCTCCCAGAGCCACAGAACAGCCTTGTCCAAGGTCTTAACAGAATCCATGGATTCTTTGGCCATTTCTTCAAAGTGCTGAGCGCAGGCCTTGCATCCAAAAAAGTGCTGAATGTATCTCCTCATGATCTGCAGTACTATTTGTGGATTGCCTTCAAAACCTAACAAGAGAGAAGGTAGATACAGTTAGCACCACCTAGACAAACACAGCTTTAACGTACACAATTTAATGCATCTAAATGTGAATCATGGGAGAAGGAAAGCAATTGCAGCTACTTTCTCATTCCACCCTAACTTGTACCTGCACTTTGAATACAGGACACCAGCCACTTTCATGATTTAAAAGATACCCATGTGCTGTTTGTACAGAACCTATACTTCAGTAAATCACAGAGAGATAAAAGGGATTAAAAGTTTCACACATTTTTTTAGAAGAAACACTCCCTCCCAACAAAACATATTTATAATACTGTCACCAAGTAGTTCTGGCAAGACATTATTCATTGCCAAATAATTTTGTTTCTAATGCAGAGGCTAAAATGACCTCAAGTAACGTGTTTCAAAACATACTGTTTTGAAAGATTGCCTGGGAATTATTTCAAACACCCTGAGGTTAAAAAAAAAAAAAAAAAAAGAGAGAGAGACTGATAGTGCTATTAAAATTCCTGTATATAAATTTTGCTAAGAAAAACACCAATGTGACTAACATGTTTAGTCCATACAGTTGTGTTCAAAGTTAGTCTGAATAATGCAGTATCTTGCCCAGTAATTAAGGTGGTTGTTATGCATTTGCCATTAACGCTCAGACATTAAATTATGGTGAACTTGCTACTGGGAAACAGGGGTCAAAAACCCTCTCATAACTGTTTCAAGAGATAGATGTGATATCTGTCTGTCCCTCCATAATTTCAAAATATTGCAGAACATCAGAATCTCATTACAGTTATCAATAGCACAGCATGGGGGGAAGACGGGGAGCTACTGAATGCATGTACATAATGGTAACTTAGCAATATTTGAACTTTTAAAATAGCTCAAGATTTCTTCCTACAATAAATCCAAACACATGATTCTCCCCATTCACACCCTTATGATGAAGATAATGAAAAAGAATCATTATTTCAAGCAGAAATAGGCTAAGATCTTTACAGACTGAGGACTTTGCCCAATGCTTTCATTGCTACTGCGGCTAGTCCCTCCTTCAGTAAAAGGCTGGGAAACCTGATATTATTCATTAAAATCCTAATGGCTTCATTGCCGTCTCAGAGATTTTCTGATTCATGCTTAATTGATCTAGTAAATTGTGCTAAAATGTGTTTACGAACGTACTATATTTTACCACAAACACGCACTTGTCAAGCGGAACACATTTTATGACGCAGTGTCCTAGATTGATCAAATTACCAGCGGCTGCAGTTGAACACCTCTACACGAGAGTCATTTGCAATGCAGGAGGTTTTGTAGGTGCTGTGGTAATGGGTTACGGCGCTTCACTGCCTATCTTATTCTAGCAGTGAATAACAAACAGTTCAGTAGCACATATTACCTCCCCACGTACATTTTTTCTTGGAGAAACAAAAAAAAGCATTAAAAAAAAGCTATTCAAAGCCATCGGAGTATTTAGCTGTTACATACAAGAGAAATGTGTAAGGATTGTCATAGAACACCTTCATTTAGAACAGCAGCACTATACTGCTCAACATGGGGAAAAATGTCTTTAAAAACAAAGATTGCTCCTAAAGAGCAAACAATCTCTACTCAGACATTCAATATCTGTGATGGAATATGCATGCATGTATAAAAAGAAATATAGGAGATTAAAGCAGATTAAATAATAGTATTAAAAGAAAGGCTGAAAACTAAATTTGAAAAAGTTGAAATTAATTTCAGGCAAAAAACAGTTTTACCAAGCATACTAAAATATGTATGCTAAGAAAAAAAAACCAAAACAAATAAAACCACACACACCCATAACAAAGCAAACCACCTCTTTGTGGAGAAACAGAGATTCATGCACTAATTTAATTATATCTGTTCTCCTGTGTAATTTTACCATCCTGAAAACTGCGGCAAAGTTCATTTTTGTACCAAGGTCTTTCAGGTTTAGCAATAGTTTAAGAAGCCAGATACAATTTTTGTTGGAAAAAAAATCCACCATCTATTCACCTAAATTGATCTTATTATCTGAAGGCATTGTTCATATAATTAAGCATGCTTAGGACTACAACGATTTTATGGACCCTCTGATGTGAACAGTTTATTCGGATTTCCTTTAGATTCCCTTATTTTGATCCCAGTGCCAGTTCAGATTACACATTGCAACATTTAAACATGTCAAATATAAACCAATAAAAACATCCTAAAAAAGCCCTAGCAAGTTCACACTGGCTGCCAGACTCCACAAGTAGAGAAAACTACCAAGAAAAATGTATCTGCTTTATAAAGAAAACAAACAATTGCAAAATGGCTCATTTTGTTTGTTTTTCTTTTATCAGTCCAGAGATGAATCTTCTATTAACATCTGCCATGTATCATCGTGTAATCCTCCTTTTCTCTTTCCTCCCAAACTACTGCAATTCAGGGTAACCCTAATCTTTAAAGTGGACAAGAACCATAAAACCCTACCTGTGGTGGGAAGGATTAGGGAGTACATCATGCTTTTTAGTAGATGGGATTTAAACAAGCAATAAGGAGAGGAAAACCTCCCAAGACATAATCCGACAGTCTCAGACTGACCCAATTCTTTTGCCATAAGAAGTGATCATCACATATCTGCCCCGATTTAAATTGATGGTTAAGTGTGCCAAAGAGTTTGCAGATTCTGCAGTATATTTTTAACTTTGAGCTGACTAGAGCTTACACTTGAAACATGGGATAATTTAGTGTGCAGTTTTGTACCGTTAAATATTAGGAACATTTAAATTAATCCGATAGCAATTGGGACAAATCAGAATCCCAATTTTGCAGAAAATTCAATTCTAAGATCGAGAGATTTTAATTGCAAGTAATGCTGGAAAAATATATGTAGTCACAGTTTGAAATAAATCACATACTCCTCCCCATACATATATATGTATTTTTCCCCTTATAAAACTGAATTTTTATCCATAAACATTTCACTTAGCATTCTTTTATTTCTTTCAAAAAAAGGCCTGAAATTGGAAAAAAAAAAAAAAAGTAAATTGAACCATAATTAAAGTACTGTCTGAAAACAATAAAATCATATGGAAATCAGTATCTTAGCATTGGCAATTCTATTGTCATTTTGTTTGAAAGACAGAACATATATCCAGCATTTTTCTTACATGAAAATTGGCACCAGAATATTAACACTGTTTCATCAGATGCTGCAAGTCTAAAAAAAATAAGTAACTTCACAGAATGTCTGTAGGGAAGTTAGAATATCACTTATAAGAAATTAATAATCACTATGAAAATTTAAGTAGCAAAAAAAAACTTATTCAGTATTTATGAAATTAAATTACAGAAAGATTGGCTAACGGCTGTTACACAGCTACTAGGCTGTATTGTCAAACCTAATCTTTTTTCCAATTAAATTAACAGTGCAGCCTTGGATACCCTGAACAACCTTCACTCCTCTCCAGGAAAGATAAATGCAGACTTTGTTTGAAACTCCCTCCTTTTGCTGCTTTCTTGTTCACATACCTTATTTACCACTTTCCTAAGCAAGGACAAACTGACACAATTCCTGGCGCTGTCTCCAGCTGGAATCTTGCTGCAGCAAAGCTGTGCTCTGACCTCTGCTGGTGCAGAGCAGAAAACTGAGCCCGAGAGCCTCTGTCCTCCACGAACGGTCACTCCGTGCTTGTGTACAAAGATTTGCTCTAATCCTGTGGTTTTTTGCATCACACAGCAAAGCTGCTGCATGCATTTCTCTCCTCCTTCAAGCATTGTGTGTAACTGCTGCTTACCTGTATTTATCAGGGCTGTTGGTCGCAGCGCAGCTTGAACGGTCAAGACGTGGAAGAGCTTCCAAAGGGAGCAGCTATAACCTCTCAGTTCGGGTCTGCTGCCCTGGCACCCGACCCACTGAATTCGCTTAGTGAGAAATATCCCAGAAATCTGAAAAGAAGATGAATTTAAGATCTATGCATCCCTGAGACCTAAATCAACTTAATAACCAATTTCGGAAATGATAGTTCAATATGCTTTAAAAACAACAACAACAACAACAAAAAAACACGCACTCATGCTTAAGGCAGAGCCATTAAAAACTTGGAACTATCCCGACATAAAATCTCTGAGATCTCTGATCAACTGTTGTTAATTTTATCCTTTTTGCAAACATACTACATGGCGTGTAACACACAGTCACTGATGCTAAACTTACCAAGTTGCAGATCATGAATGTCTGATTATTCTGGTGGAATACATGCAATAGCTTAACTTATAACTTTTTTTTAGGCACAGTGTAAAAAAAGAGACACACACACATATTTATATATGCATATAACATTATTGTAGATTCAGACCAAGTTACAATTTCACTAGGGGCAATATAAATACCTTATTACTCTGTAAGAGTTACAAGACTTATTAGTAGTCATGTATTAACAGAATAACATGTACAATTCATTACTATTTCTTCCAAATTAAAAAAAAAGTCTATAAATCTAGTGCAAGATCTTAGATATAGTGAACTTATCTCTCTGCTTTCTAAAATACACAAGTTTCCAGAATTCAGATGGCAATCTCACTTTATGGGAAGAAAGACTCAAGAGAACAGTGTCAGTGACAATAAACATCATGCACACATTCACACCTGTTTTGGAAAGGGATGAAGAGCAAAAGCAACTCAAAAATTTCTGCTGAGGATCTCAAATCATTTGAAGGTGACATGGGGAACATCCAAATATTAGTGACTACGTGTCCATTATAAAATTGAGACAGGATTGCATATTCCAATGCTCTCATTTCAATTCCTTCATGAGATTTTTTTTTCCTGGTAATGATTTCACTTCATTTTAACCTTCTTATAACTCCATTATGACTGAGGGACTATCAGTAAGTGTTGTCTTAGATTTATATAGAATCTTATCCTTTACTAATGCTGTATTTTATGCTGGAAACTAGTAACAGCTTACCCGCATTTTGTTGTTGACCAGATCTAGGATAGCATCATAAGGGATTTTGTCTAATGGAAGGCTCACCAGCCACTCTTGCAAGGTCTCTAACAACTTCACCACAGGAGGACGGCCGGGAAAAAGCTGGGGGGGAGGTAAAAAACAAAACAAAACAAAACAATATTTTAAAGCTCAATCTCATTAACACCAAAAACAGTTCTATACTTAGCTAAAGATATTTTTCTTGTCTTTAACAGCTTCAGTTAAACTTAACAGGCTATTTCTTTTGTTACAAATTGTTTGCAGATCAATCATTTGTTCTGTTTCTCAACAAAAAGCTATTTTCTGCTACCATTTATTTACGGAATTTAACAAGTTGCATGCACATAGTGTGCCTGTGAAAAAAGCTACACATGAATTATTAATATCTTAACTTTTATAGGCATAAGAATGAAGTGAATCAGATTAATTGCAAAAAGTAGCCCTTACAAATCTTTTGTTTAGATTGTTGTAAATGCACATGATGTCGATTTTCTGGAAAAGTTGTCATTTTCCTATGTGTAACAGTGATTTCCAAACATGTGCAAGTTAAAGAACTTGAGTCTGGCGGATAAGTATGAGGAACTGTAAAACACAGCTGTATGTCATTATTTTACACGGGAAGTGGTAGTTTGTTACTGATGTTTCTAATTGCAACAGAATTCACTACAGTGTGCAGAACATCCTCTAAGTACCCTTCCAGAGGGAACAGTATTTCAACAGATCTTCTTGAAATAGTCCCTGTATTGGTAACATTAAATACATATAGAAATTGATGACAAAAGATACTAGACTTCAGCTAGCTCATTCTGTAGTTGCTGTCCAGCTATTCCTAACTTCTCTCGCTGCCTCAAAGGCCATTCACTTGATCCTGTGCCAGCCCATGGGCAAGAACTCCCTTTGGCAACTGTTTGTACAGGATCTAAGAGGAGGGATCCGTACATTGTTTGGATTCAAAGACAGCTCTTAAACAGTCAGAGATACACTCCTTTATTACTGAACTACTGACTGTATTTTAAATTATGCAAAAGAATGGGCTTCTGCACAAAGAGCCAAAATATTGAATTCTACAATAAATACAATTCCCATGTAGGAGACTGCTTATAGCCTGCAAAAGATGCATACAATTACAATACCAACATTGCACAGTGGCATGTTGACATTCTCAAATGTAAAGGATCCTAACGGAAGCACATGAGAATTATGAATGAGAACTAAGAGGAAAGTGTTACACAACAAAAAATGCAAATAAAGGGCAGCATTCCCCATCTATCCAATGGCAGTCTGGAGATGAGAGTGCAACTAAAGAGAGCATTCCCCATTTATGCACTAATAGCCAGGAGAGCAAATTACATCAGCTGGCCAGGAGCCATCAGGAAGAACAGAGGATGTTTTAGGGATAATATGATGGAAAGATTAGCACTACACTTTCTTAAAGAAATGAGGCCAGCTGGAGATTTCTGACCTCTGCGGCTGTAGGGGGGCAAGAAACTGTCTGTCTGCTTTTGAGATAAATCCAGATTCTTACAAATATTTCATACAACCCTGATTATTCCCTTAAGTAGCTACTGATTTGCCTTGTTTAAAATAAGATAGTATGTTTATTATTCAGTAAGTAATGAGACATCGGTCATTTCAGCTGACATTACAAAGTTATATTTTTTTCAAGTCTTATCACATTACTTACACTGTCCTTTCCCTTGGTGTAATATGACTGTCTTTTTGAAACACTGTACATCAATTGTGTTCAAAATTTAGACTGAAGTTGGCAATATCTTTAAATGTTCAATCATTCTAAGAACAGTAAAATTGTCAAATAAATAAGGTAATATGCATATGCAGTAACATAATCTGAATGCAAAGAATGAAAAATAAGGACCCCTTCCCTAAACACAGTGGCTACTCATCATGAAAATCTGATAAACAGGCTAAATTTTCAGTGTTTATTCTATATGTAGTAGACCATGTAGCCTTTATTTAATTTTGAGCCTTTTAAGACACACAACATTAACATGCCTTCAGTCCCACCTGTATTTCAAAATCACACACAATAGCTCAAAAACACCAGTTAAAGAAACCCACAAAACTTTCATATTTTAGCTGGCAAGGAAACATTTAAACTCATTTTGAAAGACACTTTGAGAGGCGTATGTCACATAAGAAATCTTACGCTAGAGTCGCTTTACCCTCGCAAATAATCAAAGATTAGAAGCATATACCTTGGCAGAGACGGTAACAAAATCCTTGAAGGTCTTCAGCTCCGCGCCCTCCAGCGCCTTGTGCGTGGCGAGCTCTACCCGGAGCAGGTAATGCAATCCTGACTCAAGGTCAGCCATGTACAGCTTAGATCTGAAACACACATATATAACGTGGTCAAGTGGCAGGTTTCCTTCGCTCATTTTCTCACCAGTCATGAAGGTAAAATTGATATATAGTAGGTGTCATTAAAAGCTCAATGTTTGCCACTCCACAGTGATTGGAGTCTATCCTACACGGTGTATGGGAAGAACACTGCAGTAAGTGCAGCTGTTTGGTAGGGTGATGTCAAGCTCAATGAGTTTCACTGTACTCATCTTTTAATAGAGTGGTTTTACATCGTTATATGCAGCAATTAGAAGAATGAAGTATAACTATACACAAGTCCTGTTGTATTTGAGTAAGCTTCTTGCCTCCTAGTTAGTTTTATCATGTACTGAAATTAGAACCTGACATTGTCAGCAAGGAAATAGGTGGTGTAAAGTAATTACAGCTTCTCTTCAGAATCCAAACAAATTGGAAATTATAACCTAAGAAAAAGGAAGCCTTTTGGTTAACAGAAGTAGACTACACACAGAGCAGGAATGTAAACAAGACTGAGAAAAAGGCAATGCTAGAAAGGACTGAATCTGTAAATCCTTTCTAAAATGTAGGAGCTCTACTGTAGGTTATTTGCATACAAGTTTAAAAGTCAAATTAAATTATGTCTCAAGACTGATGTGATTAAGTACCTTATGACAGGTACAAGTAAAACATCTAAAGCAAATCAAAAGATTTTAACAGTTCTTCACATTTGGAACTATCACAGCAACAAAAAAATATTCAGAACACAAAGCACTTAACAAAATACAAACACATCAAGTTAAACACACTCTTTTTCAATACTTTCAGGTTATAACCTTGAGTCAGTAAGATGCAGAGCAATGTAGCATTTCAAGCAGAAATGCATGTAAGAGTTAACCACTTTTATATAAGAGTTCAAAAGCAAGTATAACATCTAAAAAGCAAGTAGAATTAAAGAAACAACTAGTCAAAACACTCTCTCCCCCCATCCAGAAATAAAATGCATATATACATACATATATAACATATATAAATATCAGCAGAATAATCTATGTTCTTAACAATTCAAGCTACAGACTTACTCTGACATTCACCTCTTTAATGTACTCACTTATAATAAAACCTGTAAAATTCTGTTAATTCAAGTTTCTTAAAGAGAGATTCATATGCATGCACGTAATTCACATAAAAAAAAAAAACCCAAACTATCTGAATGATGCTTAGACAGGAGATCCAGATCAACAAGATCTTGTCCTGCTGGAAAGCAGCTCAGTTTAACCAGGTTGTTTTGATAACAATGTTCTACATAAAATATTTTCTTATTATTGTTGTTGAAAGAAAACTACACTAATAGTCTCCATGAGACGAAAATAAGTATGAAATGAAAGCACTCCGTCCTACATCTCTTCCATCTAAAGATAAAGAGGCAGAGGGATTACTTCTCTGCAAAGCCCTGGTATCATTCTTTCCAACAGAGAAAGAGGGTAAAGATAAACCTTACTGGATTTGGTATGATAAATGTCTTCTCTGCTGACTTGAGAGTTTTCTATTCCATCAGCATTTTCTAAGCACTTTCTAGTGGACACTGCGTCACTACCAAGCACAAAGAGATTTCTTGTTTTTTTTGCTGAAATTATTTTACTATATACTTTTATTCTGGGACATCAATTTATTTGCTGAATTTTTCCAACAATTTAAGTCAGTGAGCTATATATTTCAGGTAATAGTTGATGAGACCTCAGTATTTTTACATCAATTAAGTAGCTAAAAATATTTTCTAAAAAAATCTTTGCTTCCACAGCAGTGCAGATATTTGCTGCCAAAAAAACAAACACTAAAATCCTCCAGCCACCTCTGAAACACTCAGAGCACCAGTCATGATTGAAAGAAGGTTACCTGCAGTTGGTAGAAGTGGTGTCCTTGCTTCTTGCTTGTAATTGAATTAATTCACTAGTGCTAACTGAATACACTGAGAACTTGCAACAATAGCTGCAAGCAATGCTTTCTGCTGGATGCCATCATTTCTCCACAATTAAACGTGAAATTATTTATTTTTTCTGAGTGGAAGATTGCAGATCATTAGGTCGTGACCAACCTATTCAACTCAGGATGCATCAACTGGGATGGAATGAAGTTTTCGCCTACACTGAGGTTTTGTAATTTATTTTATGGTATAGCTTTCTACATGGCAAGAATAAAGTGCATGGAAATTTTAATAAACAAGCATTAATCTGAAAGTCAAGGGTATCACTTACTTATCAAATTCTTTCCACTCCTTGATTTCTGTGCTCTCCTCTTTGTTTCCCTTTACAGGTAGCTGAGGTGGCAAAAGAAGCTTTTTTGTTACACCTGGCAGTGACTTTAGATACGAAGAAAAAAAAGACCGTAGGGGCTTCAAACTGCAGATAAAGTAACAAAGCAAAGATTATTTCAAAACAAGGAAAGGGAATGGGAAACTACCATATATTAATTACAAGCTAAGATACATTGTCATTATATAAATATAAACCAAAAAGGTTAGAAAATAGCTTCTTTGTATAAAAAGTTATAGAAATTGTTACAGTTCAAGAAAACCCCTTAAAGTAGCACACATCTCTCAGAGGCAGATAACTACTTACATGTTAATTAATCCGTGGGATCCATTTGGATGTACCAGGTAGCATGAAGGGACAGACGTAATACTGAGTTTCTCCAGAAAAGGCTTATCAAAATTCAGTGCTCTCTTTACCACAATGTTTTCATACTGAATCAAATCTAAGATAACCTGGGTAATGAAAAGATAACATGATTTATACATTGTACAAGGAATATCCAATCTTGTAGAACAAGACAGGTAGATAGGTGAAGTGCATCATCCTTTAAGAGTATCATTAAACTGTTCACCAAGGAAGTGCACTTACTAGCATTCTCTGGATGGTAACAATTTCTTCTGAAGAAGATTTACGCTTCTCTGTAAATGATTTATTCTTGTCTTTTATCTTTTTCTTTTTCTACCCTGATCTTTTCCCTTTGAAGTCTAACATCCGAAGAAAACATGAGAACGAATGAATGATAAAATGTCCTCATAAACTTCAAAATAGCCCAGAGGATATTTCACAGGAACCAACTAGGTGTATGTTTCATGTATTTTATATATATATATATGTACACACATTTATATGAGTGAGTGTGTGTGTTTAAAGGCAAATTTTCAGATTGTGAAGAAACAGTTATACGATCACCCTGCTTATGGCATTCTGATGTTGGTGTCAAAGTCTATGAGCCATAAACAATCAAGGACTTACACAAGTCCAGGCTTTGCCTGACAAGCCCTGTCAAATCGTGCTGTGTAATCGGGCTGTCACAGCACCTAGCTGTTCATGCAGCTCTTTTTATTTAGCAGCCCCACAGCAGAGACTGCAGATTGGAATATAGTGCCCATACCTCAAAAGATCCAGTCCCTAGTCCAGCATCTTAGCTCAAACCAATCTTCCTCAGCTGTTTAAACCTGATGCTGGGCTTTTGCACTGGAGCAGCTGGAGTGGGCACACATTCCTTGCAAGGTGTAAACTCCAGTAAAGGGTGTAGGAGGCAGAAGAAGGTGGTATCATGAAGATGCCTCCAAGTTTTGTCAGGATTCAACTATCAATGTTCTTTGCCAACTACAAAGTTGCACCTATGAATATGATGACTCAGTTAAAGCAGTGAAGATTTGTTCAAACCCCTCCGAAAATAAACAAACAAATGAAAAAAATCCCAACCAAACTCTCATTCCTTCCCTTCTTAAAACCTTGAAGATCCTGCTGCTAAAGGCAATACTCTTAGTGTTCTAATAACTGCACTCCTCAGATCCATACATTAGTTTATGCTCTTCCATTTCCATTTCAAGTACTCCATTCTTATCTACAAAGTCTTCCAGCTGAGACTGCTATTAAATTTGTCCATTTTGCCTTACACATGCTATAAACTTGAAAACATGAGTCTCTTCTGTTTCGCTAGAATGTCCTATAAAGCTAAATACTATGTAACATCAGCAAATCTGCCTCAAAGCAGACTCCATTTTCTGTTATTCAGGTGACACCCCATAGCAGAAGGTAATAAAATTAAAGTGAGTGTGATAAAATACTGAGGAATTTTACGTTCATCACTTTTCCTTTCAGTGAGGCCCACTTGTATCAACACAACAGTTTCCAGAAACAAATGTCTGGAAGCTGTCTGCTTTTCAAAGTGATTTCCAGTTTTGGCAGCACAACCTCCTCCACTTATACAACTGGGTCATCTCGGCATCAAATCTAATTAGAAACATTTCACAGACACTCGATGTTTCCTCCACAGATTATGCCTAGATAATTATGCAATTTATTTTCTTTACGTATCCTGTATTTTGGCAGCAAGAGAAAAGTAACCATTGCCTAAGCTAACAGCAGGCTCATTAGGTGTTGATATGAGGCCAAATAGAGTATTTCACTTCGGGGGGATGAGGGGAGGGGAGAAGAGGAGAGGAAGGAAGGGGGACAGAGCCAAAAAATTATATTTTTTAAAGACTTTCATTTTCTCAGTGCCTTAGATCTGTGAAAATATTTATTCTTTAATTAGGATGATTGTATAAAATTAAGATCTGTATGCAAAGAAAAGGAACCAGATATTTTAGATTGCTATAAAAAGTTGAAATCACAAAATCTGCCCCAAAAAACAATATTACAAATGCTTTTGTAGCAATAACAAAAGAATAAGTCATGTATATATAGTCCGACAATATTTTTCTTGTGATTTTACAAATCTTGAGACTCCAAAGAATAATGCTGACAATGAAATCAATGAGCTATTTTTTTTCTGGGAATGTACGAAAGGAAGAAGTTAATGTGATATAATGCTCAATTTTAAGCAACTTTCTTTGTGTGACTGAAGGCAATTTTAAAGCTTTGTGTCATTATTTGACTTCCAAATATCCCAAATGCGCATGATCTTCTTTTCATCTCCTCTCTAACCTGGGTTAAATAACAATAATAATAATAAAAGTCTCGGCTGTGTTATTATCATTTACACTATTTTTGTCATTCATATGTCATACGTTACCTCTCGTCCAACATAGGAGTTACTGTTTTCAAACACGATGGCAGTGTAATGAGGGCTACTCTTGTCGAAAAGGGAAGTAATATCACTGGACCTTTTAAGAAGAGAAAAGCCATTTAGCACAGGAAAATGTAATGACCTCATTGTTACTGATGCAATTTTCTTTAATCACCTTGTAGCAGAATAATCATAAAAAATCATACTTTAACGAGTCTTTTTACATTTCAGTTAGCATAACCATGTGTTTTAAACAAGGAACTTACGAAATTGGGTCCAAGGGAGGGCAAGCAGGTGGCCTCAGCTCTTGAGTGTGGTTCTGTAAGAAGTCAATCATCATCTGGCGAACTGTTTGCAGCTCACGATCTGCTCCTGCTGAATACAGGTTACAAAAGAAAGAAAGAACAAAATCCCCAACAAACCACCCAGAGAACTATTCAGAAAACAGAGGAGAAAAGAAAAAGATTCACATACAGATTTTCACAAACACACATTTTTGTGGGCTAGGTTTTTGCTTTTTGTTTGTTTGTTTTGTTTTAAACAAGCAATATGATTTGGTTTAAGAAGAGGAAGCTAAGATTTAATCGTAGGATTCCAGTTTAATGTGGAGGCAAGAGAGTATTTAAGAGCTGTCATCCTATCCCAAAATTAAAAACACCTCAAGACTTTCCCAAACCTAACCATCTGCCTGCCTTGCTGATTTTCTCTTCAAAGATTGCTTCATTCTAAGGTTGTGGGCTTTGGGTTTTTTTTTTTTTTTTTTTTTTTCCCAATACTTGCTGTGGGAGACTGTAGCAGCTCTTTTGCTATAAAGACATTTATCGTGCATTAAATACTGCACAAGTATACTATTCTTAACAAATAGACCAGTTGTGGCTACTAAGCTACATAACAGTAAAACCAGGCAACTTAAGTATGAGGATATATATATTTTTTAAAGGAAATAAAATCTAGAAGCTCTCACAAATGCCAAAAGTAACAGGTACAATTACAGCCTAATTCTACATGAAGGGCTAATGGTGCAGGTGGTCTCTTCTCTGACCTCTGGCCTTTTAAATGTTAATCCATTGGAAAAGACAACATTACTTTTGTCTACAGACAAACCACTTCAAGCTGTGATCCTGTCAGACACACAGGATAAGCCTGTTCTCAGATAGTCACCATCTGAATAGGGGTTTTCCCAGCGAGATTCAGGATGCCTGGAAAGTGGCTGACATCAAAAAGGCATCAGGCCAAGCAAACGAAATATCATGCTGGTGAGATGTGTTTTGTCTAAATGAATTACAAAAAAAATAATGTAAGCATCCGTGAAAACTAAGAACTACATTTATGAACATGAGGAGTATGAGGCCTAAGCTCTTGAACAAATGCCTGCCTAAAAATCTGTCTGACATTTCATTTCATGCAGTATTTTAATGTCATATCCTAAAGGGCTATTCAATATCTAACCTATCACTAGATGTCTAAATTAATTGAAAGGTAAAGGGATTTTGCTTGCTGTATTCCTGAGAGATAGGATAAATGCTGCGGAGGTTTCTTGAGAGTAGGATATTCTTACCTTTATAATTTTCTCCGATTGTAAACTGCTTTGTAAACGCCTTGAAGTACTATGCAGGAGAGGAAAAAAAAAAAAAAGAAAGCATTCCTTTGAAAACAACTCACTGCACGAGGCAAAAGCACAGTTTAGAGGGAAAAAAAAGGGTTTTCCTGGCCTTTAAAGTACTATTCACAGATTTCTCAACTCCCTCCAGTGGTTAGAACATGGCATATAATGGAGCTCAACTGTGCTCTCAGCTTCTAGTAAAAAGTACATTACAATTTACCCCCCACAGCTTTAAAGGGGGAAAAAAATCAGATTCAGATCCGAGGGCTGCATTGCTATTCGAGATGGTTCTATTCTAGAACCTCAAAACTTCTTTTAACAGCTCTGCAGTTTTCTCTGCAAAACCAAAGAAATTAAACAGCTAAAAAAAAATGGTCACATGTAATGCTCTGAGTGAACACATTTGCTGTGGTTCTGATTACTATAAAGCATGTATCATTTACATTATGCAATATTTCATGTCACTTACCCTAAATGTTGGATAATAGTGAATACCATATTCTTTACATGTCTCGTAGTTCTCCTCTTCCCCACAATCTAGCACACCAATTCTGATTGCAGATTCCCAATCTGAAAAGAAAGATACCTTAAATTTTCAGCAGAAGTGATCACATACCTCAGCTGATCTCTTGCTTATTTTACAAGATTAACCCAGCAGTTACCCATCCATATGGCTGTCAATTACATAACTATAAATTTCACGCATCTTGTATCATAGTTCATTTTAACACAGCCTGGCTTGTAATGAGCTTATGATTTTCTCAACAGCCTTAAGAATCACACAGTCCCCAATGAAGCACTCCAAGGCTCACATGCTGCCTCTTGAAAATTGTCTTATTTTTATGTACACATCGGGAATATCTGAAATGTACTTTAAAATAGCCAAATTTTAACTGAGAGGCTACATATTTCACTCGGGACATGACTAAATGATTCTTTTTTATACGTGTCAAAGAGCTCAAGCATTTCTGCTTCTGAAATTCAGCTCAACCTTTATTTGGCGTTGAAGGAGGACGGAGCAGCTGATTGGGAATTTCAGTCGTACCCAACGTGCCAACAGCTGAACAGGCACCAGGAGTAACTACAAACATTCTAGCAGATGGGCACGTATTCACACGAACACAAAAGACCCAACGGGCTATTTTATCAAATAAAATGCAAAATAAAAAAAAAGTTTGGCTTCCCGGTATTTATCTCTTTCAACTTCCACCACTCCTCCTCCCTTTTCCACCTGTCTGGACGCTCCTGCAGACAATGGGTAGAGGCACCACAACCCCGATGCAAACACCCGCTGCACAACAAAGCCAGCCCACCCCAGCTGAGCACTTGGGTTAAAGAGCACCAGCTGGGAGATGCGCTGCTGAGCAGCCCCTTCTGCTCCAAACAGGGCTTTTCCTTTCTAAAGGATAAGACAGTCCCACTTCTGCCCAGACCATACGCATTTATAGTGCCGCTGGAGACCATTTTAAAAAAAAATGCTGCTGAGCACTCTGTTTTAAAATAGCATTAGTATTTCTGAGGTGCCCTGTAACACGGCCTAGATTTTAGTGATTGCAGCCTGAAAATAGGGCAAAAAAAATATGTAGGGAGTCTGTTACACTGCATTACAACAGAGTAAAACAATAAGCACATCATCCACATGAAAGAAGTCCAGTTTGAGTAAATAGTCTAAACATACTGAAGGTTCATAATAACATGTGTAAACTAACAATAAAGTTTTTGAGAAGTTATGCTAGAGACTCGAAATAACTTCAATAACTGCATGAAGGAGGAAGGTCAGCGATACTATTTTAACCAACTCTACTTCTGCTTATGCTAAGGAAGTTCCAACAAACCACACACACATACTGGAAAAATTGAAACCG
Source organism: Tinamus guttatus (assembly GCF_059628265.1). NCBI lineage: Eukaryota > Metazoa > Chordata > Aves > Tinamiformes > Tinamidae > Tinamus > Tinamus guttatus. The sequence goes on along the minus strand of NW_028288760.1, from coordinate 3,062,139 downwards.
CAGAAATGGGTCAAATCTACCATTTAAAAACGATACAGAATACCAACATACTGGGGACAATGTATTTCTAGGAAGACTTTTTCTCTGCATAAGCCTGGTATATTCCCTCTAACAGATATATGCAACGTGATGTATTATTTTGCATTAGGAAGCTTCAGTAAGAGAGGTAAGAGATGTATCACAAGGCATCGCCCCACGTGCTATTTGGGTAACCAATTTAACACCTACTCTACTTCCTGAATAATGACAAAGTTTCTGTAATTCCCCATCAAAGGCGCTTAAAGAACGATTTCTGGAGGAAAATCATTATTGTTAGATTCAGAACAACCATGTACAGGAAGGAATATTCACAGGTTGTTTCATACGGAGTCAAACCAAGGGTTTCTTCTGCACATAGAACTACTACATACAGCTCCAGTCCACAGGCATTTTTGTAGATATTTCAAAACAGCAAAAGTACAATTCACTAGAGCAGCAGCCTTGGACACTACTATAAAAGAGTTAAATGTGTAATAAGGAATACGTGGCAAATGCCTCCAAGGTTAAAGCCTGCTCTGAGATAAGAGGAATATCAAACTGAAAATATAAACTACACAAAAGCAAACACTGCTCCCATTTTCAGAAGCATTTTTCTCTGCTACATAGTTTGCAATGATATTACTGCAAGATTTAACAAATGAGAAATAGAATGAAAACAAACCGTATTAACACAAGCCTTCTGTTTGTACAAAGCACTTGCATCAGTGGAACTGAATTCCCAGATCACTGCAGTCAAATTTGCAAATTTATACAATATTTAACTGCATATCTGTACGTGCAGATTTGCAAATCTGTATTTGCAAATTTAATACAGATGAGCCTGCATACTCAAAATTATTTGCAGAAAAATGGCACTACACAAATCAGCGGCATTTACTGGTAGTGCAAACGTCTACAAACATAAAATCAACTTTTAAAATGCAAATCTTAATAAGAGCTTAATAACTAAGAAGTATATTATATTACACGAAGGCCAGCTCAAGGCCAAGTGCACAATAACATTCACAGTTAGTTCGACTGCAGATGAAAGTTTATTACCCTTAGGACTGGAGTGGTTCTAACTGCAGATGAACAGCGACTACATACACACATATATATTTATATTTGAAGGTGTCACTGTATGTTGTAAGAATACACACACGGCCTCTCCAGTGCCATGGTCTTTATTATGCGTGGTTTAGCCTTTAAAATAGCTTTGGCTTTGCAAAACAAGGACAGAGTAATGTTGCTGTTGTTGAGTTTACAGTCTAAACATACCCCCTGCGCCTTGGTGCATCCACTTGCAACACCCACGGGGATTTTTGCATGCAGTTTTATGACTATCTCTGTGTAAATCTGTGGTGTCTCTTTCCCGAAACCTGTAACTCAGAGCACTGCTGCTCTTTTCCAAGCCTTGCTCCATCCTGTTCCCTACCCTGATAGGGTTGCAGGGGCTCCCTCCTCACAGGGAAAGCAAGGAGAGGGGTGACCACACATGAGGTGACTCCTGCGTGTGGCTGGGCTGTGCTGCAAGCCAGACTGTGACCCATGTCCCAGGAGGCTCCGCCACGCGTGACAAGGTGGTGCCGTGACCCAGGTGGGACAGGGCACCCGTGGAACACATGTGATGGGGCTGTGTTGTGACCCACAGCAAGACCCCGTTGTGCCCCACATGTGTCGAGGGACCACCACATGCAACAGGGCCATGCTGGGACCCACAGCCCCATATACAGCAAGGTCCCGTCACGCGTGACAGAGCCGTGTCGCAACTCGCAGCAAGGCCCCGTCATGCCCCGCATGCAACAAGGCCACATCACGCGTGACAGGGCCATGTTGTGACCCACAGTGAAGCCCCACCATGACCCACGGTGACAAAGTGCCACCACATGTGACAGGGCTACGTTGTGACCCACGGAGAGGCCACATCGTGCCCTATGCACAAGGCATTGTCACACGTGACAGGGCCACACTGTGACCCACGGAGAGGCCCCCTGTGCCCCACATCCCCACCCCAGCCCCACGGAGGGGACAAGGGGCCCCATTCGGGCCAAAGGGCCGTTATCGAGGCCGGGGCCTCCCTTCCCCCGGCGCCGGGGGCGACTCACCCTTGACGTCCCCCGCCAGCGCCCGCCAGGTCGGTGCGAAGGCGACGCAGTGGCCGCACGACGAGCTGTAGAACTGCACGAGCCAGGCGGCCGAGGAGTTGAGCAGCGCCCGCCGCACCGTGCCCGCCGCCAGCACCGCGAGCGGGTCCTGCCCGGCGCGGTACAGCCGCCCCGCGGCCGGCGCCGCCAGCGCCGCCGCCATCACCAGCAACGGCAGCAGCAGCGGCGGCCGCGGCCCGGCGCCGCCCGCCGCCATGTTGGGACGGCAGCGGCGCGCGGCGCGGCGCGCGGGGCGGCGCTCCCTGGCAACGCGGCGCCATGGCAACGCGGCCTAGCTGGGCCCGCGCCGCCTGCACCGAATTAATGCCCGTAATTATCGTTGTCCCCGCTCCAAAATCGGGTGCGGGCCTCTGCTAGAAACACAATTTTCATCTCAGTGTTTTAATAAGCTAAAAATTGCATCTTTGGCTGGAGAAACAATCCCCCTGTCCACAACTAATCAGGGAAGGGATGACTCTTCTCAAAACTCAAGACAATAAAAAAACCCATTGCACAGCATGTGTGGAGGTTTTCAACAGGGGGCTATGAAACATTTGGAGGAGTCCAAGTGCATCAAAGAACTAGAAATCCTACAATACCTGCTAGTTAGGAATTTAAAAACTGCAGAACCTAAGATATTTTAGAGTGCATTTTATTCAGGAGAAGAATTGTGTGGGTAAGGATGGAAAAGATGGATTACAGGAAAATTAAATGTAGGGTTTAACTGAGAAATAATCATTTTCTATGAAAGATAATGACTCCTCTTGAGGCTAGTATCAAGATTTATTGACTCAGGAGGTTAATATCGATCAAAACCAAGGCAAACAAAATATTAGACCTTGAAGTAGAATAATCTTGATATTGAAGTCTTGCCAGTGCCTGAACAGGTCAATATATCTATGTGCTGGAATCTAAGGTTTTGAACACATCATGGTGGAGGATATTAAATATTTTTGACACGTTCTGGGAAAATGCTTTCTATTCCCATCAGCTGCTGTTACTTTATAGCTATGTCCTTCTGTATATGGCCATCTTACAAAGATCCAGGCTTCACTCACAAACCTGATTGCAAATATAATGGTTATTCCTCCTCAAGTGCAATAGCCAGGGTAACATAAGGCACCACCTTGGAAAAAGGCAAGTCCTTCATCAGCTCACATATATAGATTATTTTTAATAGCTCTCATTCTAAATACACAGGAAGGATGCTGATGATGCTGGTATGAAACTCTACTGACAGCAAACTGTAGAAAAAATGTAGAGCTTCAATATATAGATTTGTCTCTGTATCCAACAATTTGTCTACAAGTCTGGGATGAAAAAAAAAATTGAATTAAATTCTACCATAAGGTGACAAAAAGAAAACATTTATCTTAGAACAAATAACTTATCTGGACTAATTAATCAATGAGGATAAGGGGAGGAGGGAGATGAACTCTCACCTCCTTGGGTGAGAATTATCTAATGCTGCATTTCATAAGTATCATCTTTTGCAGGGCCCACACGTCAGAATGCCTCACACAGGACATGAAAATAGTGTAAAGGGTAAGATTCAAGCTTCTCAGGCTAGGATTTGCCTTTTGATTTCTGTTCATATGGTAACTAGCTAAAAGGAGCTTTAAGTGGCCCTAGTTTACTAGAATTCATAGGCAGTAGAAGTGTGTACAGTATTGTCTGAAATCAATGGGAATTTCAGGAAAAATAAATAAAAAGTGAAAGATACATTTTTATTTACTCAAAGCAAACAATTCCATATGAAAATAATTATTTGAACCCACAGTATTTAAAAATAGGAACCCCAAATGAGTTTATATTCTGCTTTTTCACTAAAACTAGATTATGTATTGTGATTTTAAATACATTTTAATTTAGTTTATATATAATTACCTGGCTTTTATTTCATTTGAAAGATGCCATGAATGAAGATGATTTGAATAAATAGAATCTACTTAAATATAAGTATTCAGTAATATAGAATTTATGAATACCAGCAAGATAAATAAATATTTGCATAGTATTAGAACACTATTAAATATTAACTTTTCATTGGTCTTCTCAGTTTGAAATTGGTGGGATGACAGGGGCACACAGTGAAAAGTAAGCATGATCACCTTGCTAAAAATCTCAATTTTTCCAATTTTCCAATACAAAATAAAATAGAATTCTTGATTTCCTTTTTTTTCCCCCCCCAATAAAAACAACAGCAACCTTGTGTTTAGATGCTGTAGGAATTCAAGGACTCATGAACTGAATGTTAAAGAACTTAAATGTTTCCATAAATATACATACACATTTAGAATTTGGAAATTCATAAAACAGCAATTATTGGTAGGAAAGTGTCCCATTTAAAGTGCATTTTATTAGGATGTGGCTTCTGTTTAGAAGAGAAACTCTAGATCTGGATCCTGCCAGGGAGTTCTAAGGACATTGTTGGTGAAGAAAACAGGGTTAAACATGAGAAATATCTTCTATCTGCATAAAGCTTCCTTTCATTGTAAACATGGACATATAGCTTAGCCTAAGGTATTGGGGATACATGGTGGGAATACAATTCAAAATTAAAATTCTTAATTGTGCATTTTTTTTGCCTTAAAAGTCACAGAGGTTAAAATTCCACCGCTAGGGCCTTTTAGCAAATCCTCCTAATCACAGCCTCGTGTCAGATAGATCTTATTAAGAACTCTGATTGTGTCAAGGATCAAGCTATCGAATATGTCTTCAGTTATTCTCATCTTCACAGTTAATTCATCATCACCATAGTAAGTCCACTGAGATTCTTCTTTGTGGAGCTCTTGAATCTAAAATATAATGTGGATATGAACATTTATTTCAGGAACAAGAGCATAATCAGTTCTGCAAGGTACAAGAAGCTGCAAGCCCAATCCAACAGCTTCATGCATGCATCAATTCAATTCCAAAACTAAAAAAAAAAGTGACCTCCTTTTCTAATAAAGCCCAGTTACACCACTCATAACAACTAACAACAGTGGATTATTATTGCAAACATACTGAAAAGGAAAACAATGACTTGAAGTTCTGCAGTTTTGACTCTTACATTTAAAAGTGAAATAAGCTCCACTTGGGTGTCTGCTTACCAGAATGAGGTCCACTCTGTCTCTCTTACAGTTTCCATATTTGGTCATATTAAGGATTTTTCTTTTCATTTCTATGTCGTTCTTTTCCAAGTTCATTATTTTAATAATTTCACCCTGAACAAATGTCTACAAAATAAAAAGGGCTGAAAAGAATTGTTCTCATAGGAAATCTGTCATTGTGAAGGTGGCAAGTGACAGGCATGGTGCCACTTGAAAATTCAGCTCCAGATCTAGAGATGTCCCTAAAGTTTAGCGAGTTGATTTAGAAGCAGCTGGTTAATAGTGATCAACACATTTTACACATAAGACTTTCATAACCTGGAAGACTTAGAAGCCCCATTCCCACTCCCCTACAGGGTTTCATGCACTTGGAATATTTAAGCCTAACTAATCAACTCAGTCTGTATTTATTCAAGCATTTCTGAACAAGGCTGTTCTCAGTTGTGCTGCCATAACCCTCCCAGTTTTCACAGCTCTTTGCCATTTTGCCATTGCAATCTCTTCTCTCTTCATCACGTCTCATTACTGCGCACTCTACACTTCCAGAATGTACCTTGACCTCATTGACATCTGCTTTTCCACCTAGACGCCTGGAACGATGAGATCCCAAATTTTCTTTCAGCCAGGGATATGTGTTTGGATTTACAGTTGCATGATATTCTGCACATAGCAACTCATGAGTCAAATCAAATATAATCTGTAACAAAAAGAAAACATAACAGTTTTTGCACCAAAATAAACTGAAAGGTTTTCTTAGTGTTTGTGGAAGAACTCAAACTGGTAACAGGCGTGGTTAACAAGTTAAAAATAGTTAGTGCTCTAAAAATACCTGATTATACATCCTCTTGCTTTCTGTTTCCAAATTGTTCTCTGAGAAGTCATCACATTCACAATGCTTTGGCGCACTGATTTTCCTGCAGTTTTCCTGCATGTTTTCTGGAGTCCATAATTCTTCTACAGCCTGAGCAGACAATTTCTTAACATATGAACTGTGATGTGGTACCACAAGAGGAACCTCCACGGTTTTCTTCCAAGGAGCTGAGCGCCACTGATCCGACTTGTACAAGTTTTGCTTTTGTGTTTGTCTCTCCAGAGTACACTGGTCGCAATCAGGCTGATCAAAATCTTCAGAGCTTCCAAAAACACCGGCATCGAGGAGTTTTATAAGGAACTTGAGCAGGGAAAAAAGAAAAGCCAGATGACATAATATTCCATATTTTACATGATTTTTAGAGGTATTGAAATGCTTAACAGCTGATTTATGGTTACACTTAAAGGAACAAGAATACTTGTGTTTCTCAAAGAAAGGACCACTGATGAGTTAGGAAAATGTCTATTTTGAATGTATTTGGCAGAATTCAGAATTAGAATTTCAAATTTGAGTTCCATGAGAATTTTTGATATTTTCTAATATTTTAATTCTGAATTGAATCCACTTCACTCCAAAAGAAAACGTTTTTCCTTTTTTTCTCCTATATTTGGTAGTACTTCCTGGCGGACTACTGAGGAAGTAAAAATTGGATTTCCTGGGAATTCTGTATGTGAGAAGCAGGTCAGCTTCTCACTGGACAGCTCAAACACTCGCCTGTGTAGACCCAATTGTAGGTCTGACACCCAAGCATACAAAACCTTCCCCACTCTACTTACTGGCAAAGGGGTTTCAGAAGTATCTGAGGATGAATGAAATATCCTGTCTGCTTTTTCTCCGTGTTTTCTTTTAATCTTCTTATATTCTTTAATTGCATCATCCACAAATTTAGTTACAATTCTTTCCGCTACTGTCTGACAACCATGAATGCTAAACGCATCAAAATCACCCAGGAAAACCTTGGAAAGCTTTGCTGATGGTTCAGTTAAATTATCAGCTGGATTTTCTTTGAAGAGAGATTGTTTCTGATTATCTTCTTGTTGTGGGCCTTTGCTATAACTCATCACCTCTTTTTCAAAGGCACTTTTATGTTTATGTTGAGCTGTTTCAGAAAATGCAATTAAAGTATCAAACAGAAGTTTTTTACTGAGTTCACTTGCGATATCATCAGCAAGATTATTTCTCCTCTGATCTTCTACTGAGCAACAAATATTTTTGCTTGTGTTTCCCTCATCTCTGCAACTGGTCTTATTTTCCATTGGAAGGACATCTGCAAGGATCCCTTGTTTTATTAGTTCCAGTTCTGCTTTTTCTTTATCTGATTGCAAACACATTAAATTGTTTTGACAGAGGAATTCATTACTCTTGCACTGACCATAACTCAGAAACTTTTGCCCTGTTCCAGACAGCAAGGCAAGGTGTAACCTGGATGTTTTTTCCTTCATTTCTGATCCTCCTACACCATTTGTATCTTCAGCTTTCTGCTCCGTAAACCCTGCTCCCTGCTTTTCATCTTCAGTGTATTTGCAGTCTCCTGGGAAGGATTCATCACCAGAGAAGGAGTCTTCATCTTCAGTGTAGTTGGGAGCACTTTCATTCACCTCTAGCAAGTGTGAGATTTGATGAGGCCTGACAAAGATGCCACAATTCTGAGCACACTCAAAATACTTCACTCCTTGGTAAGTTCCCGTGTTGTCCCCTTCTGCTTTGTCCAGGGCAACACCAGCCCAAATGCCGCTATCAAAGCGAGTCTGTCCTTTGAACATTAGGGTCCCTGATTGTGTCTTGTTTACCAACACTCTGTCTCCAATTTCAAATGATGCTAATGGGTCATCACTGTCCTCCTCAGCTTTGGGAAGCGTTGAGTGTGTTTTGCATAGTTTCTTCATGAACTCAGTATTTTTACTGGCATCATCAGAAGAAATAGGATTTGGCACAGGCAGAAACTCCAAACATTTCAAAGACATCTCGCATCCTCCTTGCTCTTGTTCTAGTAAGTCCTTCTTTGGACTGGAAACACATTCTTTAACTAAAGATTGTTCTGAGAGATTAGCATCCCGAGTTGAAAAGGCATCAGTTGACTCTGGATCGAGTGGATGAAATTCTTCAGGCACAGTGTTGTTGGGTAATGGGGGTAATGCATCCATTTTCAGTGATATATCTTCATCCATACACTGTCTAGTCTCTGAGAATATCATTTGTTCTGGTGGAGATGGGAAATCATCCATACTAAAGCTAGAATCATCATTTTTCATTGCATCTACACCCAAAAGAGGAGGAGGAGGAGGAGGGAGATCTTCACTTGGAAGTGACAAATCCTTTTTACTAGAGGATGGCAAGTCAGCACTTCCATAGGACAACACTTCATCAACAGGAGTCAGTATTTCTGACAAGGTATCCTCATCAGCTGGAAGGAGAACCTCGTCACTAATAAAAATTGTGTCATCTTCACCCCTGAAGGAGCAGTTCTCAGCTTCAAACAACTGCTCTTTTGAGGAGTCAGAAGAAAGCAGTCCCCTCCCCATTTCCTTAATGGCTTGCCTTTCAGCCGTTGAATTATTTGGATTTCCCGTGGCCATCCTCTGCAGAGATTCATGTGAACTGATTTCAGTTTTTGTATGGGCTTGCTCACAAATTCCTGGCATGGATGTAGGCAGAGATACAATTTTATTGAGCTTGCTGAATGCAAGTTTCTCATGGAAAAGTTGTGTATTATTTTCACCTTCTGACAGTGATAAATCTCTGGAGGACAGACATGCTACTAATTTATCAGTTGCAATATCTTTCTCAGGTGGAAAAAGGGCAGGGTTACTAAATTGGTCAGTCACCAAATACAGATGTTTCAAAGGGTCTGCCAGCAGAAGCCCCATTAACTCTGTATTTTGATCCACAGACATACTATTAATTTCACCATCCCTTTTCACTCTGCTTCTTGTAGAACTGGAATCCTGCTGTGCACAGATCTTATTTAAGTAAATATCATCACTGTGCCAAGAGCTGGGACCTGCATCTTTATCCTGCTCGGAGATCTTTGGAGAAGAGGGGATATTTCTACCATCGTCTTCTGATGCTTCCAAAGGGGGTTCTTCCATTTCCTTGGCAGGATTATCAGACTGAAAGGAATGTGGCGACTTCCTTTGGGAGCCATTTCCATTGTCAGATGGGATCAAAGAAAGCAAATGATCTGTGCACCCATGATCTGAAACATTCCCAGGATTTTTGAGAGAGCTCTGACAGCGTGATGAAATCTCAGGACTGCAGTCAGCTTTGGGCACTTCTTCATCATGTTTGCCACCAGGTAGCACCTCCTTCCCAACATTTATTGCTGCTAGCATGTGTGTTGTAATGCCAGGGAACGCCTCACCATTATCATAGGCAAACTCTTCTGGGATACTGATATCTGTGTCCTCTCCATTCTTCACCTCTAATTCGGAATCTGAAATGGAGCTTTCTGAGATGTCAATGCAAATTGCAGACGCTTTCTGAAAATCTGGAAGCGAAGAGTCTGACTCGGCACTCCCACCTGTGGCAGAGAAGTTGTGTTTCCTGCTTCTTCCAGCCTGCAGGAAATATGATCAAGAGTCACTGCATGTACAAGAAACCAAAAAGAAAACCCACAAACTGCTACTGCACTTCCCCCCACACTTAAGGGCAATACTCAAACATAGTACAACAAAACCTCATATAAAATTATAAGCTTCCCACATGCCTGAAATGGACTGCTGGAGTCCTGCTCTTCTTGAGTTTCATGACTTCTCTGCTTCCTGTGCACCTTCTCCGCTGTCAGAGAAACATCCTCTAGACCTTCCTCCATGGGTGATGTCCTGTCACCTGAAATACAGAGATTATTCAGCACAGGCAAATCCAGGTTTCTCCTTTCTCTAAACTGCATAAAGTAGCCAAGACTATCAGAATCTAAGTCTTGTTACTAGAACTTATGGCAATGTCTATACACTCACACTCTGGGTTATGAAACAGCACAACTTCTGCCAAATAAAAAAAAATGAAACCAAAACACTAATGGTAAAATTCTGGTCCACCAAAGTCCAGAAGGAGAGGATTTCCTTTGGATAACTTGATGTCTGTGTACTCAGAATTAGGCTTAAGAATCTAGTTAATACGCAGCCTCTACTGTTTCTCTGTCATTTAAACCATTAAGTCTTAATTACACAATAAAAAGCTATAGCCACCCTCACCATGGTATTGAGGAGTAAAAGCAGACAGGTAACACATTAGAAAAATGGCACCAATATGAACTGTTGCCACCATACATAAATATTTATAATACACAGATTATGCATACATGGAGCTATATAAGTGACATAACTGGCTCATATAAACAACCAGTTTTATTTTTTATAAGTTGTGTTGAGTGCAAGAAATATGAACTGAAGATAAAACCTGGAAACAAAAATAACTCCAAGATGTCCTCTCAAAATCCCTCTTCAGCTGATCTACGGTGTTTCAAAATGAACACCCTTAAATTATATTTAAAATGCCTCAAAAGAAAGTAAATTGTTAATGACACAATCGGAATAAGTTATGATTTTGTTCTGAGGAAGCGGCATAATCATATCTCATAATAAACCTTTGAGAGATCTCCACCATCTTGCCTAGCAGTGATTTATACATTGGATATAGCGAGCAAGACTCTTCGACAATAAATGAGAAGATTTTCTCTCTTTCTGTCTGGATTAAAGTTTGATTGAAGTGGTTGAAACAGATTGGACATAATAGCATTAAGTTTGATTTACCTGTTTCTTGAAGAGTATTTTCTGCCTGAACCAGGCATAAGTTACACAATGTAGAAAGCATCCCCAAGCCTTTCACAGTAAACTTCCTGTCACACAGATTAATATCTTCATTGTTTTTAAGATCTAGCTTTGGGCTTGAAATATATGCCTTTTCCTGCAGCACAGATTCCTAGAATGCAAGTATTTAAGAGATGGAGTTAGTGTCTTAAGGGCAAAAGACTTTGCTGTTGACCGACCGGTACAAAGAGTAGTTAAGAAATCAGAGATTAACTCTACATGTTCCCACTCAGATTTATACACGTATGTAGACTTCTGCACGTATATATACACCCTCTTTATATCTCTGACAACAGGAATAGGAAGGAGACTGGTCTAAACAACCACTATGGACCGGTAGAGTTCACTACTCGAGGACAGGAGGTTTAGCTGCTCCTGCACTGCCCTTGGACAAGGGAGATGGTTTAAACACGTTGTCATCAGTTACCAACACAGAAGAAATGGAAGGGGCAGGAAGGCTGTGGTCAAGCAGCCCATGCCAAAACACAATTTTCAGCTGTGTGCCAGTGCATGAAGTCAACACACTGATTAATGTCTAGATGATGCTCATAACTGCTGAAAGAGCCTTCTTCTGGTCTTGTCTTAATATGAATACAACCAGGGGTACGTCTCTTTAGGCAGAAATGGCATTCCAGTGATGATTTTCTTACCAGAAACGCATACTTTTTTTCTCCTCCTGGAATGGGTGCAGATATAGCTTCATCCATTCTAGCCGATTTTGAATGTTCCAGATGTAAGAAAACTTGATCTTGAGCATTAAAGTCTGAAAGGTATAACGTTAAGTTACAGTATTTACAATGCTGCATTTCTGAGTAAGCTGGCTATAGCCTTTTGTTTAGTTCAGTCATAAATGCTCAATTAAAAGTATTTATAGTTTGAATAGCTCTTAATTGTCATGCACATTCCTTGTCACCCCAACAGATGCTCAAAGGACCAATGACCTTATTTATCCGATCATTAGCTAACTTGTAATCTGATTACTTTGTAGCAGCTGTAATGTCTGCTTCCAAAAATTACTGCACTCTCTCCATCTATTACATAAAAATTTCCACCTGGTTATGCCTCCTAGTGCTGAATAGATCCTTGTAACAAAACAAGGCTGAAGGCTACAAAGAAACAGACCAGCATCCAAAGTTGCCTATCAGAGGCTAAATAACCCAGCAGTCTTCCCCTGAAAGATCATTTAAACTATTCCAAAGAACAGGTAAGATTTCAGCTTTTGCAGTAAGTCATTCATTTTGACCAGGTGGTCACAAACATGGTCACAGAAGCCTTTTTTAATCGAATACCTGTGTTTTTGTGATCCTTAACCATAAAGGAGCCTGTGTTTTGACCAGTGGCATCACACAGTTTTTTGTCTGCTGCTTCAGAGACATCAGGAGTTTGTGCATTGAGTGACTGCTCCAAACCCGGGGCCTCCTCTGCCCGTTTCTTGTATTGTACCAATGGTTTCTTGTTCTTAGTAGAAAAGCTGTAAACAATTAGACAAGAAATTAATGAGTTGGAGTAGTTCTCATGTTCACCAATTAATCAAGACAAATCTCTGAAGTCAATACAGATAGGAATTAAATGCTCTGGTAGTCCTTGGTAGTACCTATAGAGTGCTCATATGCACATATGTTTGTAAAGCAGCAATTTAACAGACAGAAACACTCTCTGAACAGCATATTTATTTCTCCATCCTCCTCCCTCTCACTCAGTACTGTATTTTATACAGTATTGGTTTCATGCCTTTTTATACAAAAGTGGGGTTGATGAAAGAAATTATTAGCACTCAAAAAGCAAATCCAGGGTCATATTCTGAACCTATATGTGTCCTCCTGCTTCAATCAACGATCCCACATCAGATCCCAACAGATTACTTAAATTTTCTATTTTAAACACAACATCAAAGATTTGTGGACATTTGGGACATCAAATAGTGGTTGTGAGAGTGACTTTGAACTTTCTGAATATAGAAGATGAATCTGTCATCTCCAAAAGAACAAGGCAAAGTTTGTACTGATGGGCATTTCTATTAGTGGTACAGGTGGTATGACACACAGTTAAATAATTCTGTCCAGAAAAGAAACAATGATCCATCTTTTTTCTAATACAGTAACTTTTAAAAATGATATTAAAAATAATGGTATCAGTTTCTAGGGTGCAGATCACTATTTATTCTTTTTAATGTGAAAAAGACAAGCTTATATTGTATTCAACACCAGTTTTTTTTAAGCTAAAATAAGAATCCCAATTCAGATGTTTTCCAGTTAGCTAAAAATGTGCCGAATCATAATAATTTATAATGTCAATTTCTGTATTCCTTATCCTTGGAATTTATTTTTAGTCCTGTGATGTGTGTATATTTACAACAGCATACAAAAACAGCTTATAAAAATGGCTTCTGAAGAACAGGAAGGAAAAAGCCATAGATGTTAGGAACTGGTTTAAATTTGCTGAAGTCTTCAGCCAGAGCCATTCCTTGCCTGCATAAGCACTGCTGCTTCTGTCAGCAGGAGTCACTCAATTCACTGCCCTGGGTTTTGGATCAGCTTCAGCTTTCACAGGGGAAAGCTGCAAAATTGATATTGGATTTCATCTGCCATTAAGCTTTTGCTCAGGTACAGCTGTTTTCCATTTGGATAATAATTTTAGTTTTAAAGAATGTCTTTTTTAAAATGAATATTGCATTATATTGCATTTTGCAGTAACCTAGCCCACAATCCTGGAAGCAGATAGCTTATGCAGTCAGCTAACACACCTCCTTATAGGCAGCAAAATGCAGCACTTAAATACCAGTCTGCTCCATTAACAGAATGCAAAACCAGCAGCCTTCTCTGCAGGTTGACAATTTGTTTATTATTTCACTTTAATTTTAAAAAGTATTCCCCAACGCTTTCCATCCCCTTCCAGCCCTGCTGAATAACTATTTCCCTGATCAGTATAAAATATTAACATACCTGCACTGGTGGATAGATAGCATAATTACCCCTCTGCGCTCTACCATAGCAAACAGATCTATACAACAAGGCAGCAGGCAGCGTGGGCGCAGGGCGAGCTCCACCAGGCCTGTCTGCTAGAGACTTGCCCTAATATTCACTGCTCTCCTATGAGCAGACTCATCAGTAGCAAGAAGTGAAAGCACAGCCAAGAAACCTTTTAAAGATTCCTGCGACTTGTAATCAATAACGCCATGAATTATAGATCAGCTTCATGCAGAGATTTATTTGAAAGCCTTCCCCTGAGGGGGCTTAAGTAAATGCGCAGCCCTGACTCACCAGGCTGCCAAAGAAGCTCTGGGTATCACTGAATGAAGAGTCTTTTATTCATATGGATACATATTTGTGTTTAATTGTGCCTATTTTTCTCTAAAGCGAACTAGATGCTGGTTCATGTGAGTTTATTTTGGAAGATGGGTGTTGTGAGCAGTGTGGGTGGTGCAGGGGCCTTGTCTCCCTGCTCAGCACCTCCTGCTCCATGGAAAGCGATTGGGAAGCTTTGGGATTAGGGATGTGGTGTCTAGGGAGACCTTTCTCAGAAAGAGTGAGGCTGAACTCCTGAACTGCCTCTGACTTTGGGCATTTTGCATGACCCCTCTATGCTTATGCACAAAATAAACCATGAGACTAAGCAAACAACCTGGTCCGTGGGGTTAAGTGATACATAGGCTTAGAGCCAGCACATGACAAATGAGGGAATTTCACCAATTAAATCAATACATCTCTGCTCCTTTCATATGGGTTTTTTGAAGTTTAATTAATAGATAGTTGCAAAGTGTTTTGAGTTTGTAGCTAAAAGCCATCATGAAAATGTGAGTTTTCATTAGCAGCTGTATGGCATCATTAAAAAATATCCAGGTTATTAATGCTATGTAAATTAATATACCTATGTCCAGCAACATCAATTGAAGCTTTTTTTCCCCCCCTAATATTGCAATGTAAGGGCTCAATCTCACAGATGTATGTATAATGCTTAATATTTTATGATCTGGAAAATCACAAATAGAGTCTGTCATGCTTGCACAAAAACATTAGCTTTCTTAAAGCACAGACTGTGATCCTAAACGCAAAAATATAGGGCCATTCAAACCAAAGCACCGCTGCCTGGGGAACAAATATTGCTCTACCTTTTGCAGGTTGGTCACCGTGATAACCATCTTGATGCACCAACTGCTTGACCAAACACGTTTTCAAAACTTACCACTGCAAAACTCCCTCTTGAGGGCATTTAAAGTTTACACAGTTATGTAGGATATATACGAATTATATAAATATATATATATATCTTCTCCACTAGGTTGCTTTTTATCTCTAGCTATCACTATGGAAGAGGTTTTACTTACCCCTCATTCTCCTTGGTTTGTTTCTCCTTCAGCTGGACACAGCACACACTGTTTTCTGACAGATCTGGCCTTTCTGACTGTGCCGTGGATTCTGTTGAGATGGGATGTAATGCTGGGCTGGAAACCAGTCTCACTGTCTGCTGCTCTGGTGCTGGACTCTTTGTAAGCTAAAAAGAAAAGGGTAGAGCGTAAGGCTTTACCTGGGTTACCCAGTTGCAATGCCTGCTCTGATTTCAGTTATTATTCTCTTCAAAAAAACCACTAAGACTTCTAGTGACAGTCCCATTAGGACTGCAAAAATAACCAAAGAACTCTGATTTAAAAATAGCATTACATGAGAACAGAATACTTTTAAAATGTTCCAGCTAGTATGTGGATGCAGCGTGGGGTACTTAAGTAAGAGCATTTTATCCTCTTTCTGAGCAGTATTCATGCAAACACTTGCAAATAAGTTATCTTTTGGTATCTGAAAAAATGTCAATTTGTAGGACTGCCTTTGAAGGGAATGCTCGCATAACCAAAAAGCATTTGCATATATATTTTTCAGTATATCAAACTTACCTTGGAATCTGGGCTGGGCTGAATTTCACCTAGCAGGATTATGTAAATGTATAGGTTTGAGGAAAATTATTCTAGGACAGAACATGGCCATACTGCACAGGTGACAGTTTCTGCAATGTTTTTTAATCCATTATATGAGCCAATGTTTTTCTTCATCATTACAACTAATAAGAAAATAAGCCAATTCTCAAACTGTGGCACACTAAAGTCTAAACTTAACGTTACATGCAACTATGAAACTAAGAGCATTATTCATGAAGTAACTTAATAACCTCTTGCTTCCCAGTCAAGTTATTCAGCTCTTCCTGGAGCTGTGCTGTTGAATGCTGCATCATTAAGAGCGCTCTTTGCTGCTTTAATAAAAACTTCCTTTCTTGATGGGCTGCCTTGTAGATATTTTGCAGATACTTGATTTGTGCCTATACAGAGCAGGAGAAGAACACAAGGGAATTAAAATATAGAAAACAGGGAAAAAGTCAAAATTAAAAAGTATTTATTATAAACATAAGGCTTTCATGGACCTGTCTTGGCACAGGAGAGCAATCAGGGCTTTGGAGTTACTGCTCTCCTGCAAAAAAAAGAGTTTGTCCTGCATACATGAGAGGTCTATTGGACGGGCAATATTTTGAAGCCTGCTTCCCTCCATCCTCTCGTGAGAGCCCTTCATTGTGGAGAGCGCTGTCCATATGCCAATAATTCCTAGAATTAACTAATGAGCTGGATGCTATTAGCAGTGAAATAGCTGTGCAGGCATAAGGAAGTAAGGCAGAATAACAACTCACAAACTGCTGCTTATTTAGAGCTGCTTTTATAGGAGTCAGGGTACTGTGTTCATCCTAAGGGCTTTAAAATAAACAGAGATCACTTCTGAGCTGTCCAAATATACAGAGAGAATTCAGTGAGTCTAAGTATCTCCCAAAGCAAACATTCCCACCGATGTAAAGAGAACCTGGACCTGCACGTGAGCTCTGAGCTTGCGTTTATGCATCTGGGGCTAAGTTATTATTCTTATAGTCACTAAGATTTATCAGTTTCTAGATGATTTCAGAACATGAGGCTAGAAGATGAACAAACAAACAAAAAAAGCATAGTAAAATCTTTTTACTTATTTATTTATGGCCTGGAATAACTTACCTCTAAATTGTGCTGAAGCAGCTCATACAAGGACCTCTGGCTTTCTTGAACTTCCAGCTTTGCTTTCTCACTCAGCATTGCCAGCTGCTGCTTCTGCAGGAGCTGACGGGCCTGCATTGGGAAATAACATGCTATAAACAAATATTTTAAACAAATCACATGATTCCTCTGAGCCAGGTGCCAAAGTGCAACAAACTCCAAGAGAAAACAGCCCAGGCAGTGAGCAGCCAGCCGCTGTCACCTAAATGCCACCCCAATGCTCCCCTTGGCTTTGACACAGCAGAGCAACGGGGTCTCACCCACCAGGGCTGGAATGGGATTCAGAAAGTGGAAATTAAGGTTGGCATCTCTGCCCTGCAGCTACTGTGGGTGCATAAACCTGATGCACAGTGGTCTGCTGCCCGTTGATTATGACCCAAATATGGTTGGATGTAGCATCAGCTTTTGACACAGCAGAGCAGAACGGGGCTGCTCCGTGTCCAGCTCCGTGTACCTGCATCTGCTGGGCCAGCTGGAGGGAGATCTGCCTCCAATTGCCCGGATGGCTCCTGGGCTTCTCTTCCAGTTCTGGGCACCTAAGGTCTCCACCACCTGCAAAAAGAGATGAGAATATAGATGCTAAACTCAACATTAGTTAAAAAAAAACATGTTTCATGTAATAAGTACCATCTGCAAGAAGTGTCAGGGTTTATTGGGAGATAGTGGGAGCAGAACTAGCTGCAGACTCCAGCTGGATGCTGCTCTGAGAACATGTGTCTTCATTGCCCAACTGCACAGGGATTTTAAGAATCTGCTAAGTGTTTTGCAGCTGCTGGATCACAACTGAGGTCAATGCACCTTGTAAATAATCTAAGAGCCTTGTTTCACTTTCAGCAGGGTCCCAGGGCATCTGCTTGGCTCTGTTGCCTTCCAGGCCTGGCTGCACCATTAAAAACATACCTGATTCACATACATAGATTTAAACAGGGGACTGCCACAAGGAGAGAAGGGGATGGGTACTCAGGTCCCAGCTGCATTTTCCTTTTGGATCCTCCCTGGGCCTGTTTTGGGGAGCCTCCCACCTCTCATGGCTGACTTTCTTTCTGGAATAATGGGTCCATACATGCCTATATCTCCTGCCCTGAGGAAGTATCACCTCTTCCATCCAGCCAGGAAATCTGCTAGTATAAACCCCAGCAAGCCCTGGGGAAAAGGGAAGAGGAAGGACTTAAGAGGACCTGTTCCAAGAGCAAGGAGAGGGGACCAGCTCCCCTTCCTAAACCACGCTCTGCCCAACAGGATCAGACCCACTAATTAAAGAACAACAAAACTTCCCAACCTGATCACCTCCAGCAGCACCGTGTTCCCCTCCATTCTGCTCTTTTGCCTGCCCGGGGTGCAAGTTGAGTTTCCCTCTTTTGTTGCACAGAAGTCGTTGAAAAAAGCTTTTGCTTCCAGGTGGGGAAAACAAGTCTTGCTCCAGGTGCACCTACCTCACTGCTACTTCCTTATTAGAACGCTCCTGTCAGTCTCTGCACTATAGGTGATGTAATGTTTACCAGGGATATGTGCCTGGCTGTTTGGAGCCGCTCAGATAAATTGCTAAGCTTATTCAAACAGGTTGTGTGTGTACTCTGAGTTGTGTGACTGTCACAGCAACCAGGGCCATAAATGAATTGAAATGTGTGTCATAAATAGAAATAGGCTTGACTTGGAAACTTCTGATAAAATCCATATCCCTGCCCAGCTTGTCTGAATTCAAATTGCCTGATACCACAGTGTAAGCCCACAACACGCAGGGTTTGTTTCTGCTTGAAATACTAAAAGATCCTAAACACAGGGACTGTGCCAGACACTTGGGTTTCTTTGCCTGCCAGGATGCTTTTATGGTTTATAAAGATGTGAGGAGAATAAAATGTTAATGCTTCAAGCCTGATACAGATTTTTTTTTTTGAACATTGCTGTTTTTTGTAAACAGTTCAGCTGCAAATTTCACTTACTTCTTAGAATGTTCCCAGTTACCATATGTATATATTTTTTAATGTAGAAGGCTATTCTTACCCTGCTGCTTTCCAGAATCATTAGACTGGATGAAAATCTCCTCTTTCATTCAAGAAATGCTTATTTCCAACCTTCCTGGTTCTGGTGGGTTCTTTGAAAGGGTAAAAATCACACTGCATGACTTAGAAATCACACAGCCAATAAATATTTTCAACTTGTGCCTTGAACTGAATGACACTATTGCTGTTTGCCTTAGAGATTTCTGATGGTATCGATCTCAAGGTGATTAAAAAGTTTGTTCCATTTCCGCTCCACTTGGGCACAATTTTCCTAATTGTGGCTATTGCCAGATGTATTTGTTGTGTTGCAACATCTTATGTTAAAGAAAATACCCTCTGGCTAAACTACATGTCCTCCTACGTTATGATGAATGGCATTTTACTGCATACCCAGATAGCGTCAATGTTCATACATACTCAGCTGCTTTAAAAAAAAGGCTATTTATTAAATCACTTTCCACTGCACCTGCAGAATTCTCAGCAAAGCCCTGTAGAATCTCTGTGACATATAATTAAGAAAGCTGGGCTAAAAGTCTCATTTTTCTCATCACTTGAAGTTAGACAGAAGCACTTACTGCAGCTTTATTCAAGGACAGCTTTTCCTCTTTTTGCCCATGTCAGCAATCAGTCCAAACCAGTTATGACAAAAATACATGCTTTAAGAAAAAGCACAACTTTGACTACGTTATTGGAAGATGGAATGAAAAGGATCCTGAAAGGCTGATGTGACATGGAGCAATAGATCCAGAAGGACCTAAGCAGCTGCATCAAGGCAATCCTTCCCCAGTCTAGCACTGCTGAGCTGGCCCTATTGCTTTATTATTTTATGATACTCAGCAGATAAGGGAAGGAATAGGTGAAATGGCACCCAGGCAATTCAGTACTGTGGTAGCATGTGAGGACTGAGCTATAGTGATGACAAGTTAATGGCGATAGAAAAAGAAGTTGCTTAAGCCCAGGGAGCAGCTGAGATGTGGCACAAGCAACAAGCAGGGCTGCAGCTCCCATCTTTGGTCCTTCTTTAGCAAGACCCATAAGCCAAACGTGGTGGCTAAGGAGGAGATGTGAAGCCCCAAAGACTCTGCCTGTGAACCCAACATGAAGCCTGACCTCACCACATTGCTGAATTTTCATGAAACGTTGCTTCTACTTCTCGATCATATATAAATTTTCAACCTACTATGAGGTGGTTTGGTATTTTGAAGCAAAACACCACGAATTCTCTCATCTCAGAGCTATCAGCGAGGGGACACTTAGCAGAGATCGTGCAGCTACACTGCTCTGGCTGCTCTCCTCTGATTCCACCAATATAATCGTTTCTACCTCTGATAAGCAAGAAGGCAGCTCCCTCTAGTGATACAAGAAAAGTGAAATCAACAGTTAAGGGGAAAGGTAATTTTATGTATGAGTCTGATTTCTCTATGCTCCAGGCTAAAATTCTGGGTTTGAAGAAAAACTGATAGCATCTCATTTGCTTTCCTAATGCTAATTACTTTAAACCATCATTTATACTAGAGCATCAGCATATAGGGAGTACTTGTTTAATGCGAATATCAGTTTATACCTCATTTTCTCTCAAATAAAGGCAGGCAAAAAAGTCTGACTCACTCAGATCAGTTCTCCAATATGTAATCCAATCACAAAGCTGTATGGATGCAGGGAAAATAGTTCTAAATGCATCCAGTTCCATTATTTAACAGCAATATAGACAAGTGGGTACTAGACTTGACTCAAAGGATGTGCTGCAGCATCCAAGAAAACAGAACTTGAGCTCCCTGTGAAAGAGACCTGGTGGTCTGACCTGGATGATGGAAAGACTTTATGCAGTGCTATCTGACACCAGGATGTGCAAACTGCTGCTCATCACCTCCCCTCGGCACAAAGCTTTCTGCCTAAACTCATCAGAAGTGCACACAGCAGCTCTTTGGATGACTATCCAGCCCTCTCCACAGAAATAATTTGTCCCAGCACATCCTTACTGCATGTTTGCAACTGTGGGCTTTATACTAGTTGTGTTTAAAAGGAAATTTCAACGTTTCAGGACAGATTCACTGTTTTACTGCGGACAGTAAATTGCGACAAATATTTTGTGAACCTCTACTTGTACATTTGAAAATGAATTTTGTTATTTGGCTAAGTGCATTTACTACAGAAAAAATGTAATGCCTTTAGCATAGCAATTAAAATATATGTATCGCTTAACTGTTAAAGTAAATATTTATGTTTTGCCGCAGTCATAATCACACATCATTAAGCTATGTGTGCAGTGACTTGTGCTGAGAGGAGGCTGCTGCGGTGCAGCACAGCAGGCAACGCCGCTTGCATCTGCATGCCCTGCTATTGATAAGGCTGCTGTCCAGGGCCACTGGTGATCCATATTTCAAAGCCACATTGTCTTCAAAATGACACCTGCACCGACATGTCCCTTTTTAGGTGCTGCTGCCTTGGGCTGAGCTTAAGCCCTGTGAGCTCCTGCAAGTGCAGAAAATGAAGTTTTAGCTTGGCACAGGGACCAGGCAGCAGTTCCTGTTGTCCTAGTGGTAAACACAGGATGGCAGGATGTTCTTGCCAGATAGTCTCCAGAATTTGGGCCCTTAGTTAATGCTCAAAAACACAGTACAATGCCTCTTGCTTATGGCAAACTGCACAGACAACAGACACAGTGTCCAATCACATGAGATGCTCTCCTGTTCCCTGGGGAGAAGCGCAGTAAACAACGCCAGCTTCCCCAGCACCTCAAAATCCAATACTGCTTATAAAATGTTGTGGGGAAAACAATGAACAATCCTTAATAAGAGCAGGGGCTTTTTGTAAGGATGCTCTTTGAGGAAAGGTTATCTGGTCTTGTTCCTTTGTGTCTGAAAAGCCCTTAAAACAAAGCGCCATCTGCTACTGCTTGGTAGGAGCGAGCAGCATCCCCTCGGACTGCCGTGTGTCACCGTTTAACCCTTTCAGCAACAAACTTGCCCTTGTGTCCACGAAAGCATTTGTTCTGCAGAGAAGTGGCAGTGCTTGGCACGCTGCCCTGCTGTGGGCAGGCTGGCATTGCCCTGACAGAACTGTCCCTTCATCGTTGTCCTTTGTCACCCCCCGTGAACACGCAGTGCTTCTATATCCATTACTGTGCAAGTGGGATAACATCCCGCCCTTATCTGACACGGTAATTACAAGGAATTAGTTGCAAAGCTCCTTGCGACCTTCAAGTGAAGCTGCAAGGGGCTGCAAATGGCCCTGATGTGAATTATGAGGATTCTTCGTTCGTATGAAATAGCACAAGGGATGTACGGGAGGGCACCAAGTAACCACCGCACTCTGACACCGCTTTGGGAAACAGCATCTTACCAACGTCCCGCTCCGAGCGGCCCTGAGTCACCGTGCCGGTGGCCAGAGGGGCTGCAGGTTGGGATGGGTGGCCGAGAAGTGTCCCCAAGGTCCCTGCAGGAGAGTAGGGAGTGACCTCCTCTGGGCCCGGAGCCTCCAGGACCTGCTCCGTTGGGAAGGGAGCCTCCCGGGCGGTGGATTCCCACTGCGCACTGCATAAAAGTAACCAAAAAAAATTGCTGAGGTCAGGCACGAGCATAGACAGTCTGTTGACAGCTAAAAAATGGTTATTTCATTTTAACAAAGCTATTTATTGAACACGGCTGAACAGAGACAAAAGACTAACTGAAAAGTCATACCTGCCAACGCACAAAGTCCCTTCTCACACCTGGAGAGGGTTGGGAAAGCTAACAGCGCTCCTCATTCCCTGCTCCAGTTACTGCTTGGAAAGAGCTGGATTTGGTTCAGCCTGGTGCTAAAAGGAAACAAGAACCTCGCAGTCCCGAGGCTTAGTTGATTAGGGCTGCACTGTACAACTCGTGCCGCTGCTGTTGCACAACTAGCTCTGAACCCTGGCAAAGCTCTCTGGAATTTTTTTATGCAAGGTGCTGTACAAATAAGGCATCACTCCCTCTATTCCTTATGTTTCTTGGAGCTATGATGAGCACAGCTATGGCCCAGGTAAGATTTGCTCTTTGTGTATGTTATTTAACATAGCAAACAACATCAACACCAAGGCCTGGAGTCCCATCAAACCTCATCTAACCAGCTGCATTTTGGTTTCATCTGTAGCTGTCTGAACATAGCTACAAACCTAAGCTCTGAACTAAGACCTGCTGCTAGGCTGCTCTGAAACAAGGTCCACTGTGTCCTCTCTAAAAGCCAAAACAAGCCTTAGCTAAAAAGATTAGGAAGGAAGGTGTGAAAATGGGCATTTATTGTGCTGAAACAGGAGCAGGGAGACAGACACATGGAAATGGTGACAGATGTTTTCTTCTTTATACAGAAGAAAATGAAGGTGGATTTTTTTTTTTAATCGGCAATCAGCTTAGGGAAATCTCATTTCATTTTTCTCATTAATAAGCTTTTCTTTGTTTTTCATGACCCAGAAACTGCTAAAATGATTAGAACAGCTTCCACTAACACATCTTGGAGGTTGTCTTCAGAAAGAGAAGGCAAAGGTGGATGAGAGAGGGAGAGGAGGCAGCAGGGATTTCTCATAAAGTAGTTCTCATTTGTTGGACAGATACTATCTTGAGCACTGTTTGTGCATTTGTGGTGGGTTGGTTTCTTGGCCAGCTCTGCTGTTGCTTTTGGCTCTTAAGAAAAGCCTCCTTCTCACAAAGACTGATGCCAAGGTCCCTTTTCCAGCCTTGCCTGCTTCCAGGGAAGGCTTGTGCTATAAGAACCTATACAGACTCTCCAGAAAACCATGTCCTTGCACAGGTGTATCCAGGAGCCCTGCTCATGTGGACACAGCCAGCTCTGCTGTGGGCACAGATTGTCCCAGCCATCAGATGAGGTGCTCTGGGTTTGCACGAGCTGCAGGGAGGGCAGTAGCAGGGAGCAGAGCCATCCTACTGCTACAATATTATGAGCTTGACATCCAGGAGAAGGGATCAGAAAGCCACCGCTATAGGCAAGCACATCCAAACAAGACTGAGGTGCGTAAATGTTTTCTGGCAGTTTGCAGATGTCCCACCAGTGAGCCATTTGCATTAGCAACAAATCTGCCAGAAGCGGAGCAGTGCTTTTGGAAGGATGCACCTTGTGGGATTTCTTGCATGAACATGAATCACTGTTTTCACTGCTGTAATTAAACAAACACAACACTGTTCAGGGGGTAAGATCAGGTTCAAGTGCCCTGATTTGGTAACCCTGCATGTGTTGCATTTGTGAATGAAGCTGGCAGGTAGGCAGCTGTTGACAGATGGCTTTGTTTAAATGGAGCCTTTTGGGGAGAATATTTGTTCTAGCCAAATGTGGACTCATAACTCACTAGCACTGGCAGTGTCCTTTATATCATACTCCTTCATACAATCCCTTTAAGTTCTGCTGCATTAGAGTGAGCACTCAGCTCCCAAGATGACTCTGGAACTGTTCACAAATACAGCAGCACTGTCTATGCACTGCTTATCACTACCTTTGATGATATTTTATCTGCATAACTCTCATCTCACAAAGAAGCATTTGCATCAGGGTTGTAATTTATTGTTCCAAAGGTTTTATTAGCAAGTTTTTATCCTGGGATGCTCTGAGGACTTTGCTCGACTCCACTGTCCCAACAAGGCAGCTTTGCCTTCTCAGTAACTGCAGTGTTAAGGAGCTCAGCGCAATCTTACTTCTGCCTTGGCCATTACAGCTGAAGGGTTATTCCCACCTGGGTCCATGGGGCTTTGGCACCTACCTTCCATTAGGATGAGTTAGAGCTGCCTGTAAACACACATCCATCCGGACAAGGGTACCAGACCCCACCATTTCTTAAGGCTGGTGGGCTTTGCATGCTGAGCTATAGTGCACCTGCACCTCCAGTGCATGTTCTGAGCAGCAAACACTCATGTTTTATAAATTTGCCATCTACCACAACAGGACAACTGCATAATCCTCACAGCTGATCCCTCAGAGCAGAAACCAGCCCAACCTTGGTGAACACAGGAGTTGTACACAAAGAACAGGGATTTAACTCTTAGTAATTCCAGTAATTACCGTTCATAACTTTGGTAAGCTGAGCTGCCTGGACTTCTCTCTCCTATTTTCGTTTTCCTCTTATTCACTTTGAGCTGCAAAGCTGTAAACAATCCTCTTAAACAATGCAGTGCCACATTCAGGGCATTTTTCTGTATGCATGGCAACATCCTGCCTTTGGCTAAAAAAACAGCACTCTTTCCACCCCTGCTTCCTGCAGTTTAAGCAGAAGGGAAGAGCGCGATTCATGCAGCAGCTCCTGTTGCTTCTCCCCACTTGTCTCGCTAGGCCCAGCCTGCTCCAACTCCAGCTCTAAGCCACCAGGTATGTCCTGCAGTTACTCTGCATTTGCCTCTCTGTAAGTGAGATCAAAAGTTGTTTCACTTCCTTGGTCCTACTGAAGTAAAAGGCAAAACATAGTAAGAGACTTGGCCTTCTAGGTTAGTTCCTCCTCCCTTCTCTCACCTGAGCAGCAGCATGCCAGGATGGATAAGCTGCCCCAGCCAGTTTGGTCCCAGCACTGCAATTGCCTCCTAGAACAGATCTGGCCATCCCCTTCTAAGGCAGGGAAGGAGCCACCAAAATGCCCCATCCTTCTCCCTGAAGTGGACTTTAGGGACATGGTGGTGCCTTCACTGTGGCCTGTGTTGCACATACGGCCATTCCTCAGTAATGCCTCTCCAGGTCATGCTTAATCTCCAAGGATTGGAGGATTTACTCCCTAAGGGAAGCCCTTCCTGCAGAGAGATGTGCAGTCTGTGCTGGAAGTCCATGGCTTTGCCATTCTCTGGTGGCTGGATAGTGGTACAGTTTGATCTGGGCTCAGCTATTGCCTTTAAGCTCTCGGGTCTCTTCACAGTTCTTTGTAAGAGATGACCAGTCTAGGAGCAGTTATACAAATACACCTTTGCTCTTAAAGATACAGGTTTAGAGCAAAGTATTTACTATTTACTGCCAGGTATATTCAACATTTAATTAACATGGGCTGACTGAAAACAACCTACATTAAACCTTTTTTTCTAGACATCCTTTTTCAAAAAAATTTCCTAATGACCCTGCTCTGCCCTGTGCCCACTTCACCAAACCCAAGGGCTGTGCGGGGGCGCTGCTACACCTACACACAGCCTGTAGCACTGCAGCAAGCGGAATGCCAACCCGCTCTTGGCACAAAGAGACTGAAAACAATTACTCTAAATGAATTTATAGTATTCGGCTGATTAAATCTCCCTAATCCCCGGGAAAAAGGAGATTTATCAATTGCCCCTCCTGGGGGGAGACGGGGGGGGGGCAGCGCTGCGCGCGCGCCCTGCGGCGCCACCTGGCGGCCGCCCGCGGCGCCGCCGCTCCGCGGCCGCTGTCGCCGTTTTCCCGATTTGGGAAAAATTGGGTCCTCCCCCCGGCAGCGCCTGGGCTGCCGCAGCCTCTACTCGAGCCGCTTTTCCCTTCAGTTTCTAGTCGGCTCCTGTCTGCTCAACAAAGCTGGCAGGTTGAACCCAGGGCAAAACTTCCCTAGAGTAGATCCATCACTCAAAGGAAAAAAAAAAAAAAAAAACCTGAAACTTTCCTATTGATCTCCCAGCTCTCTGCAAGTAGGCACTTCCCCCTTTCAGTATATCTTGTGTCCAAATCTGCCTACTTTGCAACTCTCTGGGTGCAGGATAAAGAGCTGCCTGGCTCCAGGCTGAAATTCATTTGAACCACGTGCATGGGGCGCATTGAGCACAGTATAATATATCCAGGTTTGTTTACCTTCCCCCAAGGAGGTCGCAAGATGGAGAGGCCGGGCTGCTTATCGGCTTTCCATGCAGTAGGCTTGTGTCCACCTCAGAGCCTTTAGTCACCAGAAAACCTTTTAGAAAGACAAATGAAACTCTTGAATATGCTCTTCATAGAAATGAAATGGTCCAAGATTTGGCATCTGCTTATTTATGTGTGAGCACTTAGCTTTCATATAGCTCTTAACACTCACAGGTTTCTAAGTACTTGGCATTAGGCTTTTCATTCCTCTTTCAGCTGGAAAAACCCAAGCACCAGAAGGTGAAGTGTCCAAAAGCAGTGACAAAGCTGCAGATACAGTTTGCAGGTATAGCTTCACAAGTACAATAAGGGGAAAAGCAGCCCATTAGATCATTATTCAAGTTTCCCAGTGTCACAGCCTCTCACAGAGGCTGACCTTCCAGTGCTAACCAAACACTCAGAGCAGTCACTCATTGCCAGCACTTCAACCTGAAGTGAGGAGACTGGCCAGAGTTTCGTGCTCATACAGTGCATGTGTAGGGGTTAAATAGCTAATGTAGAATAAGCTGAGTCTTAGAGCACAAGGACCCATGACAACTGGCGGAGTCTGGATGTCCTGACCATCCTTGGTAGATGGCAAGGTCAGGATGCCCTGCTCATGGCAAGGACTGGACCCTTGATAGGTGGCGGGGTTAGGGTGCCCTGCCCTCAATCAGGAGGATAGAAGGGCTGCTTATCCAGATGTTTTAATTCAGCAAAATAGATAACATTAAGAAGAATGCAAAACAGGAAAACGGGAGGGGGAACACTCTTGGGTAAGAACGGTATAAAAGAGGGATGCCCGAAGTGGTCAGGGTCCGTGGTGTGACCCCTGCATGGGAAAGCCCGGACCCCAGCTAGCTGGTAATACTTATTATCTTTCTCCTTTTATTAAAAAGCACAATATATTGATGGTGTTTGCCTCTTTCTCTGTCAATTTGAAAACTGGACCTAACACATGGACTGGAGCTCCTCATGGCAGCTCTGAGGGCCCCCAGGCTGCCTGTGCTGCCCAGGACTGTTCTCCAGACCCCATCTGTGAGCTGGACAAACCCTCGGGGCTCCTTCAACCACCTCCACAGAGTGGTTTAGATCCTAGGAGCCGCTTGCTAGAGCTTTGCCAAGGCACTTAACATTACTTACATTAGCCAAGAGGAATTGGGGCTCCAACACTGTAGCTTAGCAGCTCTCACACTGCATTATCAGAACATCCCCGTTGCATCTTGTTGGCATGACCTACCTTTCGATGTGCTGCTCAGGTCTTCCCCAGTGTCTAAATGCCTCTGTCTTGCACTGCAGATGATCCATGGTAATTCTTTGCTTACAACACCACCACCAGATGAAGAGGTGTGTGTGGTTTTATGTCTGTCGTGGACAGTTGCTCCCTCAGGGCTACAAGCAAGACTAGTCTTGCCCAGTCCATGAAATTCCCTACCTGATGATGCATGTAACTTGCCAGGATCTGGGGCTTCCAGAAGCATTTGTAGTGTCATTGTCCTATCTTGCTCATCTGTGGATGCCTCAGGCTCCAAGTGAGACGATCCTTTGAAAAGGTCCAAAGTTGTCTGTGTTGATATTTTGTTGGCAGAGTCCCAGGCCCTGCTTGCTGCATTCATCCGCCCAGTTGCCAACTCGACCTTTTCTGCAAGTTCCAGGGACAACCTATGTATGGCTTTGACTCGATCCTGTTTGCTTCTATATGGAGAAACACCAAAAAGCAAGTTCTTGGAGCCAGGTCCTGCATCCTGCCAGGGAAGGGAGATGCTCAGTGGAGGGGTATATGGAGCCAGGCGAGAGCCATCCCACAAGTCCTCACATTTCAGAGAGCTGAGAAACCAGCGTTCGGATTCCCCTGCTGCTGGATAGGCTAAAACCTCTCTCTTTGGAGGTGGTTGAACTGTTTCTATACACAGATCCCTGTTTAAGTAAAAAAGAGAAATGTCTGGTTATAAAGATCTTGGTACTTCACAGAAGGAAAAGAAAGATCTCCCTGTCTGTGCTTGCATTTGCCAAATACGAGAATGAGGCTGGAGCATGGAGTGCTGACAAATAAGGAGAAGAACCAGAAACTTGCCAGAAGCTGGCAAGGAATAATCATTTAGAAACAAAAAGCATAAAAATAGGCTGAAATGTGTGTCTCAACCTGGCAAGCCAGAGGGTCAGTCTCCTTCCACACTTCAGAGATTATTAAACTGGGATGTGCATTACAGAAACCAGCTATTTCTAAGGAACAACTGGTATTTTTCCTGGTCTTTGGCTTCCCTCTTCCTGGAAGTTTTCAGTCTTTAACCTTACTGAGACATGGTGACAGTCTTGGAGTCTCCCAGTGAGAACTGTCACCATTCATTTAGTGGGATGGGGAACAAGTGCATACAGATTAGGTAAGGCACATGCAGGTGATTTAATGTATTGGCAGGAAAAGGAAAAACTAATTGCATATCCTGAAACCCAGGAGTGCTGGCTCACACTATTGTCCAGTGACCACTATGGACTTGGTTATAATAGTGAGGCTGATTTTAAGTTGAGGAATGGTAGGACTGGGTAGATTCGCTGAAGCAGTTGCTCTATTTATTACAATTTGCAACAGAACCCTATAAAAAGTTTCCCATGTGCTTTAAGGGGCTCTCTAGGATGCTTTTCATGCCCCAGTACCTGCTCCTGGGCTCTTTGCTTAGAGTATGGGATGTTTTATGCCCCCGGGCCATAAAACTCCTCTCCAGGGTCCCACTGTCAGGCTGCTTCTGAAACAAAAGTGACCATTAGTTAAGTGCTAAATAACTAGGTAACGAGCATTTGGCTTTTGTTCCACTTCATAATCAATCCACATAATCAGAAAATCCCACGCATCAAAACTTATTTTAGCTGAAGCAATAAAGATTTCCAGACTTTTGACCCTGAAGGCAAGGGTTGTAGCCTCACTAATGAGCCCAGCAGCTCTTGCCATAATTAGAAGTTAATTGCTCCATTTTTCCAGATAAAGTTCTCTCCCCCTGACACTTCAAAGCATTTGCATGAAGTGTTTCATCCCCTGCCCTGCAGTGACCAGGAGCAAGGGATTTTCTGCCTGTCCACCCTTTACAACTTACCTGCTCAGGTTCACCCTGGGGACTTCCTTCTGCAGAAGCTGCCTCCTTGATGAACTTCAGAGTCTGACCAGAACATGTTTTCCTTCTAAAAGCTTCTTTCTGTTTCCTGTATACTTCCTGCAACCTCTTATTTCTCATCTCCATTGCCTTCTCCAAAGACTTCTTCTCTTCCAGGCTTTTTTTCTTCCTTTCTATATTCTTTTGGTACATATATTCCCTAATGATTTCAGGGCTGTAGGGGTGAGGTTTTTTCAGGTTTGCCCTCCTCTTTGAAGGGTGATTAAGGTTTTCCTTTTCAGACTCCTTCTGTGCCAGACTCCTTGAGTCTTTCCACCTTCGAGTAGTGTTTTTTCCTCTGTGGCAGTTGCCATACTCAGGTTCAGCTTTTGTTAATGAGGATCTTGTCCTTTCCCCACTGAAGGCAGAAGGATTCACGCTCTCAACTCCAGCTGAAGCAGAATCAATCCCTAGATGATGCTGCAGATCTTCTGCCTTTCCTTTTGCAGTATCTTTGGGGAGCTTGGTATTTCCGTGCTCATCATGTTTGCTTTGCAAATGTAGGTTCCTCAGTATTTGTTTCTCAGCCTGGTCTGGGGTATTTCCATCCTTTTCAGCATGTTCACTGGTGGGTACCATGCAGCTTTTGAAGACAGGGCTTTTCCCTATACTTTCACTTCCCCTTTCCCTGGGGATCTGTTTCATTGCTGGCATTGCTGCAGATCTTCCCCCATGCTCTATGAAAAGCATTTTGAAACGAGAGGTATTACTACTTCGGTGGTATATCTATTCCCACCTTTCTCATGTACATCTCAAGACCTACTATAGGTAGGGCCTATAGTCCAGGGACTATTTGCCCATGTAGCCCAGGCTAATGCATTTGCTGAGCATGCTAGTACAGGGGTGCATTGAGGGGATGTTGATCTGTCCAACACTGCTGTGTGCAGGGAGAGGTGCCCTGTGCCACCACCCCAGCAAAGCTGATTTAAGGACACATGGCATTTGCAGTGTCACTAGCCATGGTGGACTCCTTGCACCAACTGACCATGGACAACAGATTCAGTAACTGCTCTGGTCAGCGGTTAGCCTCACAAGTGAATTATTGCATGATTATTCTGAGAGTTGCTCAGAAGGATCTTTAAACCA
Organism: Tinamus guttatus; assembly: GCF_059628265.1. NCBI lineage: Eukaryota > Metazoa > Chordata > Aves > Tinamiformes > Tinamidae > Tinamus > Tinamus guttatus. Next base: position 3,031,134 of record NW_028288760.1, on the reverse strand, counting down.
TGCTTCAGCTAGTTTAATCAGGGGTGAGCCTCGTTTTTGGTTTGTGTGCCAAAAAATAACTAATGTATCAGTAAGAGACTCTACCCAAGGTGTTTGCAGGGATGTGCTCTTCACCTGTTCTCTTCAGTGCTACAAATTTAGGGGGTGGACGACCAAGCACCTTTCTAGCCAGCTTCTGACCTTCTCTCCATGCAGAAACTCCAGAGAATTTCATACCTGAAACAGAGGATTTGTATTGAATTATTATAACTTCACAAATTCTTTGAAAGAAAATGTTTAGCTCTATTATAAATCTTCTTATTTGTGATTTTTCAGAAGTCACACTCAAGATGTGAGGAGATTTGAGGAGAAAGGTAACAATCTGATCTCCTTTGCAATGACTTCAAACTCAAACTAATTCATTTTTAAACTGGTGAGAATCAGCAGGATGCAGTGCACAAGAATCAATGAATGACACAAGACAAGGGACCATGTATAATGCAAAAATAACTGATGCAGCATGCCACACAAACAAATTTTTCCTTAATATGTGGTGTCACATAATAGACAACATTTATCACTGTTTTACTTCATAATTTCAGACTGCATTCATAGCATGCCAATACTTATACTGGCATAATTATGAATTTATAGCAAGCACTTCAGCAGACAGTGGCTAAAGTTTTTTCCATGGAAAATTTTCCCTTCAGATTTTCCCCAAAGAAAACATTTCAGCTTTGTTTTAGAGAAGATTTTACATCTTAGTAGATATTACCCTCAGCCCAAAGATACTTCTCAGTACTTAGCAAGGGTTCCCCACATCTACACCATTTGGTGTAGAACAGCACAACTCAGAGCCAAAATCAGCTGGGCTCAGGATGACCAAGACACATCAGTGCTTTTAATAAAAAACCTTGCTGTATTTTGTGTTCCTTTAGTAGTAATAAAAAGGCAGGGGGGCACATTTTTCTCATGTTTTCTTAGTTTCTCTGAATGCCAAATTAATATGTACATCTAACTTCAACTCTCATCTCAGGTAAAGCGCTTTTTTTTTTTTTTTTAAATCTACCCACTTTTGACTAACTACAGCAAGTATCACACCAAGATCACAAACATTACCTCAAGTTCAAGAACTGCCTGAATTTCTGCAGAAAACACTTGCTAGAAGGGAGTCTTGATTTAAACATTCCCCTGTTTTTTTTCCTACCTATGAACAGATGAATATTTTATAGCTCTTGTGACTTAATTTTTTGTTAACTACAGCAAATTTCTAATTCATCACATTCCCGAGTGCTCGGGCTCCGACCCCTGCCCCGTCATTCATCTCAGCCTCAGCTCTTTTGCTGACAGAAACTAATAGCCAATAAAGACACCCTGACACTGGCAGTTACAATGATGAATGTTTTGGGTGCCATGGTCTTATTATGACCCACCTGCAGAGGAAGATCAAGCCATTTTTCAAACAATCCACTCAAAAAAAAAAAAAGGAGGGAGAAGGGAATTATTGCATATTTCATGCATTTTAAATAGTACTTGAGTAACAGAGCACATGATGTTGCTGTACTTAATTTCATCTGCACAGTATCAGGTTAGATTTTCTCTCTCTGTCCCTCAGAAGTTACATCTAGTACCTTTGACAGCATAAAATACAAGATCTGCACCTGTAGCACTACTGCTTTTTGCCTTGTTCCCTACAAAATTTGAATGTAGCCATTTTTAATGCAAAAATGACAGCACTGAGACAGGCAAAGTTACTTCCATAATTCAATCTTGCACTTAGAGATACAGTTCAATGAAAACTGAACTAGCAAGCAGGACTCCTGCTGCTGCTGCATGTGCAGCAAGGTCAGGGATAATCCACCTGGGCTTCATTCCTTTCACCTGGTCCCTATTTTGCAGGTCAGGAAATCCTTCCCTTTTGGTGGCTCTCCTAATTCACTAGAGAATGCCACACTGAGTAGGTGACAGACTTCTTTCCACCAAGGACAAATGGTTCATTTTTATTTTAGGTGATTTTTAAGCCCCTGGCAGGCCTGGACTGCAGGCAAGAGCACAGCAAATAGCCACAGGCAGCAAGCCCAGCTGTGGGCACCTTGCTGGCCTGCCAGGGCCATGAATGATGCACTGGGTCCTGTGCACACAAGTGTAGAGCATGGCCAGGCAAACCAAGCAAACTGCCTCCAAACAGAGTGCCCAGAGCTGTTAATCTTCAGCCTCAGAGGCTGCCTCCGTTCTGCAGGGGTAACTGCCTGTGCAATAGCTCCCTAACCCAGCATGCTAGATTAACCTGGGTTAAACAAGATAAATTAGCTGTCCTCCAGAGAGTGTTCAAAGAGGCTCAGCAGGACTGGGGCAGCATCTCTAGGAGTGCTGGAAAGTGCTGCCTGCACCAACCAGGACATCTTAGTGCAGGCAGAGCCCTCGAAAAAGCTCCACGAAGCACCGGGCACCAAAGTGGGAGCTGTGCCTTTAGTTATCCCACTGTGCCAAAGGACCGTGAGCCAATGCCCCGTGTCCACCTTGCTCCAGGGATGCTGCTCTGCTACTAACCTGTGCAGGCTGGAGCAGAAGCCACCCGGAACACCGCTCGCTTCCGCCGAGGCTCCTTGGGACCAGGACACTTCTGCTCCAGAGCTGCTCCTTGCCGGCATAGCCTCTGTGCCCGGATCCTCTCCCTGAGCTGCTCCAGCCTCCGCAGGGGGGATCCCGTGTGCGTCTCCTCCAGCCACGCGGCTGCTGCGGGAAGCGGCACCGGGGCACGCGCATCCCCAGGACCAAACAGCAGCGAGCAGGGAGAGCCGGAGCTCACAGTGGTGCTCCTGGAGAAACAGTGCTGCAAGGAAGTGGGATGCAGCACGGCAGGGCTGCCATGTGGAGAGGGGAACAGGGCTGAGCAGGGGGGCTCGTTACCCACTCGCTCATTAGACCGCGCTAAGCAGCAAGTTGTTGGGGAAGATGCTCTGCCCATGCCCCCAGCATGATCTAGAGGTAATGGCCACAAACTGAAGCACCAAAAGTTCCACATGAACTTAAGGAGAAGTTTTTTTTTTTTTTTTTTTTTTTAAACAGTGAGGGTGCCAGAGCCCTGGAACAGGCTGCCCAGAGAGGTTGTGGAGTCTCCTTCTCTGGAGATCTTCAAACCCGCTTGGACGCAGTCCTGTGCCACGTGCTCTAGGTGACCCTGCGTGTGCAGGGGGATTGGACTGGATGATCTCTAGAGGTCCCTTCCAACCTTGACAATGCTGTGATTCTATGATCCCATCGGAGCAGCAGGTTGCCAAATACCAGGAGTCTGGCAAAGGGCAATAATATTGGGAAAGGGCCAAAGGAAACCAGCTCTGCTAAGAGCAGCTGCAAGTGTGGGTGAAGGCAGAGGGATAACAGAGGGTTAACATCAAGGCAATGGCCTGTTAGCATTTCCAAAGGGGAAATGATTTGGTGACTTTATATTTACCTGCAACATGGAGGAGTTGCACTGCTCTTCTCATCCCAAGCTGTTTCATCTCCATTTCTCTCATCTACAATGTGACAAAATTGTCAATGACAGTCAGAGTTTCCTTAAAAAAATCATTAACAGTATCTATTTTACTGGGGACCATTCCCCTCCAGATCAGACCCTTTGGGCACCCCACGGCAGGTTTTACTCAGAAGTGACAAAGTACATTGGGACTGGCCTTGCCCACACTGCAGTCCTGGTGGGGAAAAGGGAGTTTTGGCAGTAAAGGTTGCTGTAAATAATTCAGCATGTCACTACCCTGTCTCCATGCTATCCAAACGGGCAGGTGGAATATTTGGGATCTCTGCAGCAAGGTGCAACTTCTTGTGCTTTGTGAAACCCCACTGGAAATATTAAGAGCCATCTGATGAAAACACTTTCTTGAACCACAGAACTGCTCGCCACTTCCTGTCACCTTTTGTCCCCTCCAGAAACAAAGCAGATAACTCACAACTCACCAAAGCTTTCCTCATCCCAGAGCTTTCTTCTGGCTGCCTGGGTCTGGGCACAGCTCCACATTTGATGATCAAGTTTGTTTTCAATTCTCTGTAGCTGTAAAGAGACAGATTTTTATTTTGAAGGAAGACATATGCTTTTTTCTCTCTACAGAAGCTTTTTGCTGGCATACACAGCTTCTCTGATTAATGTTGTACTCCTAGCTACTCTGTAAATACTGGCATGCCTGAGCCTGCCCCACCTGGCATTTCCTACAGTTGCAAGGAATGTAGGAGACAGAAGGTAACAGATGAAATCAGCTCTGACACTATTTATGCTTTTCCCCTATATATGTGCCACAAGGCTTTATCAGGCCCTTTATTTTTAAATGGTAAAAGCTGGGAGTAATTGCAGGCAATAGTGAATATAAATGACAGACCTTGACTGCACAATTAAGGCTAAATGGAAATATTCTTGCTAATTCACTGCAGTATTTGCACCATCATTATTGCAGCTGCAAACAGCCCCTGCTAAGGGTTCAACAGGGCAGCTGGACTCAGCAGGTGCCCCAGCTCCAGTCATTATTCCATCCTGGGCTTAACCACAAACAGGACACAAATAGGACCTTTAAATGGACCTTGTCATCCATTTTGCAGAGTTTTGCAAAACTCGGTCATCCTTGCCATCTCCCTTACTCCCCTTTTGACATTTAGAGAATGATTAAAGATACTGCACATTCACTGCAAAAAGAAAAGAGAATGAGCTAGGTGATGTTTTTATCCATTTTCAATCACATTATCGTGGTGTGCAGAGGTGTGTGGCAGCCAGGACTCCTGCACTGCACTTACCACCGCTTTGGCTTCCTGAAGACTCTTCCAAGCCAGGGCCACATCTGGGGAGAACAGAGATAAAAGAGGCTCTTGAGCAATTTCTCACAGCTCCTTGTCACTGTAACAGCTTCCTCTTGTGCCCAGACCAGACTGCAGTGCAGAATTGCTCCCAGAGAGCTGCTTTTAGCTAGCACCCTTTTCTGTGTGTTTAATTCTGTTGGAGCCGATGCTTATTCAGCAAAATCTCCCTTTGCAGTACCTGCCAGTTTTGTATGTGTTTAAAAGACTGAGCTGTTTTTTGCCATTTCAGTCCTATTTGGTAGTGCCAAGACTGTTGTGAGAGTGAGAATAGCTTCTTTATCACATGTCTGCTTGCAGAAGAGAGCAATGCATTAGTCTGAGAAACTCCTAATACATATTGCCCACTTCCAAAGAAATTCAGTCTTGCAGATAACTTCAGACTGCAGAAGGGTTCTCAGGAAGCATTTCCTACTGAAACAGCTGAAATTAAATTTCTCAGAAGTGTGAGAGATCCCCAGAGAGAGACAGGGAGGTGGCACCAGGGTGAATGTCCTGCTCCAGACAACCACTGTGTGTCCCAATAGGCAAAGCAGCAGCTCCCTCCCACATCCCATCCCTTCACCCCTTACCTTTAGCAGCCTCCTCCATGGAGGGAGCAAACTCCTCCTTAAAGACCTGAACAAAAAACACCTAAGGAAGCATTTAGAGAGGGGACTTGGAGAGTATCAGGGATTTAAAGGGTGATCAGCCACAGAAGCCTCTTCCAAAGGAGCGCTCAGCATGGAGCATCTTGCTCTTCCTCCATCCCCGCTGCCAGCACCAGGTCCCAGCCCAGCACCTTTGTTTGGTCTCTCTGCACAGAGCAACAGAAACAAGTGCCCAGGAGAGGTAGATGTAAACTCTGGAGAGAACAAACAGCTCCAGGAGGAGCCCAAGGGCCAGTCACAACTTGCCCTGAGTGGCAAGGAGCCAGGGGCTCTCCTGACCAGCCCTCACATCCCTGCAGGGCATCCTGGCAATGTCCCAGGGCCTGGTGGCCTCAGAGGAGCAGGACTGAGCTCTGAAAAATCAGCTTCTGTTTAAGGGGAAATGAAACAAAAAGGGTTTCCAGCCTTTGTGATTGCAAAGAAAACCCTGAGAAGATGCCAGTGCAAACTGAGGGCCCAGAAAAGGTAGAGGCAACCACACCTGTGCTGGAGTCACTTTAAATGTCACAAGTTTTAGGTTTGAACATTTGAAACTTGGGGTAGCCATTCCAGTTCCTCAGAACTCCCAATTTTCATCCCAGCATTTAATGTTCCTGGGAAGGAGCAGTTTGTCCTGCAGGCAGCAGAGGGCAAGCTCTGCTCGCAGAGCTGAGCACAGCCCGGAGCTTCTGGCTCTGCACAGCTCCCAAGGAGCTGGGCTTGGAAGCTCCTTATCCCAGGATTGCTCACACTGAACTCCTGATCTGCAAACGCAACAACCTGCTACCACCAGTGCAAAATGCCCCAAAACTGGCCCCATCATCCAATGCTGCTTCAGTTCCTTGTTTGGATGATTCCTGTGAAATTCTCCCATTTATGAATTTTAAGTTTGTTCCCCACAAATACACTGAAGTTTTGCAATTCCAAAGGCTATATTCACTCTTGGCTCTAACATTCCCTGAAGGTACCTAAGGTACATACACATAATAGAGACAAGCAAGCAGGAATAAAAGCATCTCTGTCCTCCAACAGCATCACCATGGGGTGAAGCCCAGCGAGGACCTTGAGCAGATGCTGCAGGTCCCTTTCGAGAGCCCACCTCACTGCAAAGCAGAGCTGGCTGAGGTTCTGCTTCCCAGCAGTTCGCTTAATACTGGACTCTTGTTTGCCTTAGGTCCTCAGCTACTTGTCCAGGCTCTAAGAGGCTTTAAGCAACAAGATCAGTAGCTCTTTGCTATTACTCTAAAATACTTCAATGGGGAGGTGAGATACTGACATCACATCCTTCCATGCACATGGATCCCTGAGGTCTAAAGGGAAGTTTGCTCAAAGGATCAGACTCGGGCTGAATCCAGCTGCATTTCCTGCAGGCTGTGCCCAGATCTCTGCACAGCTTCAGCTTCTCACATCTAACCAAAGAAGGAATTCCCAAGCTGCAGAACTCCCATTTCAAGCTGTTCCGAGCCAATGTTTTGCACTGATTAGGGGTTCCAGTGCCAGGAACACAGAGCTTGGCCCGGACAGAACCACAACTATTCAGGGTGCCTGCATGATAAGAAAGCCTTAATTACAGCACCCATCCGGGTCCAGGGGCAGCAATTGGGTGAGTTGCCAAGGGAAGAAAGCAGAAATAAGAAGCCTCAGCAGCAGGAGGGCAGCTTGAGAGGAAACCAAGGGTATGCAGGAAAGTCCAGGTCGAGCCCCATGCCTGAGCTTGGCTGATCCCCGGAGCGCATGTGCCCCAGCCCCACCACGCTCCAACCCCACCAGCATCTCTTGGCACTTGTCTCAGCAAGCCGAGGAGAGCCAGGAGGGGGACAGGCTGCCAGCACGTTGCACTGCACATCTTGGAGTGTTAGACCACAAATCTGCTGGAAGATGAAGCGACAAAACCTAAAATTGGGCCAAATGCTGCTTCTGCAGCACATGCAGCTCCAGAATGAGGAGCAAACCCGTTCCGATCTGTACGCTCAATCTGCATGAGCAAAATGAGTCAGCTGTGTGCAAGCCTGCCCTGCTGACTCCACCACTCCTGTCACATGTGGCTAGGACAGAATTAGGCCAAGCGTTGTAGTTCATGATGCATCAGCCCTCAAACTCTTCCTACAGAGGTGCTCAGACCAGAGGTTTTAGCAGACTGGCAAAAGCCATTTTAGGGTTTTTGGGGAAAGATTTTGCAGGGATTCTTGCAGCTCAGACTGCAGAGAGAGATGCTACTTACCCCATTGCACAGCATCATCCCACAGAGCATGGTGTCAGCACGGGAGTGCTGCATCATTAGTGACATCTCACACACACAGGGACAAAGTGCCCAGCTCCGCCACCTCAGGGCATCCTGAGCTTCAAGACAGTTTCCTACCATTTGTGGAATTCCAAGACAAGGGCACCCAGTGACTGCCTGACCCTGCAGAAGGTTGTGGGGAGCCTGGAGGTTGGTTTGAGGCTGCAGACTCTCCCCCCACAGTCCTCAGTCACCTATAGTCACCGCTTAGGAAATATTTACAGCAATAACCCACAATGCCCAGCAAAATTCAGGAAGTGCATTGTATACATGCATATGTGCGAGAACCAAACAAGAAATTCCTCCTAAGTGTGTGGCTGGAAACAGCTGCAGGTCTAAAAGTGCAGGCAGTTTTACTTTTGCACCCTCTAGACAGATTCCAGAGGTCTTAAACTGCAGCTCCACTGCTCCTGCAGCCAGGGCAGATGGACCGGACCCTCCCTGCCTTCCCCATATGTTAGCTCCAAATGCCACAAGGTCCCTTACCGATGGAAAACACGTCCAGCTAAAAGGAAAATATTTCCACAGTGTCTGCCTAAGCAGTTTTTGTAAAGCACTTTTCACAACACTTCCCAGTTAGTAAACAATCAAAGCACAAATTTGGACTCCAATTGCAAGCAGGATGTGACAGGAATTTTGTAGCAAGCATATGGTGGGAAGAGGCAGCTCATTAAAATGAAAGGTACCATCTGACAGCCAAGGACTCAGTCCTGCATCTAAGATCCAGGTATTTAGGTCCTTAGTTCCTATGGAATTCAGGACATTATGGTGCCCATATAATACTATACACCTGTCTGTCTCTCTAGCCTCTCTGTGCCTCATGGCATCAGCAATGAGAGAAAATTTCCCTTCCCTTCTTAGTATTTTTGGTTGACTAGTCTGCTTTGCATAAAGACACCCTAAGAAACCAACATCGGGAACAGATACTTGTATTTATGCTGAGTGCCAAGTGATGCCTAGACAAGGACAGCACCCTCTTTACACACCAAAATACATATATAGCTCATCCAGTTACTGAGGAGAGTGTTAAGATAGGAAACATCAGTTCACAGCCCATCTTTCCCCATTGATACAGGCCTGAATGGGATCTAAGGCTGCACAGCCGAACATGGCAGAGCCCCAGGTTTCCATGGAAACAGGCTGTAGTAAACAGGGCTCTCCGGCTGTACCGAGGTATTCACAGCACTGCCCTGGGACTGGGCAATTTAAACCAGCAATCAGCAGGTAATAGAGCACATTTCCTTGCATATTTTCTCCAGGTGTTGCAAAATGGAAAAGGGTAGGTAAGGGTGGGAGAACAACAAGTTTTGAGGTGTCTCAGAACCTGCAGAAACCAACACAAAGGCTCCCAGGGCTTTTCAGGGCTGCATTTGGTGTGCAAGGAGCAGCCGTAGGTTCCGTGGGCACCAAAATGCAGCAAGGCACAAGGATGAAGGCACCAATGGCTCAGAGAGGGATGCTGAGTCCATTCCCTGCTCACCCAGCCTTTCCCATGGGATGCAGCTAGCAGAGGCAGCAGCTGGGACAAGGGGTGCTGTAATCACAGCACATGATTCATTGGCTTCAGCTTCTCCCATTTATCAACATTCAAACACAGTGATATATGGAGCAGCAAGAGATGGCAACACTTCTTGTAATGCTGCCCTCATCACCGTATATCACCCAGCAGAGCCACATTAGCTCCCACACCTGCCTGATCCTGCTCCAGCTGAAGGCAATGGTGGAATCTCCAGCACACCTGGAGCTGCCACATTGATCAGCCCTGCAGAGCTGCACACACTTAGTCCTGTCTCCTTCAAACCCAGGAATAAAACAACATCTGCTCACTCACCCTGTGTCCTGGGCTCAGTGGGGCTGGATTTAAATATGCAGTTTAGGATGCATGTGGGTGGATGCATAGAATGCACATCAATGACATCAAACAAGACAGAAAATTCCTTTTAATTTGGAGAATACAGCACCATTGGCTGCAGAGACTCACAGCCTCTGAACACTCTGATCTCAGGGTAAAAATTGTATTTTACCCTGTGCTTCATAGCTCTCTGCTCAAACATTACTTTGAGCTGCTTCAACCTTTTAACAGAGCATCAAGCACTGCTATCAAAAATGATATTTCAATCTCTTCTAAGAGGAGTTTTGTTCAAAACCCAAATGAGCCAACCAAAATTAAAATCAAGCCCTAACTCTACTTTTACTTTCGTATCTTCACCATGAAGTCTTGCCTGATCAGCAAGTGCTACCAGTTAGTCCTTCCACTTCCAACCCTGCAGAATTCCCTCTCTAAAGTGCTTTCTTTGCCTTCAAAACTCTACCTTCCAGTTATCACCACTCACCTATTTAGAGGCCACTTATCAGACCCACAAGCAATTATTTACAAATGACATAGTGAGAAGTTTTATCTAATTAGCTACATAGCAAGTCCTGGGCAGGCTAGTGTATCATGGCATGCACAGATGCACCCTGACAGCTCATCTGATTAACAGCAGCTGTCTTGTATCAGAGCTGGACTGCTCCATCCCAGTTCAGACACCAACACAGGCAATTGCAGTAGATTATCAGAATAGAAGAGCTCTGTATGTCTCACTTACTAAGAACATTCAGTGCCCTGGGGCCACTAGCTCTCTACTCAAATCCAACAGATTTCTGAATATGGTTTGTTTTATTACCCATCCTAATCTCAAATTTTGAGAAGGGAGAAGCAGCAGGATAAGCTAACAGAAGAGATGCTCTTTTGCTTTGTTTTGCTCTGTCGAGTCACATTGCCCTGATTTACCTGGTTCACTGCTGCTGTGCCCTGGATGACAGGCAGCAGTCACTGAACCCAGGGTCACTTCTGATTTTCTGGCACTTGTTGGTCTGGGCTTTTTCTCCCCTTCTCCAGATAACACTGTAAGCTAGCAAACATATTGCCTTATTGACCAAATTAACCTATATGTAGCTGAGCACAAAGGAAAATAGATATTAGCTACATAACCATCTCCAATGGAAAATAAATACAACATAGTTTGAAGGCCACATTCTCTGCAGATGTAGAATGGTGCAGCCCCATTCCTGTAAATAGCTCCAGCCCCATTCATGTAATTAGAGAAACCAACTCTTAGGAGATTCAAACTGTGTTATTTCCAGGAGGCTAACGCAGCCTTCCCATTGTGGGCAGGGACAAACACCTGATCTCAACACAACTGGAGCAAGTGCTAATACTTATTTCCTCCCTAAGGCAATACAGACTGCTAATCACTTAGTGCAATCAATATCTCAGTACATACTACAATAAAAACATGATTGCCATGTCAACCAACATGCTGACATTTACCAGCCCAGAGAAAAAAATCAAATATCAATAGATAAAACTAATCAATAGGTAAAATAAGAACAGCCTTGCACATGTCAGAGCCAGATCATCCAATTAGAGTGCTGACACATCCCAGAGCAAATAACCCCTTCGTGAATTTTGCCTCAACCTGAGAACTTGAGCCACAGCAAAATCTCTAAGCACTGCTCTTTCAGATAGGAACAAAGTGCTCTATTAGTTGATAAGGTAGTTGTCCTAGTGTTTAATTACCTGCACTTGAACATCACATCTTTATTTCTAGTCTGAATTTGTCTAGCTGTAACTTCTGGATACAAGGTTTCATTGTGCCATTTTGTACTAGATTAAAAAGCTTTCTATTGTCAGAAATTTTCTTGTCTATAAAGGTAACTGTCACCTATCATTAATCCACATATTAAAAGCTTCTAAGAAAGCTAGAATCAAATGAGCTTTGTGGTTTTCTAAATTTTGCATCAATTTTGCAGCTCTTTGTTAAACCTTTTCCTATGTTCCATAGTTTTTCTATGTGCATTTTCAAGCATGGCCAAAACACATGGCCAAAACACCAGGAATGTTCTCCTAACCACAGGACACAGAAGCACCATTTCCATGTTTCACCTGGGAGCGCCCTGCTTGTCCATGCAAGGATATCCATGCTCTTTGCCCCAGCTCTGTGGTCTCACACTTCATTTGCCACCTCCCCATTCCCACACAATCATTTCACTGATGCTACCTCTCAGCACATGGAGTTTCATCACATCCACATGGTCTGGACCAGAGATGCAGTGATGTCCAGTGGTGCTGGAATGGATGCAGCTCCCAAGTCCCATCCTACCAAAACAAAGCAGTTTCAGCTCACACACTATTCTCTAAATTTCCTATTTTCCACAAACTTAACTAGTAATGACTTAATACTCTCCAGATCAGTGATAAAGACATCTAGTAACACTGTTCCAAGAGCAAACCATGTAGGATGCAAAAAGTTTCCCCAACAGACACTTGTAGATGCATGTTACCCATTTCTCCACCCATTTAACATAGGTTACATTGATTTTAAGCACTATTTTTAGCAGAATGCCATGCAAGATTAAGTCAACAGCTTTGAAGAAGTCAAAGTCTGTTATGTCAGAATTACCTTTAACTGCATTTATAAACTCCTCAAAGATCACTTGTTTGATGAGCAGCTTTCTGGAGCAACGGATTGACATTCCACAGACCTTTTCACCATGCCCTGTGGGAACACAGCATCAGCAGACTAATGACACTGAAGTTACTTGGATTATCCTATTTCTCCAAGCCATATCAGATCACCACTATCTTATTTCCAGACCTTTAAACCTTACCAGGTGTCTGATTTGTTTCAAACTCAGCATTGGGGCTCAGGGCACATGCTATCTGACAACTACCCATCCTAAAACAAAAATTATTACTTCCAAAAAGTGCTGTTTAATGCTGTCCTAATAAGCTATTAAAGTAACAAGTTCAGACCTGCCTGCAATGAAAAATGGGGAAAACAAGCACACAAGTATTGTGCATCCTGCCATAAAAGCTTAGCAGAATGGGGCTGTAGATGGTGATAGCTTTGCTCTTGCTCTCCTTGCTGGCTAGGAAAGGATGTGTTCAGACACGAGGCTGCGGTTAGGCTGTGGTGCTGGCTGTAGCAGAACGTGTTTCCTGTCACTAAATGCTGATTTGGGGACCTCATGGGCTGCACAGCCCTCTCCACCACAGAGCCCTCCATGAGCTCACCAGGCAGCTGGAAATAGTGACTTGAGCCTCCTCCTCCTTGCCGAGCTCAACTTTGGGTCAGTATTTTCCATCCATCCTGAGAAGCCATCTGAAGCAGATGAGTTCTGCTTCAGGTGAGGCCGAGAGGACTATTAACCAACAGGAGATTCAGGAAGATGAGGCACAGGAGGAATCAACATGTACAAAGCTGGCAAGGCCAAGTCTTGACTTGCATACAAGAACCTAACTTGAGGAAAGCACCCAGGTCTTGATGCACATTTCCATGCCACACCAGGAGGAGAGGGATGGCCCTGGGGTGCAGAAAGGTTAGCAGCCCACCTGCTGCATCCCCAGGCTCTGAGAAGGGGTTTGCTCCAGCTTTCCTGCCCAACAGAACAGCCTTGTACATCCTATGAGCCCTGGAGTGGGTGTCCTGGCTCTGCAGCATCTCTCCTCTCCAGGCACACAGCCAGCTGCACTGCACATGGATGCATTATCCCAAGAAGCTCCTTCCTCAGGTCTCTTCCTGGGTCTCTGCACTCCAGATGCTTTTTAAAAGCTTTATTCCATGGTCAGCAAAGCAGCTTTTCACTCAGATGATCCTCCGTATTTCACATATGAATAATATTACTCACTGGGATTCTCTATTACAGCTTATCTGCAAGTTGTAATAATCTCTTCTATTTGGAGAGGCAATAATTTTTCCTCACTGAGTCCCACTCTTCAAACAGAGGAGTTTCTGCCTTAGGACTGGATTCAGCAGAAAGATTGCAGAAGCTCTTGAAAACTCTCAGTCCTGCAAAGCTCCACAGCACAGCAGCTTTATTTAGACCCATTAGATCTGCCAGATCAAGGCAGGGTTCTGCCCCCCAAGGATATTGAACTTGATTCCTCTTAATTCATTGCTTTAACTAACAGGAATTGCTAAGCATTCTGCTGAAACCCACCTGTGTCCCCTGAAGAGCTCCCTGCAGGGCCCCAGGCTCTTTTGAGCCAGCTGCTGCAGTTCATGTAATTACATTTTATGAAAATCCCAAAGTCAAAGCAAATGCTCCTGGTTCAGACAGACTGTGTGTGGCCCTGATCCGCACAGCATCCCTCACCTACCAGGGCATTTCTCCTAAGAGGTCTGATGCCTCTCAGCCATCTTCACATTGGTTTCAGGCTTACTCAAACCACTTGGCTCACAGCTCAGCAATGCATTTAAGACCTTCCAACTTAATTAATTCTCCTTCCTTCCCCAGGAGGGATAGGTAAAACTGTGTTGCTTCATTAGTTCCATTTTACAAGCCAGCATAAGGCAGCACCAAGGATGACATTTCACTAGAAAGCAGCCCAGGCCAAGGCTCCACTGCATATTATCCCCTCCATTGTAGCCCCCTGCACCTGCAAGGGGGACCAAGCAGGTTAGAACTTAAAACACTGAACCTGAATGCATTGAGCTCACCTGTGCCTCCTATCCCAGGAAACTGTGCTGTAAAAAAACTGCTGTCAAATGTGCAAGAGAAGATACCCTGGTCTACACACATGGAAACAGAGAACAGAGCCAACTTTTCCTTGCTGGCTTAGAGGAAGCATTCCTCCTTGCCTAGAGGAACTTAGAAAAAGGTAGAACAAGCTTTCCAGCAAGCAGGACCACAGCAACGTGCTGTCAGCATATCAGAAATGGACAGAAGACCGCTCACAGAGAGAGCATTTCATTGCAGCTATTGCTAGTAACAGCAGACAACGACAGTGCCAGCTCAGCAGTGACTGCAGCTCGGGTCTGCCATCGTCTGAATCACATCGCTCTTCCTGTGCACAAACCCCAGCAGAGGCTGCAATCCATCCCCAAGCTGCACGGAAGCCTCCGGGCTAATGAAGGGAGATCCCGGTGCTTTGGAGGGAATGCCCAGTCCTTAGTGCCTGCAGGATGAAAGCACCAAGGCAGTGGAGCTCTTCTGCAGCATGCTGCAATGGCTTTGAATATCAGTTTTTTAAAAGAAACATTAAAACATACTTAAATTCTAAAGATGCTGCAGTACCATTGCTTGGTGTTGTGATCCTGCCTGGATTTTTCAGTGAAACGAAGTTGTACCTATCCGTTCTGATTAGAGACATTCAATAACTGGAAAGAACAAGATGATGCAAGGAATTTGATAGGCCTTACTCTTCTTGGAATGAGTAGTGCCTTAAGATATAAGGCGCAAAAAGCCTTGGAGGTGTTCCCTGTCAACAGGGGTGTGTGAAGTCAGACCATCCACAGGCACAATCTCCTGTAACACAGCCTAGCCCCAGTGTTCTGCACCCAATTCCCTTCTCCCTGATCCATTCCCTTCTCTTAGCTGCTCAGTGCAGCAGCCCTTCTTGTATTTAAAGATTATTAACCAATTTCCTCTATTCAGAGCTGAACAAATCAATCCTGCACACTCCTCACCTCATAGGTCATGTCTGACACATTCACCCAAAGCCTCTCTAATTGCTCCATGTGCTTCCCAATGCACAATGGGACACAGACACAATTCAGCAGCTAAGGTGACATTTTAAGGTGTTTGGGTTTCTTTCTCTTTGTCATGTAAGTTGCCTGTTTCATCACAGCTGAACAGCAGAGCTGAGTGGTGGCTAAAGTCCAAGTACTGGCAGGGAGCTTCTTGGCATGAGTATGTAGGGCTAACCAAACCCAACCCACAGCAAAGTAATTGAATCATTCCATCTAATGAATTCAAATCTATTGTGACCTGTTTGCCACTTCTGCAAGAAAAAGAAGCTGGGTTTGTCAGCTGATAAATTATCCACTGCAAATTCATGAATTCTAAGGCCAAAGGGGACCATTAGGCTCATCTTAGCCTGACCTCCTGGGTAAGCCAGGCCAGGGAATTTGACCCACCGGTTCCTGCAGCATTAAGGGGTGGGTGACCCATTTGCTCAGAGCACTCTGCAATACCCTTTTCCCTGGCCCAAGCCCAAACTGGAAGGCAGCCTCCACCCTCCTTTCTTTTGCTTCCCTCTCCAGCATTGTTTCTCTGCCCACATTCATTAAATGCCGCCCTGGAGCAGCAAAGCACCCTCTGTCTCCTGCGGTTAAGGAAGGGTTGTAGCCAGAGGCAACAGCAGCTGGTTCTCATTTTTTTTTTTCAGTAGCATTCTTGAGCTGAAGAGGCTGGGAGGGAAGCAAACCCACACTGTGGAGTTACCAAACACTCTTAAGGCTGAATTGGGAGCCGCTTCTTCCAGGGAGCTGCTCATGCTAAGGTGTTTGCATTACTCTCAATGAAGCCACAAGCCTAGGTGAAAACTGTCCAGTGAGTGGTGTGGGCTCATAGCCAGGCCTGGGGGCTTGCCCATCATGCCCCCAGCACCACTGAGATGACTCCAGGCTCCTGGTCATCTCCTCAGCCAGGAGGCAGCACTCAGGGTGCTGGGCTCAGCTTTTGCTGCTTGGGTTTAGCTATAAAATTGAGCCTATTTCTAAGCAAGGACATGGATATAGGCTTGTTTATGGGTTTTATTTTGGATTGAAATGCCTACTCAATTAGCCCTCAGGAGCGAGGCTTTTATGGTTAGCTATTGAGGTGTTACTGATGATGCTTTCCACAAAGCAGCAGCTCTGCTTGCTCTTAAGAGGGGTTTTTGCATGGGTCCCCAGAGCAAAATGCCCTGATAAGCAGGACACTGCTCTTCAGTTCCCCTGAGCACAGCCGATAGGAACAGAGAATGAGAGTCTGCTGAAAGCTGTAACTTCTGCTTGCACTTCTCTGGGGTGCCTATGAGGACAAGAATAGTCAGTGAGATACTACTAAGGAGACAGGACTAGTTCAGAACCAGACTGGGTAACTAGTCCCCTGACTTCTGTAGCACCAATGAAGGCCTAAGAAAGCAGAAGCTAAGTGTAATACTTGAAGATGACCTGCCCCATCTCTAGATAACTGCTTAACAAAGAACAAAAAGTCCCAAATCCCATGCAATTCACTTACCAGACTACAAAAGCTGCTGGAGACCAGAGCAACACCCCTTCCCTCCTAGCAGACCACACTGTGAGGAAAGGAGGCTCTTTGCCCATGGCTCTTTAAGCCCGGAGCCTGGCTGATGCCAACGAGCATCACCTGGTGCAGATGTCCAGCGGGAGCGGGATTGGGAATGGGAACAGCTGTGCGAGGTCCTGCGCTGTGCTCATCCCCCACGTGCAGGCACTTAGTTATTAGCACAACAGGGCTCCAGGGGAGCAAGACCAGAGGTTTTTTAGGGTGGGATGCAGGGGCTGTGCTGGCTGGGGGGTGGTTGGCAGTGCTGCTGTGCCTCTTCCCCGTGCATTACCGTGGTGTCACCGCCTCGCTGTGCGCGGAGGGGAGCGCCTCGGTGCCCCCTCTCCCTGCTGGGGCTGCGGCGCGGGCCGGGCGAGGAGGAGGAGGAGGAGGAGGAAGAGGAGGCGGAGGAGGAGGCAGGGCCGCTGCCGGCCGCGGGCTGACATCAGCCGCCGGGGAGGGGCCTCCCCGCGAGTTTCGTGGCCGGGCGCATCCCGCGCTCGCCGGTGCCGGGCCGGGCCGTGCCGTGCCGTGCCCATGGCGCGCCCGCCCGCCGCCCGCCGCCTCTGCGCCAGGTAGGCGACGCGGGGGACACGGGCGGGTGCCGCGGGGGACCGGCGGGACCCGGCTCTGCAGCGGCCACAGCCCGGGCCGCCCGCGGCCGCTCGGGGCGGCTCCGGGTCGCGCTGCAGGGACTCGGCGCTTCCAAAAACCGGGCACCGCGCGCGTTCGTGGGTGTTTTTGTGGAAATCGCTTCTGCGGGCACCGCGTGCGGGAGCTTGAGGCTGCTTTGCCTTTCTCTTGCTCCTCTTTAAAGAAAAAAAAACTCCAGTGCAGCCCGCGCGAGGCCCCGCAGCGCTGCTCAGGGCGCTGCTGTTTACACCGCTCGTGTTTTGTTTTTCTTCTCGTAGTCCGATGTGGGGACAATGCAGTATCTGGACTAAAGGGGGGGAACGCTGGAGCCATCTGCAGTGTAGTATTTTTTTGGCGAGCTCCCGTTGTGTGCTTCACAATAATCTATGAGCAGCAGCCAGTGGGCTGTCTAGTTTTAATGAGCATTGGTTCATTAGGACAGCAGGTGTTTCTTGGTTTTGTCATGCTGTATAGGAACTCCTGGCAAAATGAGGAGAGAATGTGCTGTTAAAACCCCTGCTCTGCCTGGCCTGGCAGAGTTGTGGAGAAATACGCTGCCTTTTGGGCAGGCTTTTCTTGTCTCTTTTCCCTGAAAACTTTTTGGAGAATAAATTTTGGCCTTTCTTATAAAACAGGTCCTAGAAGGGGGCTTCAGCCCTCTAGCTCATGCACATGAACCCGGCCAAGGGCTGCAAAGTGAAGGCAGGATAAAAGGGAAAGGGTAAATGTCTGTGTCTCTCCTGGGCCTGCTTAGGAGGGAGGAGGCTGCTCAGACTCCTCATGGTATTTTTCAGACTTTCCAGGCCTTGCAAGTATGTGAAAATGGACCTTCCCTGTCTATATTGCCCTGCCTGCTGCAGCTGAGCTGCTGCTTGAGTGTCACTTGTGTCCCTAGGTAGAAACATCCAGCGGGAAGTAGCTGCCTGCCAAGCGTGGGCAGAATCTCTGGCCCTTCTGACCCTGCATGTGGAGCCCGTAACGGGCAGCAGTGAAATCAGGTCTTCCTTGGTGTGGTTTCAGCCCTGGCAGGGTGTCAGGCCGCAGGAAGGAGCGGGAGGCCCCGGCCTGCTGCCCTGGGCAGGGAGGGGAGATGAGTTATCTGGAGGAAGAGGATGGGGTGGGAGGAAGTGTCGCAGAGATGCAGCAAAGCGAAAGTGTCTGCCCGCTTCACTGCATCCCTGGTGTTTCCCTGTATCCAGCATGCCCTGAGCAGAGGTATCTGCTGTCATTAGGCAGAGGAGCTGGGTGCTGACTTCACCAAACCCCTTCATATTGCAGGTGCCCAAGTCAGGAGTAACTCTGCTAATAGCAGCACTACTCAGGGTGTGTTTTTGCAGGAGTTTCTCTGTGGCTCTTTGTCAGCCCTTGCTAGCCCTGCTGATGCTATTTAGTTTGTTGCCTTTGCTAGGGCACAACCCTGGCAGGCGGGTTGGAAGAACAGAGCTTTGGAGGTGCTTGAGTAGTTGTGATGGTCTCCAGGGATGGCTGGTCCACGGTTTGGCCCTTGGCAGCTCTGGAGATGCTGAGGCCCAGGAGCGAGGTATGGGCATGCCCTGGGAAGAGCAGCACAGATCTGACCGATCCTGCACAGAAAGGACATTAAATAATGTGTCAATTTGGTCAGAAGTGCATAAATCGGCCATTGAAACTCATCTGAGAGCGCATCTTGTTCCTGGGCCTCTGTTTCCCTTTCCTTGTGGGGTCTTCTCTGCCAGTGCTGCATATTTCCAGTAGATCAGTTGGCTTTTACAGTGTTAACTGTCCTCAGCTTGTGGCATGAGCAGTCTCTGTCTTGTTCATTGATGCCACCGTGGCAGGTACATGACCTGGATGAGTGGCAAGTAATTACAAAGCTCCGAGCGCCACGGGCTTTTCTAGAGAAGGCAACTTTCCATCTGCCCGTGGCAAGCTGAGACACAAGAGCTGTTGTCCTTGCACAGAAGGCAGCAAGAGAGGATGCGGCTGAGCACGTGGGTCAAGCTGGGATAAAGCTGCGTTTGTGAGGCGAGATGGGAAGAGGTGCTACGTGCAGCAGCGTATCCACCACGGGTGCTCTGCCCTCTGCAAGGGCTCCTGATGATTTACTGCAATTGTTCACCCTGAAACAGTTTGTTTTCCAGGTACTAGTTCTTGTAAAGTAAACTTGCAAAGCTTTAAAAAGAATGGGCTTTAGACCATGCGGAAAGCACTGTTGTGTTTTGTTTATTTGAGAGAAAAAGGACGTCATATGTGTGGCAGTATTACTTTCTATTAAGACACAATTAAATACCACCTCTTAGAAGGAAAATAAATATTTTCTGCCTGTTTTCCCGCAGAGATGAAAATTAGCACCACCAGCAGGTCTGGCCCTTGTTGTTCATTAGGAATTTTGCTGAAAGAGCCGAGTGTATGAACCTTCTGCTGGGGCGCCAGGCTCTGCATTGCCAGAACCCTCATGTTTGTGTTTGCAGGATCTTTCACCTGCTCCTTGTGCCTTTGACCTCCTGGCATCTTTCCTGCTCTCCTTCTCTTCTGATGTTCCCAACTGCTACAGCTCTTCCCTTCTTTTCCCCTGGGTAGGGATCCTCCTGATGGAAACAGCAGCGTTATGAGAGGTGTGATCAAGTGTGGGCTGTCCTGGATGCACAGCTTTGCAAAGCGGGGGTCAACTGAAGCCTCACGGGGAAAACACAGTGGTTTGGGCCACCAGAATGCAGGCAGTGACTCCTTTTTTTCCTTACTTTGCCCTGTAGGTGGTATTTGAAGCTGCTTGATTATTGCATTTGAGAGTATTATTTTAGGGGTGTCTTTAAAAAATTGAAATCTTTCTTTTATGGGTCCATGCAGGTGGGTTCCTTCAGGCAGAAGGATGTGAAAAACAGGACAAGCATTTCTAAAATAGCTGTGCTGCATAATAGGTGACTTCAGCAAAAATTACATGATGGCTTAGCATGCAGTATTGGTTTTGTTGACATCTGTTTTGGACATTTTGAGTAACTCACTCGTAGTTCCAACATTGTGAGTAACGTGGTCATCCCCAAAGCCAGCAAGCAGGACATTGGGTCGCTGCATGGTGGGACCAGGACCTTGGGCATCTTCTCCCATCCCTCTGTGTCTCACCTTGCAGGATGTGGGGAGAGCTGCTCTCTTGCCCTGCTCCCTCCGGTGTTGCTGTTATCCTGTTGGGTGTTTCAGGATGCGGTTTAGCTCCAACCTGGGCAGTGCCTTGCACAGCATGAGCTTCATCCTGCTTCTAACCAATAGATGTTGCTGCAAGGCCAAGAACTGTCTTGGGAGCTGATTTGACTTGCATGTTTGTGCGGGTACACCAAATTAGTGTGATAAACTTTTATTTTTCTTTCCTCTTCTCTGTGCTGGCTTAGCTGGTTTGCGCTTGAGCAATGCAAGGCGAAGCCACCACCCTGCTTGGTGCATTTGAGAGCTGTCCTGCTGCAGTGGCTATCCTGAAATGCTTCCCATGCTACAAGGGATTTGTGACAGATGAGGCACAACTGGCCTTCAGGCCTCAGAGAACATAAATTCACAGCTTTTTTCCTGTCCTGCTGTAGCTCTGCTGTTTTTGTGTATTTGCACGTTAGGTGATGCCTGAACTTGCATTCAGCCTTGCGCTAGGAACACATCCAGCCTCTGCCATGTTTTGTGCTGCAAGAAGCCAGTGGCAGCAAGTTTCTTGGAGGGATGCATTTTATTTAACCCTTGATGCTGCTTTGCTCTAGGAGCAGGTTTATCTCAAAATTGCTGTCTGGGTATGTGCCTTGTTCTGCAGCCCGGCTGCTCTGTCTCACTCGGGTCAGCCAGCCCTGCTTCCAGAAGTCAAAGCCACTTCCCCAGTACAAAAAAACCTACTAAAACCCACACTGAGCAAAACCATGAAACAAAAATACCTCCTGCCTCTGGGTGCTGGGGCTGGACCGAGACTATTTATATATTGCCTGTGGAAAAGATTTCCATTGACTGGGGCTCTGTCCTTTAAGGTACTTTCAATTAAAATCTTATTTGGCAAATCTGATTTGCTAAGTGGCAGAGATTGAACCTGTTTAAATGGGATTCTTCTCCCTGCTGAAGAAAGGAGGCACAATCTTGTTGGAAGGTGTTTTTAGCTCGCATCTATCTGTTGTTTAACACAGTAAGTCAGACTGAATGCAAACACAAACCCTGTGCCCAGAGCCACCCCTGGGCAGTGTTAGCACCCACCGTGCAGGGACGTGATGCAACTGGCCAGGGAAGGAAGTGGATACTGGCCCTTACGCTGCAGTTTCAAGGGCAATATTATATCAGCAAGTTGCATTACAACCCTGTGCTTAACCAAGAGTCCCCTGGGTGAAAAGTATTTGCTGTGGCACATCCTCAGTATCCAATAGTTTCAATTTCACAATAGAAATAAGTTAAATATTTTGGCTATTCCCCCTTTTCTTTCACAGCCAGAATTTTGCCCAAAGGTGACAGGTGCTGGGACCAAAGGCCTGTCCTTTTCCACTCTGAGGTGACACATGGTATTTCTGCAGCTTCTTAAGCTCTTGGTGTGAGTCAGTACCTCTGCAGCTGCTAAACCTGAAGAGTTTTTCATCCCACCTTACCTTGTCTCCACTCATGTCCTTCTCTTGCCTTTGCAGTCGCATCCTCCACAGCGGCCAGGTTTGGTTTGTGGCTCTGCTGCAGGAGTTTGGGACATTTTATCTTCAGGTGCTGCGGGAGAAAGTTTAAGAAAAAGGATTAAAAATGGGAGAAATCCCATATGTTAGTGCTAGTATGTGTAGCATAACTCGGTGTTGCAGCCATTTCGTGCTGAGCCCTGGCTCCACCCAAGAGCAGATGTTTTGTCTTGGAAGCTCCGTTTAAAAATGTATGGATAAAGCCTGGTCCTAGCTGTGCTCGTGGTTTGCTCCGAGGCTGCGAAGGCAGCAGCATCAACCACCAGTGACGAAAAGGAAAATCTCTGTCGGAAGCAGCCTGTGTTTCTCTGATCCCTGCAGGGATCTGAGTACTAAAACAGACGAGTTTGCTGCCACGCACACAGAATTTCAAGGCTGCAGCCCCTGGCCAGCTCCTGCATCGCTCGTTGTTCCCGGGGCTTTGGTGCAGGATACGGGGAGCATGGGAATAGCTTGGGAATGCAGTCACAGGGGGTGCTTTCTGGGATAAAGGTGCAGCAGACAGGCAGACCCTTGTGTTCTTTTTACACATAGAAATTGGACTGTGAATAACCAGAGTGTGCTGGCAAATACTGCAGGATGTCCCGTTGGGTATGGGACACTGGAAGCAGGGCCAGGTGTCTATACGGAGTTAACTGATGCACTTGGAAATACCCACGTTTTTCTCCGCTGTTCTGGAAGAAAGCAAAAACTCACGTTGCAAAGTGTTTGTTTCCTTCCATAAATGATCCTTTGGCAGCCCTCTGTTTCTGAAGGGCCCTGGACGTGGCTGTGGTCGGTGAGATTTCGGGGTGTCCTTTCAGGCTTGTTCAAGCACCTCTTGGTGGCTTTACCTGGGTAGGTGGCCAGGTCTCCCAGGGCTAGTTGCCCGAGGCTAGTGTGGCTCATAGGGAGGAGATGTCAATCCACACACATACAGAGGAGAGGGAAGTAACCTCTCCTAGTGTGTGTTTGGAATTCCCAAAACAGCACTAAATCTGCACATTGTGGAAGGTGCAGCTGCTCCTGGGAGGCTCTTGCAGAGGCTGTTTCCACAGTGCAAACGCAGCCACTTCGCAATGCCCTGGATTAAACCAGGCAGGCTTCTCCGGCACACAAAATCCACATGGAAGTGGTGTCTTTCCCACGTGTCGCCAGCCTTGGGCTTCATCCCTTCCATGTGCACAGTAGCAAACAGCTCCCAGGGAGAGTGTGGGCAGCAGGAAGGGTGAAGAGGAGGAAATGTGGGGATGGAATAGGAATGGGAAGCTAAAGCCATAGAGAATGTGGCCTTGAGGAGCTTGCTTTGGGAAAGGGACACCCTTTGCGAAGGGGAAGCTTCGGTGCCAAGTGTTTGCAGAGTAGGTGTTACCCATGGAGCTAAACTAGGACAGAAGTGCTAAAAATTCTGGGAAATGCGGTGGAGGACGAAGCGTGTGTGATCCTTTGGAAGGAGTGGAACCAGCCTGCAGGATGCTGCAGCTCCAGGGTTTCCCGTGGAGCCAGCGGGCTGTGCTAGACAGTGGGCTGCTTTTCCTCGGATCAGTGGGATGCTGCGATTCCGGCCTCGCGTGTGATCCGTGCTGCTGCGAGGGGTGGCCTGGCCTCTCCGTGGAGCCCTGCCCTGCATGGGCGGAGGGGCTTGCAGATTAAACGTATGGAGAACACAGACTTTTCCATAATGCCGTAAAGAAACAAAAAGCTGCTTTTTAAGCATGGTCATAACCCTATTTGGGTCCCACGCGGCCCTGATTTAGCAGGGGAAGCCCCCGTGCTCGTCAGGGATGGGCTGTAGGCAATGCTGGTGCAGGGAGGGCTGTTCAGTAGCCCCCAAGGCTTCTCACGATGAGAAACCCTCGGCTGAAGGGAAGTGAGACAAGGAAGGAGCAGAACCAAATGGGCTACGAGTTGCTGGGAAGTCACTGGAAAAGCCTCGGTGTGAACTGTGCTACCGTTGCCGTAGGATCCGGCCCTTTCCCGTGCCTGGCGGGTGGCAAAGGGGCATCCTGATCGCTGCAGCTGGGATGCAGGAGGATCGGGATGATCCCACTCCTGTGCAGGGGACCAGGTGACAGTGGGTGCCCGGGATGGGCTGAGGGGCCCTGCTCCAGCCTCTAGGGCTGGCAGCCCCTTTGCGTGCGGTTGTTTCCCTGCTCCAAGTCCGTGTTGGAGGCGAGAGCAGCTTGCGAGGGGAAGGGAAGGGGGGCTGCAGCCCAAGGAGTTTCCAGGCAGCTTGAAATGAGAGAAGACCGGGGCCCTGTGGCCTCTGTTTCTGGGAAAACGAGACTTGGCTTCAGAGAAGTAATTTGGGGGTGGAGGAAAGGAAATCTCATCAGGCCCTGCAGTTGCGCAGCACAACGGGAATGGTTTTGTGGGGTGGAGTTTGTGCTGGGTTTGAGCAGAGCGGGGTCGGATCCCTGCAGATCTGCTCCCAGAGCCTTTGGAGCGCTGCTTTGGGGGTGATGAAGAGGATGGGAGGTGCCAGGCAGCCCCTTGTCCCACCCTGGATGTGCAGGGGAGCAGCTGGGCCCTGAGGATGCTGCTGATCCCCCCTCACCACATTCGGGAGGACAAGCACAAGGGATCTTAGTGACTCTGTTGCAGTGGAGAAGAGGGACCTGGTCTTGAAAACCTCTCCTTTAAAGCAAGGAAGGGCCATAAGTGAGAACTAAACCCCCAAACCAGCCGTTTCCAGTAACAGATCTGCATGGCCGCAGTCTTGCACGGTGCTGGTGGAAGCAGTTGAACAGGGTAAGTAAAACAGCAGGTAAACGTGCTGTCCTCGCTGCGCAGCTGCTTGCAGGGCTCCCTGGTTTACTGCCGTGCGTCACAGCCGTAACGCAGCGTTTGAGCTGCGTGCTGATTTAAAGCACAGTCTATACTTCAGTGAAAGGATGTGTTGCCCTAATTGCCAGACTAATGCTGTAATAAAAAGCCGTTCAGACTGCGTGTCCTCCGTCGCCCTCTGGGTTCTGGAAGCCCCCGAAGGGAATAGGGCTTCATTTCTGGTGAAATCCTCCCAGGAGCTTTGCCTCGATACAACCCAGGATTGATTCATTTGAAGGCACCGGTGCTGTGCAAGACAGCAAATCCTTCCTAGAAGTCAGGGAGTTTTCCCTGTTGCGCTGAAATGATCACTGGGTTTATTTTGAGTATTTTCTGTGGCAAAACACAAATGCTTCAGGATTTGGCCTGCTGCATCTGCAGGGTTGTTTGCCTCTATGGGGCAAGTTTCGGATCTTAGAGGTGCTCTCCTGGCTGTGGTTAGGGGACTGAGACAGTACAGAGAGATGGAGCATCATCTTGGTGTCTCCTGAGAAGGGGAGAGTGTCCTCCCTGTGCCACCCTGTTCCTGGGTGGATGAGGCTCTGCATGCACCTGTGCAGCTCAAATCCTTCTGCAAAACATTGCTGAAGTGGTGGGTAACCTCCATCTGCCTCCAGTTTTGCCTGTTGCTATAAGTCAAAGCACAGAGGAGGTCATCCCGCGTGGCCCTGGGTTGCATGGCCTGCATATGCTGCCGGGTGACTTTTGCTGTGGGGAATTTGTCACAACGACGGAGCTTGTCGGAGCCCTTCTGAATGGAAATGGGGTCTTATTCAGCTCTGCTAATAAGAGGGTAAATGCAGCTAAATACAGCTGTTGTCCTCCCTGTCATTTGGTATTTATTAGCAAATATGCAGTAGAATTGAATCCCTTGTAAGTGCTCTGCAGCTAATGGTAGATGGCAATTAACTGAAATGAGCACTGCCGAGCGCTGGGGCTGCCATCAGCTGGGAGAGGAGGTTTGGAGCCAGCGGCTTCCAGAGCCCCCTGTAATTTTCCCCTCTGGCTTCTCCATTTCATGCCCTTGTCAAAAGACTGTAGGGAAAATCACTTTTTTTTTTTTTATCATCCCATCTCCTGTGCTTCAGAAGATGTGAAAGAAACAGATCCAGGCAGCTGGAAGGGATTTTGGAGCTAGGAAGGACAGGGTGCAGCACCCCTTGTTCCATCTTTGAGTCAGGCTGATGCATCTTGGCTCATTTTCTGCCTCCCCCGCCAGTCTTGGTTGACTCTTCTCCGTATTGCCCTCGTGCTCGAGGGTCCTGGTTGTCCCGTAGGCAATTCCCACATCCCAGCAAAGGGACCATGAATCCTCAATGGGCTCTGCCGATGGGACACTAGTGGCTCCGATTCATTGGCTTTTCTCTGCCCTGCACAAGGGCTGGGGAAGGGAATCACTAAGGGGGTGTAATTCCCCTTCCTAGCCTGATTATTTTCCTTAAGGATGTGCTGCTGATGGTTATTTTTTTAAATCATGTTTAATTAGGTAAGCTAGTGAATATACATTTATGCTGAGTACCTGGTAAATTTGATCTCTTTTTTGATTGGAAGAGTGCTTCACTGCCTCTGTTGCCAGTGCTCTGAAATCGCATTTATTTTCATATAAGATTTGTTCAGATTGCAAGCATGATGCTAAAATCTCTTGCATCATTAATTCACATTAAGAGAAACAAATTTTAGAGCGAGGCTCTCTACTGTCACTTTTCCCTCCTGATTGTATGACTCTACCCATCTAACAGTTCATTTATTTTATTCTTCACTCAGACCTGACACAGCTCAGGTTTGGAATGGGTTTTGCAATGGAGCCCCAGGTTAGAAGCAAATAACTTTTAAATGCGATTTTTGGAAAGGAGCTTGGGCCCTGCGATGGGGATGCAACTTCATCCATCCCTGCAGCTGCACGTGCTGCTGCAGCCCCCGGGCTTCAGGCCAGGGCTTGAGATCTTGCCCAGAAGCTCCTGGCTCGAAGACACCGGCGCTGCTGTGCCCTGGGCTGGCAGGGGGTGACAAAGGTGGCCATGTCCCTCCCTGGTTTTCTGCCTGGTGCATTCGGGCGGGAGCTGGGATGGGGTCCAGGAGATCCCGTGGTCGTTCCAGGCTCCCGAACGCGCGCCGTGAGCCGTGCTCCCCTCCGGATAGCAGCACTCGTCGCTCATCAGAGCGCGGCTGTGGCAGCGGAGCTGGCAGTGGTTGTTAATGGCATCGGTGACACCTCGAGCTGCTCGCTGGGTTTCTCTCTTGGCAGCATCGCAGCCCTCCTGGGAGCCTGATTGCCTTCTGCCTCCTGCTGTGTTGCCTGAAAACACTTGCTGTGACGGAGCCCTTGCGCTTGGCCCGTGTCTGCTGTAAATGGATGGGGTTTTTTGC
The DNA here is from genome assembly GCF_059628265.1 of Tinamus guttatus. NCBI lineage: Eukaryota > Metazoa > Chordata > Aves > Tinamiformes > Tinamidae > Tinamus > Tinamus guttatus. Next base: position 3,003,910 of record NW_028288760.1, on the reverse strand, counting down.
TCTTCAATCTTGCAGGCTGCTTGCGAGGCGGGTGGGAAGCGGCACGCGTGATTCCTCATCACTGGTTGTTATCTGACTGCAGGGAATGACCCTGGGACACCCTGTTAAAGGCAATAGCTGCTCTTCCTGTTTCTCCCTGTCCTTTCTGCCTTCAGCTTGGTTATCCTTTAAGGGCAGCTGTGGAGGAAGGAGGGAGCTGGCAACCAGAGCCGCTTGCAGGGGCCGCTTGGGCTTTCCAGGTTGAGGAAGGGACTTCTCGGTCCCTGTCATGGTACAGTGGGCGGTTGTCCCTGTGGTGCCTCGCGGGAGCATCGGGAAGCAGCATTCCCACTGGCGGGATCCCACGGGGATGGGCACCAAGCTGTGTGCAGGTTGCTGCGCTCGCGTGTGGCCGAACGCTGGGTTATACTTGGCCTCCTGCTGCTTTGAATAAACCTGCTCTTTTTGGTGCTGCTTCTCAAGCGATGCGCTTGGTCCCCTTCCCTGTGCAAGGTCACGTATGGGGGGAGTGTCCCCCGTTATCCCAGGTTGAGATGCCCACGGCTCAGCGGGAGCATCGCCCTAGCAGATGGAGTAAGAGCTGCAGAGCCCGGTGGTTGGTATAGACACAGCGATGCCCTCGATGCCTTCACAACACCAGCTCCCACCTGTGCACTTAGAGAGTGGTCTGTGAAATTGTCCCCAGCGGTCCTTGACCCCATGGCTTGCTGCTGCCCATGGGCTTGGGTTTGTGTCCAGATGATGTGTGATCCGCAGGAAAAGAGGCAGAGGGTGCGATCCCTGGGAGGAGCCGGGCTCTAGCTTGAGTCTCTCAAGGCTGGTTGAGATGTAGGTGTACCTGTGTCACGCTATATATATGTGTATATATATATGTTTTCCTAGGTGTTATCCTCAGCTCTTGTCCCTTCCCGTGGCAGCCAAGGCTCAGCTGGGGGTGATGCAGAGAAAAAGCCACCTCTGCCCTTCCCCTGTCCACCAAGGTCCCAAACCGAGCGGTGACGCTAATGAGAGGAGTCAGATGCGCTGCAGAGCAGCCTGCTCAAGGACGAACAGATTTTAATTAAGGGCTGTGTGTGAGGGTCATGTCATGGCGCTGGGCCTGGAGAGTTACTATGGGAACACCAGGAAAGCGCCCGGAGCCCACGCATGGCTCTGTGCGAGTCCCAAGGCACAATTTTCACTTCTTATGTTTTCGGTGGCAAATACAGCCTGAGCAAGATGCTACTCTGGGCATTTATAGCTTGGACTGTGCTGCTGTGGGGCTGTGTGTATGGAGGGGAGGCGGTCTGGGTCTTAAATTGCAGAGCAAGTTTGATCTGTTCTTGACTGTGATGCTGTGAGTTAGGGAAACTGGTCCCTAGCTCTGTTTTGGGATGTTTGCACTGGTTTCAGCTCAGTCCTGAAGGCACCCAGGATGTTGGGAAGTGCTTTGTGTGGAAATCTGGCCTGGACTCTGCCCTTTGCAGGTTTTCTCGCTGCATTCACCTTCATTCACCCCCATCGCTCCAGTGCTCGCGGCTCCTCCCCAGGTTCAACTACTGTAAGTCCATCTCCACCAAGCACCTTGAGTTGCATCTTGCTGATTTGTGCATCAGATCTCGAGCCTGAAAACATGCATTGCAGCCGATGGGAGGTTGGTGCCTCCCGAAGTGCAGGAATGGGCCCTCCCGATGCTGCATGCTCCAGCATGAGCTCATTCCTGCCAGTTTTTGTGTGGCCTGGCAGCAGCCTCAGTAGAGAGGAGCTAAATGTTTTTAGTAATAATAGGCTTGGCGTTTTCTTCTTACCCCTTTTACCCAGGGACTCATGTTGCACCGGCATTCCGAGCAGCTTTCTTGCCCAAGTAAAATAGCCCCTCGAATGTGGGCTCTGCAGCGAGCTTGAAACCAGATCTTTGTGTGGGAGTCCGAGGTGGGAGCTCCAATGAGCTGTTTCTCAATCCCTCCCTTGTTATTCCGCGGTTCTGGGGCCAAACGTGCAGCGAGGCGGGAGCAGCCCCGCGGGCGCTGGCAGGAAGAGGGAATGGGAGCATCCCGAGGCCTTCCAGCTGCAGCTTGGGGATTGTCCCGTGCCTGAGACCTGGTACAGAGCAGTTGGTGGCAGTTGTGCAGCAGGGACGTTGGGCAAGCTGCTTCTCCAGCCACGAACCCTTCTCCTGCTTCCTGCTATTCTTCATTGATGCTCGAGTCAAAGCCTCTTCAGGGCGTTTGTTATATAATAAAACAAACTCTGTTTTTGTCTGACCTTCAGTTTTCTGCTTCTGGACAAGCTAGCTTGTTCCTCATGTGCATGTGTAAAAGGTCTATCCGTGGTACCTATCCAAGCCCAGAGGTATCTTATCTACCTTTGGCATATGTAGAGCTTGGCTCTAAGTAGATAAAGCAGAAAGAAGAAAGCAAAAAAGATCAGAGGAGGAAGAAGGAAGCAGCACGTTGCAGAGAGACACGTGGTGGCTGCCCGCCTTGTGCCCGCAGCAGGGAGGACGTCCCCGAGCTCTCGTGCCTGTTGCGCCCTGCAGGCACCGCTGAACACGCAGGGCTGGGTCACGGAGGGGACCCGCGTGTCCCCACGGAGCCGGGAAGCCGCGGGGAGCGAGGCGGGAGGCCGCCGCGCGCTGCGGCGCTGTGGAAAAAGTGACGGCAGGCGAGGAAATGAAAAGCAGACGCCGAGCGCTGCGAGCGGCTCCGCCAAGGCGTTCCGCGCGGTCCCGAGTTTTCCCTGGAATCCAATCTGGACGTGTGGCAGTTTCGCTCCCTTCCCTATTACCTCTGGGAGCCTGGCATGTGGCTCTTGCACCCTGCCAACCGGGAGGCCCCGCGTCCCCATGTCCCCATGCTGCTTCCTACCGTGGTCACTCCGTGGCATCTTCTGCCACTCGCGGGTGCCATCAGCGTGTCCGGGTGCCTGATCCTCGGGGTGGAGCATTTCCGAGGGGGATCTGATGTGTTTTTGGAGCCTTGCGTGGGTTCGCTTGACCGGGCTGTCCTGCTCTCGGCAGGATGGAGGCGTCGTGCCTGGAGCTGGCCCTGGAAGGAGAGCGCCTGTGCAAGGCTGGCGACTTCAAAGGCGGCGTGGCCTTCTTCGAAGCAGCCGTGCAGGTGGGCACCGAGGACCTGAAGACTCTCAGTGCCATCTACAGCCAGCTGGGCAATGCCTATTTCTACCTAAAGGAGTATTCCAAAGCCCTGGAGTACCATAAACATGACCTTACCCTGGCTAGGTAAGTGTGTTGGTTACGGCTCATCTTAATCACACACATGAGCTCTTGAACAGCCCTTCTTCCTCTGGTCCCCTTGCAGAACCATTGGGGACCGCATTGGAGAAGCAAAGGCAAGCGGCAACCTCGGGAACACGCTGAAAATACTCGGGCAGTTTGATGAAGCTGTCGTCTGTTGCCAGAGACACTTGGACATTTCCCAGGAGCAGGGAGACAAGGTAATCTGTTCCTGGCAGCCCACAGGAAATATTTCCTGTCTTTAAGAATGATCCGCTCGCGAGCCAGCGCATGTGACATGGTGGAAAGTGGCTCTGGAAGGAGATGCGGTGTGACACTCCTGTCTGGCTGCATTGCAGCTCTGACAGTGGCAGCTGATGTGACACTGGAGGTGGGGAGGGAAACTGTGGGTCTCCCGGCTTAGCTGAACATCTCTGCGGAGCATCGGAAGGGTCTGCACTGCGATACCAAGTGTAACCCCTTGTGGCTCCCTGTTTTCCTCCCTTTTAGGTAGGTGAAGCCAGAGCACTCTATAATATAGGCAATGTTTACCATGCAAAGGGAAAGCACTTATCTTGGAACATGGCCCCAGACCCAGGCTACCTGCCTCAAGAAGTCAAGGAGACGCTACAGAAAGCTTCAGAGTATTACGAGTAAGTATCCGAGCTCGGCCACCCCTTCCTGCTGCCGGGAGCAGGGCTGCTCGGGCACCCAGGACTGATAAAACGCACGCAGGTACCTCGCTAGCAGCACATCCGTGTCCGTGGGGCTCCCATTTTGCAGGATCTGCAGATTGGATGCGCTCGGATAACTCCGAGGTGCAAGATGACGGTCTTAGCGAGTCCCATTGGAAGCTGTTTTCCCAGGAGGCGTTTCCCGGGCTGTTGAGGACATGCGATTTCTGCAAGATGCTTGTTGTGATGAAAGGGGCTGGCAGCAGCATCTTTAAGAATCAGGCCACTGGCTGGGCTGTCTCTGGGCTTCCACGTGTGTAAACCCCATAAATCTCTAAATCCTGCTTCTTTATTTCCCTGCCAGGTACAATGAACGTGTAAAACAACGCTGGAGTTCGGGGCGTATTTGTAGAAAACGGATAGGGCAGCTATAAGTCCCCTGCTCTGGAGCATAATATTTTGATAGATTAAGCTGGTGTGTTTGATTCTGCAGCCCGGGGAGGTTTCCATCCTGCACGCTGCGTTCCTGCTGCTGCAGCCCCCAGGACGTGGTGCAGCTTGCGAGCTTGCAGATGTGCATCGGGGGGCTGCGTTGGCTTAAATGACCAAGGGCTGAAACAGCAAAATGCCCCACGGCGCTTCCCGAGGCTGCGCCAAGTGGAACTGCGGGTGGAGGGTTAGCAGGGGAGGAGGCTCCGTCCGAGAGATGCATTCCAACCTCAGGATTTTGTACCCATTAAACTGGGTGATAGATGAAAGTGAAGATTAGGTTTTGCTGTTACTCTTCCATGGTGCAGATGAAGTGCTGGGGAGCTTTTAACAGGAAGCACCTGGCACGTTTCTGTACTTGGTTTCTAATTTTCCCTTTCTGAATAAGAATGAAGGGGGAAACCGCTGTGGGTGGCACCAGCTGGGTCTGGCTCTGCAGCTGAGCTGAGACTCAGACCCAGGTGCTCTGCAGGCCCTGGCTCACAGGCACAGGGCAGTTGGGTGCTGTAAAATTTTATTCTTTGCAAAGGCAAAGCTGGGCCTTGGTTTTGTCTCTGAGGCCAAAGCTGGACGCTGCTGCCTATTCTCGCCTTCTTTTTTTCTCAAGAACAATGTTTTGCATGTTGCAATGAATAGGGAATATTCCCTGGAGGGAACCAGGTGCGACAGCAAATTCTATTCGAGGAAGGTGAGAAAGGAACTGCAAGCTTCTGAAAATCAGAGCTAAAATTCCCCTGGTGGGTCTTGATAAGGTTCTGTGTAGACTGAAGCATGATCTATGCAATTAAGGCCACGAGTCTGCTCCTGCTTGGAGCTGTTTTTGGAAGGAGGGCTCTGGGCTCGTGCAGCCCCTGCTGCTCTCTGCTGGCTCTGCTGGGAATGGACCCAAGGCATGAGGCTTTCCCTCCAGGTCCTGCTCATCCCCGGGATGGATCTGTGGTTTGTCCTGGTGCAACATCCTTCTCCTCCCTAGATGACTCCAAAGTTTATACCAATTCCCCACCCAGGAAGGCTTCCGCCAGGCTTAACTTTGGGGCTAACATCTTTCTCCTCCTACTGAAGGGTTTTGCTGCATGAATGGGTTGTTTTTAATAGCCTGTGAGCTGACGTGCTGCTCTGCTTGATTTCAGGAGGAACCTGTCCCTGGTGAAGGAGCTGGGGGACAGAGCAGCCCAGGGCCGTGCGTACGGCAACCTCGGCAATACCCAGTACCTGCTTGGCAACTTCAGCGAGGCCATAGCCTTCCACAAGGAGGTAGGAGCTGGCCGGGGCTGGAGGAAACAGCCTTTCTTCCCAGTGTGTCCCAGGGAATGCAGGGAGCTGCTGGCTTCACTCCTCGGGGTGCATCAGGGTCTGGCCTGGAAATGCAAGGGAGGCTCCCAAGGGCCAGTTTGCAGCTGGACTTAGCAAGGCTCTTCCGCTCTTAATTTGTGTCAGTGTAAATTTTAATAAATGCAAACTGTGAATTTAATTAAGCTGCTGAAAGAGCTGCCAAGCAGAAATAAATGTTGCTTGCGGAACATAACAAGCTTCTATAAAGCTGTGCGGAGGGGTGAGGTGACAGTGTCCCTGCCCGCGTGCGCACGCGGCTCAGTTTGCAGTTCGGAGGCCGCCCAGGCCCTGCTCAGGGGAGTGCTGAGCCCCTTGGAAAGCCCAGGCCCTTCCATCCTGCTGATTTGAAACGTGGAAGATGCGGGGAGCGGCTGCGGTGCAGACGGGGGGATAACACGTGCACGGTGCCACGGCGCTGTGCAATGTGCCCAGCGTGTTCCTGGGTGTCACAGTCCATCAGCCTCATCCCTTTGCTCCCTGTCCTGAAGCTCCCCGTGCTGCCGTCTGCTCTGCTTGGAAGTAGGTGCCCTGTTCCTCAAAAAAAAAGCCTTAAAACTGAACAGCTGTGCGCTGAGCACCCGAGTGGGAGGCAAAGGAGGATGTGGTGCTACTTCCCTTCTCCCAAAGGTCCTTCCTGATGCTGAATTGCCAAAGGGGAGAGATTTCCTATGGCATCCAGCCCTGAGGCATGTCTACCACTGCCTTCCTGGATGAGAGTTTTGCAAACGAGATTAGTTGTCTGGAAAACTTTGAGAGAAAGTTTGGAGATCTTCCAAACCGGCTTGGATGTGACCCTGTGCCCTGGGTGTCCCTGCTGGACTAGATGATCTCTGGAGGTCCCTTCCAACCTCAACCGCCCTGTGATTCCGTGTAAAGCTGCCCGTGGCCAGCCCGTGCTCACGGACGTGTCCCTTGCAGCGCCTCGCTATTGCCAAGGAGTTTGGGGACAAGGCGGCGGAGCGGCGGGCGTACAGCAACCTGGGCAACGCGCACATCTTCCTCGGGAGGTTCGACATCTCCGCCGAGTACTACAAGTGAGTGCCCGCTGCCAGGGCAGCTCGGGGCGACGGGCCCCTTGCACGGGCGTCCTGCAATGACCCAGTCTTTGCTGCTTCCCTCCTCCGTGCAGGAAAACTCTCCAGCTCTCCAGACAACTCAAAGACCAAGCGGTAGAAGCCCAGGCTTGCTACAGTCTTGGGAACACGTACACGCTGCTTCAGGACTATGAGAGAGCAATCGACTACCACCTAAAACACCTGGTGATAGCACAGGAGCTGGGAGACAGGTAAGGGAGACCTCGGGGGATGCAGTCTGTGCTCCTCTGGTTTATCTTTCTCTGTAACTAGGGCTAAAGAACTTGTGTTCTCAGAAGGTGTTTAGAAATCTCAGAGCCTGGGCTTCAGCGCAATCATTTGTTTAAAAAAGCAACATGATTAAGACCTTTATCATGTCACTCAAGCCTTTTCTTTCCAGAGATCATGCCCTTAAAGCTGTGCCAGCGTGGGTTGGATTACATGCCTGGTGAGAAGCGCTTGAAGAGAACCGTTCTTTTCAGCACGTTTCCCTGCAGCTCCTGCTATTCTTTCCTGGTGGGACCCTCCAAAACTCCTCAGATTGACAAAAATTGCCAAGTCCTTCCAAACCACGGCAATAGGACAGTCATCTGCCTTGTCCTGGCTGCTCTGAGATAGCACTGGAAGCTTCCACCTTGAAATGAGCCGTGGTGAGGAGGCAGTGTGCTTTGCTTGGCCTCCTTCCTTCCTTCCTTAGGAGGCTTTTCCTCAGTCTTCCTGGGAGGTAGCTCCTTTCTCCGGGATGTTCTCCCTCCCATCCTGGCGTCTCCCTTAGGCCGCATCCTCCACTAGATGGAGCAGAGCCGCTGAACCGGGAGCTCCGCGGCGCTGCTGGTGCAATCCCACCCCGGGGTGAATCACGCTGTGGGGGTGCAGCCCTGTGGGCTCCTGCCTTCCCAGGAATGCGCCCCATGAGCAGCAGCCATGGAGCGGGGTGACAAGAAAAGCGCTCAGATGCTGATGGAGCCGCCCAGACCTCCCCACGCGCTTTATTTTTTATCCCCACACATGTGCTCGCTTGCAGTGCGCTTGACTCGCTGCTCCGGGGATGCCCGGGATGCCCGGGACAGGGTCTTGAGTTTGCAGCTTGCTCTAGTTTTGGGGCACGGGGCTGCACCCCGAGAGCCTCGTGGGAATGGGGAGGTGTTTGCTCAGTCCTGGTGCTTGCAGGAGTGCTGCAAACCTGCCACGTTTTCCTCCTTGCTGGCTCTGGGTGCTGGTGAGCGGCCGGGGTGGCTGCTCCGTGCCCTGTTGTTGGGGGCCCTGCGAGTGTGACCATGATGTGTCCGTTCTCCTCCCGGGACCCCAGTGGAGGGTGCTCAGCATCTGGCCCTGCTGAGAGGCTCTTGTTGAACGGCTTCTGCGGAGCAGGGGTGTCCCTGGGCTTGTTTTCCACCCTGTACCCCCAGGGTGAGGTGAGGGCTTCAAGGGCAGAGGCAGGTTCAAGCTGGGAAGATGCTCTGCACGGGTTGGAGAATCTTTGCTGTGCAAGGTGGGAGCTGGGGGAGGTCATAAACTCATAGAATCACAGAATTGTCAAGGTTGGAAGGGACCTCTAGAGATCATCCAGTCCAACCCCTGCACACGCAGGGTCACCTAGAGCACGTGGCACAGGACTGTGTCCAAGCGGGTTTGGAAGATCTCCAGAGAAGGAGACTGCACAACCTCTCTGGGCAGCCTGTTCCAGGGCTCTGGCTCCCTCACTGTCAAGGAATTTCCTTAAGTTCCTGTGGAACTTTTGGCACTTCAGTTTTGGCCATTTTCTCTAGTCCTATTGGTGGCCACCAGTGAAAATGGGCCAGCACCATCCTCCTCGCTGCCTCCCTCGAGTTATTTGTAGATGTGGATCAGTCCCCTTGCACCCTTCTCTTCCTCTCTTCCCAGCTCTCTCAGCCTCAGTCCTGGCTCCTGCTCACAGATGAACCCAACCACCCGGGTCTCTGCCGGGCTGCTCAGCGCCGTGGGCACCGACCCGGTTTGCAGCATTGCTCAGGCCCTGCTCGTACCGGGCTCAGCAGAGTGAGAGCTCCACATGTAACATGTTTCCTTCCCTACGCAGGACCTCTCCGTAGGTGGGAGCTCTGCACTGGCTGCTCTCCGTGGAAGGGCTGCTGTGCCGTGCCCGGCATTTCCGCGGCTGACGGTTTCCTGTTTTGCAGGGTGGGAGAAGGAAGAGCCTGCTGGAGTCTGGGAAATGCCTACGTCTCCCTGGGGAGCCATGAGCAGGCCCTGCGTTTTGCAAGGAAACATCTTGAAATCTCCCAAGAGGTGAGAGAAACTGGTTCAGGTCAGAGGGAATTGGTCCACCAGACACTTCTGCTTGTGCCAATAAGCTACGGTTATGGGTTTTGTTCCCCACGCAGGTGTGGGGGGTCTCAGATACCTGCTGGTGTCCAGCCCTGTAGCAAAGTCCCCTCCCTGCAAATGAGGCAGAGGGATCCAGGCTGCGATGAGCCCTGCGGCTCTGCCTCTGCTGCAACACGGTTTGCTGCAAAAACCTGCAGCAAAGACCTGCAAAAAGCAACGCCGGCCTCTGCCCCTGGAGCAGCTGCTGTGACACTGAGTGCAGAGGTGACACTGTCCCAAGTGTCACCAAGCATGCAGGCTGCTGCTGGTGACGGTGCCAGGGCACCCTTTGGGCTCTGCTGCAGCTGCAGCGACTTTCGGCTGTGCCCCCAGATAACTGCAGCTTTCCTGGTACAAAAAAATGAGGCGCTTTCTGGCTTTGCCAAAAGCCAGAGCAGTGTTTGCTCTTTCCTTTGTGCTATGAGGAAATCGGCCTTGGCCTCTTTAGCGTTCCCCAGATGAAGAAATTGCCCTTTAGAAGAGCTAATTGAAATCATCGCATGCGAGTGCTTTGTGTGTTCCTCTGCCTGCCTATTGGACTGGCTGGATCCTGGAGTAGGACTGACACACCAGCCTAATTATGCACTTAATTATACTTATCAGGCATGCAGAGGAAACGCTGTTCTTTGGCCCTGTACATTTGAGGACAAATTAACTTCTGCAGCTGAAGCCTTCCAGGAGCGCCGTGGCGGGGGGCCCGTTGCTCAGAGGCAGGTGGCTGCGAAGGGAGGTGATGCCTCTGATCACAGGCTATGTCAGGAGCAGCTTTCTGGCTATAATAAACCCCTCCATGCTGTTAAGTTTGGAGCAGTAGAGCAGAGGCTGCAGCCGTTCGGGAGCGCCCGTGTTAGCATCTTTCTGAAGGCGATGGGTTATTTTAGCCTTGAACCAGGTCAGCTGCCTATTGCCATTGTGGTTTGGTCCTTCCCAGGCAGTACAGAGCGTTTTATGCAGGGAAATGTGAAGAAGCTGAACGTTTGCACGCTGGTCTCTGCACCTCTCCCATCGCCCTCTCCTACCAACGTAAATGTGATGGTGACACTCGAGTCTGAGATGAAATCCGTCGGGATCGACAACACCAGGAGCTGCTGCAGATGCGAGCAGGGCTAACTGCAGGATTTCTCCTGAAACAGCTGGGTTAACGAATGTAGACCTTAAAAAATAAAATCTGCAGCCGGCCCCAGCTGCTGGATGTGCCTTTCCCACCTTGGCATGTGGCTGGGTGCTTTTGGGCATGGAAATGACCAAGCTGAAGGCAGAAAACCTCAGGCTGTGCTCGGCAGGAGCCCTCGTCATTCCCTTGCCCTTGTGCCCTGGTGTTAATGGGGCCTTAATGATAATCTGGTGTGAGTGGAAATCAGGGAAGCCTTTAACAGAGCACGGCAAGTGCTACAAGACCCAAGCAGGACACAGTAATTTCTCTGGAGATGGTGTCAAGAGCAAATCTCTTGCAATTGGCAGGGGATTTGCAGCTGATAAGCTGTTTGATCCGGCTTTCTTTAGTGGTGCTTAGGGCTTTCTCATGAAGAACGTGAGGATTTACGGTTTTGTTCTAGGGTGGCTCCTGCTATCTCAAAGGAGCACAAGGAGCTGGGGCAAGGCACTTAATGAGGAGCCAGGCGGCTCTGCGACCAGCCACGGTCTCCCTCGCGGCGGCTGCTCTTTCCCTAAGGATGAGAGGCCGCTTCCGAGTGATCTCTGCTCGCTGGTGACACGGGACACGGTCATTCTCGTATTGATTAATCTTTGAGGAGCAGCGTGGGATGCAGCTCCCACTTTAGATAGCGGTGCCACTGGAGCGATCTCTTCCTGAAGGTCTAATTGTGTGGGAAATTCAACAGTTCTGCAAAGGTGAATTGTGTCTTGAAGCTTTAGGATCAAATAAGCTACGAGTGGGATGGGAATTCTCAATTTAGCGTCTCTTGAAGTCCCCAATTCTTTTCCTTCCCTCTTCCTGCCTTTCTGGTGGATTCACAAGGACGTTTCCCGGTGTGTGGACGCGTCCTCCACTCGGAGCCTGGTGTGGGAGCCGCTCCAAGCTCTGTGGATCGGAGCCAGGAGAGAGGGTCTGGAGCATCCGAGCCGTGAATGTGACCCTGCCCGGGAATGCGCCCCGGGGCCTCTGCCATCCGGATGCTCCCAGCACGGAGGCTGCTGGCCTTGGAGCTCGGTGCCCGCTAACCCATGGCCTCCCGCTCTCGTCCCGCAGATCGGGGACCGCAGCGGGGAGCAGACGGCGCAGCAGAGCGTGGCCCGGCTCCGCGCGGCGCTCGGCCTGCGCGACGAGGACGGCGCCGCGGCCCGGCGCGCCGCGGGCTACGAAGCGCAAGGTGAGCGTCGGGGCGCTCGGCGGGAACCGCGCGGGAAGCGGGAATGCCGGAGCAGGATGCGGCGCCGCAGGCAAAGCCTGCGAGGCGTTTGCGAGGAGAGGGTGAGGATGGAGCGGGTTTGTGGCACATTCTCGTAGGGAAGCCCTGTGGCCCCGGCGTCTCTGCAGCAGAACTGTTCCCTAGCGAGAGGCTGAAGCACCTCCTGCATCCATCAGCATGTGAGCAGGCTCCCGTTCTCCTCTCCTCCATGCTTTCCATGAGCTGCAAGGACAGGGAAGGATCCAGCCCTGGAAAAAGGGCATGGAGGGGGCTAACAGAGCCAGTCTGCGTCGGGAAGGAGATTTCCAAGCAGCAAAACCCTTCTTTTGTCTCGTCTTGAAGCTCTGCAGTCCCCTTTAACCTTAAAGTGACTGGTAGGACAGGCCTGTTGCTGAATGTTAAGTTACCTGCTGGAAAGGGAAGGTTTACCCAAAGCCCAGCTGTGGGAGAACCTATTTAGCTGACGAACCTTGTGGGAGCCCATGGGACTTGTGTCCTCTCCTGGTGGCTCCTGCTTGGAGGTCCTGGGCGTCCGGGCCGGTGTTTCCTTGGCTCCTCTCACCAAGTTCTCCGAGAGCCGCTTAATATTCTGGGAGCAGCCGGGTGGCAGGAGGCCGAGCTGGACGGAGGGGCAGCGCCGCACGAGTCCTGTGAAAGCAGCGACCTTGTGCCGGAGCGCAGCCACGGCGAGCTTGGAGCAGCGAGCTGAAGGGAGGGAAAGGAGCTGCAAGGCAAAGGAACAGGCGCTCCCTGCTCCTCTGAACACCCTGAAACGGGACCCCGCAAGCAGCCAGTGCCCTGGCACTTTGCACAGGCCGGCCTTGCCCTTCGGAGCGTGTGTGTATCTTAAGGAGGATTTTCTTGGGATCTGGGCACTTGGGAACGGCAAGAAGCACAGGCCGGAGCTGGGGGATGCCCCAAGCTCCAGCTGGTGCCGCCCTGGCTGGCTCCGCTATTCCAGGGGGGTTTCCAGCATCCTTCCTCCTGGCAGCATCGCGGGGAGGTCCCCATGCCTGGTGGCCGCCCCTGCGCTCGGCTGGGTTAACCCGGGTCTCCCGTGTGTGTCAGTGGCCTCGTGGTGTCCCCTCCGCGTTCCCGGGGTGTCCGGGAGCCCCGCGGAGCCGCACGCCGGGTTGTGTCCATGCAGGAATGTGCGCGGTGCCGCGTGCGGCTCCGTCCTCCACGCGGTGCCGGGCTCGGCTCCTTTGAACCCCCGGATCAGGTGGGGGAGAGGCAACCCGCTTTCATGTTTCCCAGGCTGTTTGTTTGTTTGCCTGCCTGCTTTAAATAGCTTTGAAGTATCTGAGAAGCGCGTGGGGCTGCTGGAATCGCCTCGGTTGACCAGCCCGCTGCTGACACGACGCAGGAAAGCAGCCAGGCCTGGCCGGCCGGTGGCTCCAGCGGCGAGGCCGAGCCGGGAGAGACGCCAACGGCTCCGGCGTGGAGCCTGTCCCGTCCTAAACCAGTCGGACAAAACGTGTCGGAGCACTTGGAACTGTTAGTATTGAGCATCTGCAGCCCTGCTTGATTCACTGGGCAGCTCCAGCCGAGCCTGTTTTCCCCCCAAGCCTGGGCTGCTCTGATCCTCGTGCCCTGAATCTGCAGGGCTTGGAGGAGGCGGCGCTGCCTCCAGCCGAGCGGCTTTGGGCAGGGAGCGGGGTGGCCTCGGGCCTCCTCTGGGTCAAACTCCCTTAAAGGATTTTGTATGGATGGGATCGCTGGCAGCTCCTGGGCCCAGGAACCAGGCAGGGGTTCAAAGCCTGGGGACAACCCACCCGCAAGGAGGCGGCCGATCGCGATTCCCAGGCTCCGGAGCAGGGCCGAGTGTGTCGCTGCTCTCGGAAGCTCTTCCCGCGGGTGTTTGATCCACTGCAAGGCTCTGACGAGTGCAGAGCGCCGCCGTTTCTCCTACCCATCCTGGATCCCTCCGTAGGCCGCAGCCGCCTCCGTTGGGCTCGTTTGGCTGTTGGGGACGTTGCGGGCGTTAATTACCGCGTGTCGCTTCCTAGTTCATCCTCGGCTGCCTTTTGATCTCGCTTGCTCAACGGGAGCCGATAGCGGGAGACGGAGGCGACGGAGCTTTGCTGGCTCCTGCCAAGACCTTGGCGGCGGTTCCTGAACCAGCCCTGAGGTTACGCGGCTCCTCCCGCTGGGTTTATCTCCGAAATTCCTCCTCTCTCCCAACTGCTAAACCCTGCGCGAGGCTGCGGCCAACGAGGGCTTCCTCTAAGGCGGCTCCGAGCTCCAGCAGCTCCAAGAGCTGCGTTTGTCTTCGCTGGGTGGCAAGGTGCTCTGCGCTCTCTAGCTTCTGTGAGTACAAGCCGCTATATTCATTTTTCCCCCCTTTCTTCGCTAAAGCTTTATTTTCAAATAGCCTTAACCAGCTTAGAGAGAAGCTAATGCCCGTTGCAATGGGAGAACGGGAGTGGATCATGCCCCAAAGCACAGCCAGCAGTAACAGTTGTCATCTGAGACGTGGCATCACCACCAAGGGACAGCCTGGTGCCACCTGTCCCCAAGGGAGGCTCTTGCTCCAAGTCCCAGCTGTAGCTGTGCAGCACTGCTGCCGTTTCAGCCTTTTTTTCTACATGTTGAATATACTTTTTTTCTTGTAACAGTTTTTCCATGGGGGGGAGAAAAAAACTCTGCGAAATTGTTATTCTGGAAAAGGCTTTTGTAGCGCTGGGGTTTTGTCTGGAAAGCTGCTATTTGCTCAGCTGCGTGCTGGCCTGTGCCAACGAACACACAACTTGGGAGCTGGTCAGGGAAGCGCTGGAGCCCGCTCTTCCCAGCGGGAGAGGTTTCCGTCCTGTCCTTCGGCTCCCCGCTCTGATGAGGAGGATGAGGACGCGGGGCCTTGCAGGGGATCGGGGTGGCACCGGGTGTCCTATTTATCCCTTCAGCTCCAAGTCAAGTTTCCTCTTGGCTTTTGCCTGGATTGGGAGCGGTGCTGCCGGCACCGGGAGAGCCTCGCACCGCTCCAGGCTGTATCCTCAGGCACAAGGGCCCAAGTAATCGGGATTCCCCCGATCCTCTCCCTTCTCAAGGGCAGGTACATGGGCAGAAGCAGCACAGCAGCTTGATATGAGGGTTTTATGACTCGGTCATCATAAATAACCCGTATCGTTTGCTTCCTCCAGCTAGAGAAAAGTGCTGTTCTATCCCAGGAACACCAACTGGGGGAACAAACGCCAGCATTTATCATGTGAGTGCCGGCAATAATAGAGGTCAAGTGGATTTATGGTGCCAGAGCCCATTATCCATCCGAAGAATAATTAAAGCGCTAAATGAGCTGCTTGTCCTCCAGGAGGTGTTTTTTTTTTTTTCTTTCTCCTTCCTCTTTTCTTGCTGCTGTGCTTTTTTGCCCCGTTTTGAAGTGCTTGCCGTAATAACGGAGCTCTGGCTTGGCAGCGATTTCCTGATGAGAGGTCGAGAGCGGGTGATGTGAGATGCTCTGCATCCTTTCGTGGTGCTGGACCATCTCTCCAGCCACTTCTGAGCTCAGCGGGGTTTATAAACTTGTCTTTCCCTGAAAAAAAGAAGGTCCTGAGCTGCTGGGGTCTGTATAAACCCTGGGAAGAAGCTGCCCAGGGGTCAGGCTGCTGCTGTCTCAGTTAAAGATAGAGAGAAATGAAATTAGGAAAAGGCAGAGCCTTGGACCTGGTAAAATGCAGGTCGGGCTGCAAGGAGCTCCTGGAGGGGCTACTGCCCCTTTCCCCTCTAGCTGTGTCTAAAAATTTGGAGCCTCCCTCTGCCCCGGAGCAGGGTCCTTCCCTCGGGCATCAGCACGGAGCTGGGGTTTGCAGGGCAGGGGCTGCAGGTGGACATCAAGGGGATATGGAAAATCCACAGGGAAAAGCAGGCAGCAGGTGTGTGTGTGTATGGAACCATGCAGGGCCTGTCCCCTTGCGAGAGGAAGGAGGTGGGAATATCCAGGGAAGGTTGCATGGATGCCCCAGGGCAAGAGGAGGGGAGAACAGAGGGGAAAAGGAGGGTGTGAAGGGAGACGGGGCTGTGCTCTGTGTTCCCTTCCTTCCCAGTAACTTTCCTCCCTTCCCAAGTTTTGTTGCTTCCTGCCAGGCTGGGAGGTGACTCCATCCACTTTGAAAATCCTGGAATGTGAAAACGGTTAAACTCCTCCAAACTGCAAAGTGTGAAAGAAAAATCAGAAAAAAAACTTGCTTAATGGTGGCGTTGAGATCACAGGGGGAGGAGGGAGAGGTTTTTTCTGGGAAAAAACATTTTAAAGAGAAACAAGAGGGCTGAGCACGGAGAAGAACAACATCTGAGGAGCTCGGGAAAGCAGGGCATGAATGCGGGCAGTCAGGAGCCGCGCTCAGCTGATGTTCACAAGAAGGGCTCGGCTCGCGCCGGCCGCGGCCTTGGCGAACCTGCGAGACAGAGCGAGCATTTAGAAATGCCCCTGAGGTTTTCCGCTGCTCCGCGGCAGGCTCGGTAAACACGCCAATAAATACCGGAGAGAAAGAAAAAAAAAAAAAAAAACACCCTTGCAGAGGAACAGAGCTGGGTTTTCAGCTGCTCCATCCGCTGCTGCTGTTGGTTGGAGTTGGGGCGAGAGACGGGGCCGGGGTTGAACTTCCGCGGAGTTTTCGGCGGAGTTGCTGCTGTTCCTGGGAGAAGCCCCTTGGAGGAGGCGGGGGCGGCGCCGGGAGTCACGCTCCGAGATGGGGGATTAGCGGGACCGGCGCCGCGGGTGCTCGTGAGTACGGAGAGCCCCGCGGCCGGGCTGGCGCGTCCGGGGGGAACGGGAGACGCGGCGCAGGGAATTGCACCGCTCCGGGGGGGATTCCGGCCTTCGTGCTCTCCCAGCTCCACCGAGCACGGGGTCCAGGTGGGGACAGAGGAACAGCGGCACCAAAACTGCCAAAAAACACCCTGTTCTGCTGCCCTAACTGCTGCGCCCGTCTCGGCTGCCTCCGTGTATTAAATTAACCCCGGGAAAGGCAGGTTTACTCCGATCGGAGATTAATGCTTTCTGGCTGGCAGTTTTAACGCTATTGCGAGCACAAGAGCACCTGGGGACGGAGGTGTGTGACTAAGGGCTCCCTGGAACGATCCATGCGTATCTCTTTGGGCGCACCGTCCTCCTTCCTGCTTCCCGGGAAGCGCTGCCGTGACCGAGGGCTCGGGTGGTGGGAAAGCAGGGGGGTCCCTGCGGGACAGGGACCGGCTGTGCACAGAGGGGGCCCTTCCATGGCTCTTTCCCCTAGTTCTTTTGTCCTTGTGACTGCACGGAGAAGCTCAAGGTTGTGCCTTGGATGCATTCTTGAAGGCCGAAACATGCAGATATGGGGCAGCCCCGCAGAATCACGAATCTCTATTTCGGTTACGGCCGTTTCCAAAGCTGGAGCTGATGGTCACGCCGCCTGCGGCAGCGGGGTTTGTTCCTCCCGATTCCCGGGATTTTGTTCTCTCCAGGTTGCGGCATCCCCCCCTTGCTGGTTCAGTATCCAAAACCTCGCGTAGCCCAGGCTGCTCCCGATCCTGCTGCAAAAGCGTTTGGGGAAAAAACCCCAAGTGGATACGGAACAAAACGCTCCCGATGCCACAGACGGTCCCGCAGCCGAGGGCCGCGGCTCTGCGCCGGGCTGAGTTTGGGACACGAGCGGTGACGCTCACGCGGGGGCACCTTGTCTTGCAGGGGCCAGGCCAAAGAGGAGCCAGCGCAGCAGCATGGACAGCCTGGACCTCCTGCAGTTCCCCTCAGAAAAGGTAAGCGGTGGCCGTGGGATTTGTCATGCTTGGTCCCCAGGAGGCTGCCGCTCAGCCCTCTCAAAATGTCATTGGTAAAAATCACTTGTCCTCATCTGTCCCTTCCCGTTTCCAGCTCTCCTAAGCGCCCCAAGGAGTATTTCCCCTTTCAGAAAAGCACGAAAAGCTCCCTGGAATTGCAGATGGGTGCATGGGATCAGTGGGACCCAGCACTGAGTTTGGGTCCCTAAAACATCCCCTGGGTGCTCTGCTTGCAGCCGCGACGCTGCTCCCGCGCGCCCTGCTCCCCTCCTCCTGCTCTCGCCTCCCTCCTCGTCCCGAGCTCCTCCGTTTGCAGCTCCCAGCTGGTTCCCCCGTTCCCTTATCCCGTCTCTGCCACACTAAAACCTGCCTTCCCGGCTGGATCTCACCCTCGAGGCGCCCACGCGCCGTGACTGCCCCCCGGCAGCAGCGTGGGCCGGGCACGGGGCGCCAGCGGAGCCGGAGCCAGCGCGGCCCTCGTGCCAAGGCTCCTGCGCCCTGGGCGAGGGCAGTTTTGCCACGGTGTTTGCAAGGGGTTTTAGCGAGCGCGGCTGCCAAAGCTCGCTAGCAGCAGCGGCTGTTTTGGAGCTTTCATCTGCCGTTCCCTCTGTAAATAAACCAGCCATGTCTCTCCCTCCGCACCTGCGTGTTTTAAAGGATGTTTCTCCTGGCTGCGGAGGAGCCGGCTTCCTTGTGTGCTGTTTGCGTGATGCTGCTTCTGCAGTTATTAAATTACCTGGCAGGGAGGTGCAATGCGTCCTGCTTGGCCTCCCCGTGTCCCGAGCATCGATCCATGTCACCCAAGGGTGCTGCCCCTGCGCCTCTCCTGCCCCCAGGCCTTCCCGGTCGAGCAGCGTTTGCAACAACCGTTTCCTGCCTTCCCAGGAGCAGAACGGTGACAGCCACCACGTTGGAGAGCTGAAGATCACGGGGAAAGAGTTCCTGTCGTTACCCGTGCGCTCCAAGAAATACCGGGAGCACCAGCCCAGCGCCGAACGAAGGTGCCCAGGGTCCAGCGCGTCGCCGCTGGACGCGAGCGAGGTCCGAGTCCAGGTGTCACCAGCGGTAGGAAGATGCTCCTTCCCCTGTGCTCAGCGCGGTGCTTCCAGGATGCTCCTTCCTGCCTGGTTTTTAGGGATCCGGGGTGGCCGCGTGGCACAGGTCCTGCCCGGCTCTGCCGTGGCACTTCGGGAGCTGCAGGCAGGTCGGTCCCCTGTTCCGTGTCCCCGTTTTGGCACGTTGCTTCCAGGAAAAACAGGGCCCTTTCCAGGTTTTTGCAGATGATCCAATTGATCCCGGAGCCTGGGATGGCAGCCGCAACCACCGCACGATTCTGGGTGGTGGGAGGGGGCCAAGAGAGGCTTGAACTCGGGCATTACGAGCCCGTAATCTTGGAGTGAATCCAGATGGGATAAACCCAAGCCAGGAAAGACAGGCCCTATAGTCCCTACTACTTTTCTTGGTATTTAACAAAAGCAATAGGAAATAAAATGTTTCCAAGTTGGGTAGGAAAGCAGCTGAGCTGCAGGGCTTGGGATGGAGCCTGCCCATGGCCTGGGATGCCTGGAAGTGTTTTGGAGCAGAGGGCTCTGGTTTTGGTCTGCTGGCTGCGTGTGCACGTGCACACGTACGGGTGTTTACACACGTGCATCCCTTTCCAAGCACAGACCCGTCCTGATTTCCTGATTTTTCAGTTCTCCTCCCTGACTGCTACAGACGGGATTTTTGCCCCGTTTCTTCAGCCTCCTCTGAGCTGATTCCCAGCAATGCCTGTGGCAATGGTCTAACAGGAAAAGCATTTCCTGCCGCTCACCGGCGCAAACACGATCACGGAGAGGGAAAACAAAGCTCCACCGAGGAGACAGCAGCGTGGGGGCATCTGAGGGAACACAACGGCAGAGAAAAAAAACCACTTCTGCCAGAAATAGCCCTGTATTTTTAACTCAGATGTTCAGCCAGAAGCCAAACACAAGCCGTGCTCCGACAGGAGCGCGGCAGAGAGCTTTCCTTGGGAACGGAGCAGGAGCAAACAGGCTGTGGCTGTAGGAAAACACCCGTGGGACGTCGCAGCCGCCGGTGACCTCGTGACAGCGACACGAGCAGTCGGTGTGACAGGGGCCCGGCTGGGCGCTGGGGACCCGAGGGGGCCACGTGTCACCAGTGTCACCTGCCTGTGGCGCGTGCGGGCACGGAGATGCGGGGCTGCTCGTGCAGGGGGGAGCAGGTCGACCCGGTGCTGCCGTCTGCTCCTTCGGCCCGCCGGGTCACAGTCCCTGTTTTCAGGGAGGACGCGAGGTTGGACCAGGGAAGAGGCTGCTCCTGGCCCCTGCAGTGTGGGATTTGGCCCTAGGATTGTCCGGCCCTCAGCACAAGCAGCGGCTCCCTTTCCCCAGGGCTTTGGTGTCATGGGAAGGGACATCCTGGGGATTGGGAATTCTGGGGTCCTCAGCTTGTGTCTGCCACAGGCCAGCCCCACACCACCTCTGTCCTCCCCATCCCGGCTCGTGCTGCCTCCCCACGGAGGTTACAGAGGCATCAGGGTGGTGGCGGCCATGGAGTCACCCGCGTGTGGGGCTGGCCACAGAGTTGCTTGAGCCGTGGGTGGAAGGAGCCGTGCTGTTGTGATTAGCGTTGGCGATGATGATGATGCTGCTGCTAATTACGGAGCCGTGGGGAAACTCCCCGTGGGAGGAGGCAGGGGAGGGCGCGAGGCCGGAGCGTGGGCAGGGAATGGAGCCGGATAGGGGAGCGCGGCCGCTCCGAGGGCAGGAGCCGGCCCCGGTCCGGGCGATGCCGCCTGCGCGTCCCCGCGGGCCGCGTTCACTCGGGGGCTGAGACGCAGCCTCGCTCTTTAAAGCAGCATCAAAAACGCAGGTTTTGCACCATGTGAGGCTTGCTGGCATCGAAGGCTTGGGCATGGCTGTAACCCCTCTCTTCCTCCTCCTCTTTGCGGCTCCCGTTCTTCACGGCCTTCCTAACCGCTGCTTTTTACAGAGGGTTATTAGGCGTGTGGGATTTTTCCCGTGCTTGAGAAATATCGAAGGCCACAACCGCAGTGTTGTTCCCTTGCGGCCCTGTGTAGCTGAGCCTCGAGGTGTCCGTGGGTTTTCTTCTCGTGTGGGTGAAAATGAGGGGGGATCAGGGCTCTAGAGATGGTCCCGCTGGCCTGGACGCTTGTGCTGCTCCGCACCGAAACGTCGCTGCTGCCCGGGAGGTGCAAAGGCAGCAGGAGCCATGGGGGGAGGCAGCAGCATCTTCTGCCACGCGCTGCCTCTGCCGCATTCGTAAATTATCGGTTTCTTTCTTAAATATTAACAGCTGCCAGGTAATGAATTCCCCCTCTCCGCATGATAATGGTGCTAAAATTGGGATTCGCCTCTGTTTTTGCTGTAATTATGCAGCGAGGGTGCGTGGTGGAGTGGGGGCCTCGGCAGCACCGGGCCTTGGGCCGCATGAACTGAGTCCTGCGGAGCCCCGAGAAGCTGCATCCTGGCGCAGCCCTTGTCCTGGCGCCGGCATTCCGGCTCCCGGGATACCGCCGCATCCCGCCTGGGGAGCAGGGCCGGGTGCGGGAGCCTCCATTGCAGCAGGAGCAGCCACGTGTGGATGTTTGGGCTCGGAGCGACCGGGAAGGGTCTAGGAAGGAGGCAGCAGGTCCCCAGCGTCCGCGGGTTCCGGATCTGCTGAACGGAGCTCGCCGCCGTGGTCTCTTCTGGCCGACGTCGCAGTTCCTGGCGCTCTGAAGCCGCAGTTGAGGTCTGCCCTCCTCTTTGCGCAGCCTTTTCTGCTGGCAAACTGTCACCCGTCACGCGAACGAGGCAGCAAAAGAGACGCTGCGCTCACCATTTCCCAGAAACTGTTGCTTTAAAGAGAACAATGCTAAAAAGAACGGGGGGAAAAAAAGATGAATTGGAGCCAGAGGCATAAAACTCTGAATGTTGGACTTCTCCCCAAACCTAGAGCTCCTCGCTCGTTTCCCGGGGCTTGGCTGTGCCTGGGGCACTTGGTATGTTCACAGATCTGGCCTCTCATGTGCCAGAACTGCTTAAAAAACCATGGCCCGGGTGCTCCTGGGTTTAAAGGAGCAGGGCTCTGCCTCGGTGCAGCTTCTCCCTGATAACGGCTGATGCTGTGGGGGCTGCAGCTTGGCCCCCAACACGTAAATGCAGGAGCAGCCGGGGCGAATCCGGGCAGGGCCGGAGCCACGAGTCCCGCAGCGGGTCCTGCATCCTGCCTGGAGCATCCGTGGCTCCCGCTGCTGCTTGCGCCTCTCCTCCCGCCTGCGTTTCCCATTAGCAGCGCTATTTCGAGGCTCCCAAAGGCAATTAACACGAATTAATCTCAAAAGCCCTAAATAGCATGTGTTTTCAGAGCCCCTGGCCCTTCCCGTTCCCCGGGGATCGCGGCTCGGTGCTGCAGGGTTGATGAGGAGACTCGGAATTAGGGTAAGGCCCCATAGACCCCTGCGGATGCAACTTTCCACCCTGGATCTCGGCAGCGAGCGCGGGGGACGCGCAGGGCCCCGCGGTGCGGCAGAACTGGGGGGGTTGCCCCCATCTAGGACCGCCTGCACCCCTGTGTTCTCCAGGTACCCGCACGCACAGACCTTCCTCTCTCCGCAATCCCTGAACGCAGGGAAGCTTCGTTCTGCCCTTCTCAAAGGGTGGCCGGGCCGGGCGGTCGCGTTTTGCGGGCGCCCCTTGCGCAATGGAGCCTCGAGGCCAAGCGAGGCCGTCGGGCACGGCCGGGTAAATAACAATTAGGGCTCGGGCGTCTGCTGCAGCGCGTTGGTGCCGAGCTCGGACGTGCGAGTCCCCGGCTCCGTCCTCGGATCCGTCGTCCTCCTCCGAAGAGGCCACGCGGGAGTTGAGCCCCGTGTATCGACCTTGGCTTTTGCGCTAATTAATCGGGAATGCGGGTCGCGCTGTTTGGGGCATGGTGGGGATTTGGGTTTAGCAGATTGTTCCTGCTCCGTGGGGACGGCTGCTTGGCTCCCGCCGGCCGCATCGCCCTGCTCTGCCACCCGGCTCCAACCTGAGGGCTCCGAGCAGCCAGATCCCGCTCGGAACCCGACCTTGACACGGGAAACGCTGTCAAAACCCGCCTGGAAAAGTGGCTTTGTTAACTCCAGCTGTAGCTATTTTAAGGGCTGCTTGAGCACCCTTTTGCCTCCTGAGGAGATATTGGAGTGATTTCCAGTGATTTCCATGTCACGAGTGCCCAGGTCTCTGTTGTAGCAATGGTTCCCTGAGCTGGGGTTTTGAGGGAGATCACAGCATAACGGGGAGCGATTGCAGAATTAACGAGACCAGTGCCCAAAGCGGTGAAATCTGCGCAGGGGGGCGAGCTGTTTTGGTTTTGTTTGAAGCAATGAGACTCGAGTTGTTGGAGATCTCCAAACAGAAGCAGCTTTTAGCGCCCGCGTTCGCGGGGACGAGTGGGCGAGTTGTTGAAAGGGAGGAGGAAAAAAAAATCCCTCCGTTTGAAAGCGGTCCAAGCGCAGGGGGAGAACTGCATCCCGCGGGGCCGAGCGGCGCGCGGAGCTCCGGGGGGCAGCAGGGGCTGCATCCTGCACCGGGAGCAATGGGAACCCTCAGCCCCGCGCGCTTCCCGCACCTCCAAGCACCCTGCAAATCCTTGCGATGAGTTTGGAGCCGGGGAAAGGCGCGGGAAGCTGCGTGGGCTTCATCCCAGCCGCTCTGCCGCTCCCGGAGCGGGATGCGCCCGCGGACGGGGAGCGTTTGCTTTTTAAACCCTGCTGCAATTGGAACCACCCCCCTTCCCGGGGACACACTTAAATGGAGAGCCCGTCAGGGGAGGTCGAAACCTCCTCGGCTTTTGCAACGGGCAAAATATCCTGCAGCAGCTGAGAGCTGCGGCAGCGTGGGGAGGGCTAGGGGAGCTACTCGAGCGCGGGGATCGGGGCTGCCCCGCGAGCTCCTTCCGCAAAATCGATCCCGACGTGTTTTTAAGGAGCCGCGTGCGCGCGGGTGGGAGGGGAGGAGGTGGGAGCAGCGCTGAGCGTTCACACGGCTCCGCCGCGCGACCGAGCGCGTTGGGGAGCGCCGAGCGAGCAGCGAGCGGGGCCGGAGAGCGGCGGCATCCGCAGGGCGGCTCCGTCGGGACAGCGGAGCCTGGGAAGAGCCGGCTGCCCCGTGAGTAAAGCCCTGCCCTCTCAAAGCGAAGGGGAGCCGGGGTGGGAGAAGGGGGCGGATGCAGGGACGGAGCCGAGATGCCCTCGGGTGTTGCCTGCAGCTGGGTTTGGAAGTTTGCCGGTTTATCCTTGGCTTGAACTTTTTATCATGAGAATTGCTGCAACTTCAGGGGAAGGAGATGAGAGCGGCACGCGGAGCCTTCCCGTGTGCCAAGGCTTTTCGGGAGCCGAGGGGATCCCGCTGCTCCCTGTACCGGACCTGCCGGGTGCCTCCGTCGCAGGGCAGCGGGTCCTGCGGATGCTTCACTGGATCGGATCTTTGTTGAAGCAATTCTTGTTCTGCCAAAAAGCTCAAATCCCACGATAAGTTTTGGGGGGTCTTTTGGGTGCTTTGTTTTGTTTTCTGGTGATGGGTCAGGGTTTGGAGGGGCGCTCGGTGCAGTGTCCCCTCCAGGTGATCCCCTCCCGCTGCCCGATCCCTGTGTCCATCCCTTTCCCGCTCTGGAGAACGACTTTGCTCCAAGCTCCCGGCTCCGAGGTGCTGTCAGGAACAGCTGGGATGGTCGGATCCGCTGGGATGGGGATGCTCCAAGGATGGAGGAGACCTCCTGGCTTGGCTTGCAGGACTCTTGTCCTCCCTGTCCTCACGCCGGCACCGGGACCTTGGCATGGAAACACCACATGAAACTAGCATGGGAGCAACCACCGCGGTCCGGGCCGATCCTGGGATCCGTGGCTTTCCTGGATCCGAGCGGAATTGGCCAAGGGGGTTTTGGCACAGACCTGCGTGGCTGCAGCTGCTTTCGATGGCGTTTCCAGCACCTTGGCTGTGCTGTGTGAGGCACACGGGCACCTGGATGCGCTGCCTGGGCTTCCTTAGCCGGGCAGCTCCGTGTGGCTCTGCATCCCGGTGGAAACGTCATCCGCAGGAAGCGGGAGTAAAACTCGCTCCATCTGCCCTCGCTGTCGGGATGCGGGATGGCGCCAAGGGTCCGTCGGAGCGGCAGAGCGGGAGGCGGGAGAGGGGCTCCCAGCCCGGCTTGCGCTCCGGCTCGCTGCTAATTTTGATGCTGCCCTAAATAGCAGCCGAGAGATCTCGCCTGCTCCGCTCAGCGCACAGGAAAACCGCTCCTGCCTCTGCAGCGCGGGGCTCCATCCCGCAGGCACGAGCGTCTCCAAGGGCAGCGTGCCGTGGGCGACCCACACCTGTGGCTTTTCAACCCATTTTGGCCATGCTCCCCTTGCCAGCAGCAGCTCGGGGCTGGCAGATGCCTCTCTTATCGCAGTCTAATTTTGCAGCCTGTTCTCAGGAGCCCTCCAGAAGTGCCTGGTGCTCTCGATGGGCCCTGCGTGGAGCTGGTGACGGGTGCCCGGTGCTGCACGTACGGGCACAGCTTGAACAGACCGCGGTGTCGCGCCGGGGGGTTACTTGCACCACAGCTGCTTTCCCAAAGAGCTGTAATTTTTGTGCCGTTGGCTGCAGCGAGCGGCACCGCATGGCTCTGGAGGCAGAGGAAGCACCAGGGCAGCTTGGGGTAGTGGCTGGGGGCAGCATCCCTGTCTTGGGGCCCGGGCACGGGATGGTGCATCCGTCCCCGGGCATCGTGCTGCCGAGGGGCCACCAGCTGCTGGGAGCAGCGCTGCAAGGAGGGGAACGGGATGTGTTTTCTGAGCGTAAAACGCCCTTTCTGCCCTGGGATGGCAGCAGCATCCCAGTACCAGGGAGGGGGCACAGGACATCCTGCAGGGTCCTTCACTCTCCTTGTGTGTTTTGTGGTCTCTGCAGAAGATCAGCCGCAGCCCCTCGGACGAGGAATGCTTCTTTGACCTGCTCAGCAAGTTCCAGAGCAACCGCATGGACGACCAGCGCTGCCCGCTGGAGGAGAGCGCGGCCGAGGCCGCCGCCACCCCCGTGCCGGCCCTCGAGGAGCGGATCAGTAAGTGCCCAGGTGGCCCTGGCTCGGGGACGCCGCTGCCGTGGGGGTCCTGCGAGCGGGGTCGCGTTCTGCCCGAGCCCAACGCGGGCATCTCGGTGGATGTGCAGGGTGGGTGATGGGCTTGGGCTGCTGCGGGTGAACTGAGGCTTGCAGAGCAGGTGGCAGAAGAAGCGTGAACCGAACTTGGATTTTTTTTTTTTTTTGTGCCTCTTTGGGACATCTCTGCAAGTGCTGTGTAACTTGCACTAGTGTAAGAGAGAAGCCAGGAGGGCAGGTGAGCACGAGGAAGACGAAGGAGAAGCAGGGACAAAGCACAGAAAGCAGCTCAGGGCTGCGTTTGCACTTCCATTTCTTATCTTTTTTTCTTAATGAAACCGTGTTGAGCTCTTCTGTTTACACCTAGCTGGAAGCAGCACTAGGACACGCAGGTCTCACTCAGGTGCTTAAGCACCATCCAGCAGGGCTCAAAACATTTCACTTAAGCTGGTCAAGTTGCTTAGCAGTTTCCAAAACAGCAGAAAGTGGTGGCAAAAGCGAGGTCCCCAGCACCACTGCCATTGCCAGGGCTGGAGCAGACCTGCACGCTGGCTGCAAACGGAGCTGCCTTCCTGCCCTAAAATAGGGTGGAAACAGCCTCGTTTTTTTAAAGATGTGCCTTTCGGGTGCAGAAGCATGTTTGGCTTCACCTGCTGTGTAATTTAGAGGACTATTTTTGCAACACCAACCTTCCCGAAGGAGGCACAGGGGGGCCGAGTTCTGCTTCACTGCCGTCCGGCTTCAGCGGCGTCACTGCGAGAGCAGCCGAGTGCCTCGAGGGGAGGGCTCCGGATCTTGCTGCATTCCCACATGGAATTGTTTTGCCTATCCATGCTAGGACAGCAGGTGGAGGGGCTATTCCCCCTGAGGATTTATGGGGATAATATATGCATACAATGTGTGTGTGTGTGTAGGTGCAGGGCTGGATCCCCCCGCGCAGCCCAGGCTGGACGTGCTCCGTGGAGCTGAGAAGAAGCAGGCGCAGGCCTGTTTGGCTAACGAGTGTTTTGCTAACGAGTGTTTTGCTATTGCGTGCTCGTGACGCACGGCCTGCAGCTCGTAAAGGCCACACTGAGATGCTGGAGTGGAGCTGGGGACAGTTTCTGGGAGCAGTGGGTCTCCATCCAGGCCAGCCTGGCAGAGGTGGCAGCGCTGGCTGGGCCTGGCAGCGAGCCTGCCTCGGGAACGTGGAAAGCGGCAGGTTTATGTGTGGGGTTTCTGCTCCTTACCCGATTAAGGCACTTGTTACTTCCTCGCTTTGCTGCCCGGTGGGTTTGTGGGTACATCAAAGGCTCACGAGGCAGGATGGTATCAGCACACACTGGTGTTTTGACAGCCCAGCCCTGTAAAATTGGATGTGTTCAATCAAAGGGAGGCCCAGGAAAGGTGCTGGCGCCAGTGGGAGGGGAACGAACAGCTCGAACCCAAGTGTTTCTGCTTCCCCCTTGCAAGGAGAGTGGCTGTACCCGGCCGCGGGGTGGTGCAGGGCCTGGGCACAGCGAGGACAAGCAGGGCTGCGACCGCCGTGACCGGCTCTGTCCTCTCCCTGCTCGCAGCGCAGCCCTCGCTCGTGGCGTCCCCGCAGACCGAGGAGTTCTTTGATCTCATCGCCAGCTCGCAGAGCCGGCGGCTGGACGACCAGCGCGCCAGCGTGGGCAACCTGCCGGGCCTGCGCATCACGCACAACAACCTGGGGCACCTGCGCGTGGAGGGGGACGCCCAGGAGCCGGGCGATGAGTTCTTCAACATGCTCATGAAGTGCCAGGTACCCGCGGGGCGGGGTGGGACGCGGGATTCTAGGAAAATTCCCATCCCCTGAGCCCACCCGGCCCTCCTCGGGGGGCCCCGCTCCTGCCCCTACCCCGGCTCAGGGCCCGTGTCCCCCGTGCAGTCCTCCAGGATCGACGACCAGCGCTGCGCGCCGCCCGACGCCATCCCCCGCGGCCCCACCATGCCCGACGAGGACTTCTTCAGCCTCATCCAGCGCATCCAGGCCAAGCGCATGGACGAGCAGCGCGTGGACTTGGCCTCGGCCCAGGAGGAGGCAGCAGAGGAGCAGCAGAGGCCCAGTTCCAGCTAAGACCTCACCTTTGGTTGGGGGGGTTTGGTTTGGCTTTGTTTTGGTTTGTTTTTTAAAGGAAAATAAGCGTAGGCGGTTTCAAACCCGAGTGCTCCTGCTCCACCACGGGCTTCTCTCCGAGCTGAACCTTGGCGCTGCGTGGGGAGGCTCTGCTCCCGGAGGCTGGGGACAGCTTTGAAACACGGGTTTTATTTTAGTTCACGTGGCCACCCTAACGCTGGGCAAAGCACAAGGGAGGACTTTGGCAGCCCCTTTGCTCGTCACCTGCAAACCCAGGAACTTGTGCTGGCAGCCGAAGGAGGAGCCCAGAGCGGGTAGATAACTCCAGCCTTGCTGTCTTATATTTCCACAACACTTTAAAGCAATGGGGAAAGGGAAGAGCACCTTTCTGGAATCCTCCTGGCCTGCCTGCATCGTGAGGTGACACAAATTGCCTTGGATCCTTCCCAGGAACATCCTGCTCGACTTTGCTCTTCCTACAGGAGGAAACAAGTCCAGGTCAGCGGCTACCCAGGCTCTTTTAAAACCTCACCCCCAGCTGCAGCCACGTTCCCCTGCTCTGTTAAACCTGTTCTGGGCTTGCTGGGGACTCTGCAGGAGAGCCCCGTGCTGTCCCCTGGCTTCCCAGCCACACGCCTGTGCAGAGTTGGACCAGAACCTTCCTATCAGGAACCCAGGCTCTCCTGCTCTTAGTTTCTAGTGCCTGGAGCGGTCGGAGACTTCAAGGGAACAAAGCCTGAAAGGTTCCCGACCCGCTTAGACAGCAGCAAACTTTTCTGGCCCTGGCTTGTCACAAAAGCAAGCAGAGCCACCAGCAGCCCCTTGGCGCCCAGCCCCAGTGGGGGAAGCAGCCCCTTCCTCCTCCTCATTTCTCCTGGAAACAGTCCTGATCCCGGTGCCCCTGGGGGGCTGCTCTGGGCAGGGCGCTCAGCCCAGCACCACTTCAGCATGAAAAGGAGCCCCTTGGAGCCCCAAGCTGCGGCGTTAGCCGGGAAGCCGGTTCCGCCCAGCACACAGTGCCAGGATCTACACTTATTTTCACTCCTTCCTTTTTGGAAAAGTGGGCAAGGCAAGGCCGGAGAGGGGAGCAGGGATCTAACACCAGGAGGTGGAACATTTTTTTTTCTCAATTTGACCAGAGAGGCTTCTCTTGGACTCCGAATTCTGCCAAACTAGATACGTTCCTCTAGAGAAACGGATTTTGAACAAAACAGCACTTTCTAACTGCAATGCATTTAATGGAAACATTTCCAACCAGCAGTAAGATTTTTAGACCAGTGATGCTGCTTATGGGGCATTTAACCTGCCTGAACTGACCGGCTGGAGGGGCGGCTGCGTTGTACCTGCCCCGGGGAGGACTCACCTGCCCCCCGGCCTCCTCCCTGCGCAGCTCCCAGCCCCGGAGATGCCGAGATCCGGACGGGAGGACGTGCCCAGCCGGCGCTCCTAAGGGGAGGGAAACGCTGGAGATGAAGACACGGAGCAGCCGTGGGTCTGCGCAGCTCTCGGCCGGGTGGTGAACTGGAATCTGACCGTTAAGCTTTCAGAGGTGTTAATTATTTGCCATATACTTGAATGTATGAGCTTATTTATTTTTTACATGTGTATTTGCTAATGTCATTTTATTGGGGAATTTCCAACCCACAGGTACTTTTTTTTTTTCTAAAAAAAAATAATCTGCCAAAATAATTAATATATTAGAAACAAATACAGCTCCGTGGGAAGGGGCGGGGGGGTTGTGCTTAATAAATATTTGTGTCTAAGCTTCAGTGACAAACATTCATTTCCACTATTTTCTGGCCAACGTGGCTGCTGTGCCAAATGCAGAAGCAATGTTGGCCTTTTGGAATAGGGTGGGAGGGCATGATACTTTTTTGTGGGAGACATCAGCAGTTATGAAATGCTAAAAAAAGGGTGCATGCAGCCACCTACACATCCCTTTACATTAAGAGTACAAATTTATCTTCAAGAGCAGTCACCACGGGCAGTTCTGCCTGCCTTAAATGCTTAGGATCTGCCTTACTGTACTTACTGGCTAGAGAGGAAGGAGCCAAAGCCCTGAGCATTCCCTGCCTCTGAGCAACAGCCAAAGCCCAGAAGTTACCAGGACAACAGAGCATTAAAAAGCAGCCCTGTAGCCCAGTCCCAGAAAAGAGCTGCTTTTCTGCGGGAGCTTGAGCTGTCCTTTAGGAGCGGGGCTTAACCTCTGCTTCCAGGACAAAGGCAGGCCTGAGAGCAGCAGATTCTGGACACGGAGCCCAGCGAGGACAGAGCCCGGCCGCCTGTGCTGCCCACGCCAAGATGAACGAGGCGCCGTGGGTTGTCTCGCTTCTCTGTGCTCGGACACAAGAGGCCTCTGTGTCTGACTTGAGAACCGGGGCCCCGGATACGCAACGGAGAGAGGTTTAGATTCCTGGGAACACGTGAAATCCCTGTAAGGGATGGGGTCTCACCTGCTGTCTCTCTGTCCTTAGCTGCTGGGGAAGGGCGCACACGGCCTCCAGTAGATGTGTGTCTCACACACAGTATCTACAAAACTGAGAGATATCCAGTGTGAACAGGATGAAAAGCCTCAGCTGGACTCGACTCCAGAGGAGCCCGCACAGAGGAGGGTCCAGAGGAACTGCAGCATGTGAAGGTGAAGGGTGTAGAGGGCAGTGCTGGGGGAGGCCAACAGCCCTTCCCACTCGTGCTGCCGGGCTGGGATTCCCGCAGGGAGCTGCTCTCCAAGGCTGACACCCGCCGGGCAGAGCCGGCATTGCCGGAATCGCCGGGCAGGCAGCCAGGCCTCGCAGTGCTCCGGGGCGGCTCTCAGCGCCCGACGCAGCTGGGGCGCCCCCGGGACACGTTTGGAGGCGAAAGGGACATCTGAAAAACAGGCAGCGGATACTAATGTGTGCCGCTCAGCTGCTCGGATGCCCCGGGAGGGAGGCGAGAGGCAGCTCTGCTGCTTGCTGGGATTTGCGCGCTGCCAAGTCACGTCAGAGCCGCGTCCCGGCACTTACCTCACCGCTCCCCGGAGCCTCCTGCTCCAGCAATCCATCTTCATGGGGCTGGAAGGGCTCTCAGCCCGCAGTGAGGGACTTGCAGAGCACCTAGGCCCTGCAAACTGCAGCCTGGCTCTTTCCAGGCTCCTCACAGCCATCCCGTGGGAGCCGGCCAGGCTGGGAAGCGGCCGGGGGCTAAGTTAACTCCTGCTGGGAGAAGCCAATAGCCCAGAGCAGGGCTTTGGAAGGGGAATGCAGTACAAAAGAAAGACTTGCTGGAAGGGAAACAGAAAGCAAGAGGAGGCCAAGGAGCTCCCATTTTTCCAGGCAAGCCTCATGGAATAGAATTCAGGAACACATGCGCTCCCATAACAGACACCATGAGATGCTTCTAGAAATGCGCAAAAGGCTCCGTATTTGCGGTATCTCCTGAGAATGCCGTTTCGCCACCCTTTGCAGCTGCCACCTCCCATCCACAGCTAAAAAAAGAAAAACACCCCTGTTTGCTGCACCTTCAATGACACTCAAGGTGCTCTGCTGCACCAGGCCGCCCCTTCACTTTGCTTTCACCTGACACACCTCAAGCTCAGGAGAAAGGCTTTTCCTCCTCACCCTCCCGAGCCTTTGGCTAAATCCTGGTCTGCTGAGCTCCTCCTAGAAGTGGGCTTTTCTGCTTCCTTTTACTGAGCAGAGAAGCTTGCCTATGACACAGGACATTTCAGGAAAAAATCCTCAAAAGCGAGCACATTTTTAATGTAATCTAAGCAACAAATCCTCCTGTATTATACGCAAATTCCCTCACACAAGTACAAACTCCCTCCTTCCAGCTGAAAGCCCTGAAGTATTTTCCCAGGAAAAGCAGCCGTTTCCTGCACTGTTGTACCCTGCAGCCTCAGTGTTTGGTGCTGACGAGTCCCTGCGGGCTGTGCTCTATAAAAACCACCCTGTTTGCTGCATTGATTACACGGGCAGCAGCCAGCAGTGAGGTCTCTGCACGCCACACAGGTCTCTCGCACGATCTTACCCTGGAGATCTGTCAGCTCCACACGCTCTGCAACTTGCTCTGGCCGAGACACTGCCCTGACTTGTCAGGGCGCTGCATTTCGTAGCAAAGCGGCAGCAAAAAATGTGTCACCTTCTATCCTGGGAGCTGGTTCCTACAGCCTCAGGTGACAGCATGACAGCCTGCTGAACGAGCACTCCGGCTGCCAGCTCTAAGGGGCCTGGACCAGCCTCTGTCTCCATACAGCATCAACTACTAGAGATGCTGCACTGAAGAAATAGTAAAAGAGAAATTCTGCTAGTTCTTAGAGCAACGCAGGAAACCCTAAGCTTCCCATAGCTTGGGGCATAGTAACAGCTAAGAAAAGCAAAGAAAGCAGCATTAAAGAGAAAAAAAATCAGGTTATAAACAACCCATTGCCAAGACAGCATAAGACCTGCAATAGCCATTCTGCTCTGCCCCATCAAAGGCAGTAGCACAACGTGGGCAGGATGCTGGGTCTCGGGTTAAGGATAATAAGATTGAGCCACTCTCCTAGCAGCACGTCCAGACGTAGGATTCCTCTCTCTTAATACATGGATTGCTCTATTATCTGGTTGTCTCACAGGGAGAGAGCAGGAGACCTGGATGATACC
This sequence comes from Tinamus guttatus, assembly GCF_059628265.1. Lineage (NCBI taxonomy): Eukaryota > Metazoa > Chordata > Aves > Tinamiformes > Tinamidae > Tinamus > Tinamus guttatus. The sequence continues at coordinate 2,971,827 of NW_028288760.1, read as the reverse complement.
AGGATCTGATTGTGCAAAAAAGCAGCTGATGACTTAAGTTCCTGTCAGCCTCTCAGAGCTGTTTAATCACTTTGATACTACTTACCCACAGGAAAATATGACAACCTTCCTGCCACTCAGAACTGTGTTTATAACCAAACACACAAAATTACTATGAACTCTTCATACAAATAAATAAATACATTAATACATGCAGTGTCATCACTGACTACTCGGCCAATTAAACACCACGAGCACCTAGATATGTTTTGCTGAAAGAACTGGGATTGTTCAGCCTGGAGAAGAAAACATTAAGAATTTTGCTGCTTCCTGCCTAAGGTATTTTTTTTGCAGTCGGGGGGGTTGAGCCCTGGAAAAGTGCAGTATCATCACCTTACTACCTGATTCATCACTACCCAAGTTATTAAGTGCCTGGTTAACACCTAAATTTTTCAGTTACAAAGTTGTTATTTTTTCTTCTGGCTGATTTTAATGTGCAGCAGTAGCAATAATGAGTGCCTCAACAGCTGTCAAATAACACTGAGAGCTTTCTAGACGCTCTATTTATCCCTCATGTGCTTTACAAATATTAATTTCAGCTCTTGTGATACAACACGTAACATAAGACCAGAAAAGGGTGCTAAAACTTCCATGCAGAACTGCTCCTCCTTAGATTAAAACACACTGGCCAAGAATTACTGGTTCTGGTCTCAAAAGAGATCGATGCAGGATTGCTGACGCTGATTAAGCACTCAGGATGGCTTTAAAGTCCACAAAGCAAGTAACAGGGAAAATACCCATATTCCTTCTCTAAAAACATTACCTTGGTCAAAGGCAAAACGACGCAGGACAAAGACACAAAATAAGAAGGCCGGGACATCCCTGCATTTATTTTAAACAAAGACAATGAAAATGGGGAAAGAAATTCTAAGTCTCTCCCTGCCACAAGCAGAAGGACACAAAAGCAGTTCATGAGGTCGGTCCCTTGCCGACGGTCTCCGATGGAGCCTCCCCACCTTCTCCCTCCGCAGGAGGATTTTGGGGCTCGATATCTGCAGTGCTTTCCAGAAGCAGTTCCAGGGCTTCCTCGCCAACCACACGTCTCACCTTCTCCCCTTTGGCTGCCAGGATTTCCTCGATATTCCTGAACAGCAATTTGAAGATCAACAGTGACACCACGGCATGGGCTGGATGCAATACTCAGGTGGAGGCTGTTATGCTCCACTCTCAGCATTAACAATATGCAGTGCATCCACACATAAATTTTATCACAGTATTCCTCCATCAGGAGCCTTAGAAGCACATTATTAGCTATTACAGCTGAGCAAAAAAAAGAAAAAAAAAAGGTATCTAAGGGAGTTAGAAAGCACTGAAATTATACAATCAACAGCATTTTGGTCCACGCGTTTGAAACACTCAGGGAAAACTAGCAGTGATTTAATGAGGCCTAACAGAGAACAAAAGAACCAAACTAGAGACAGCGATTCATTTGCCAACACCAGCAAGGCTGTCTGTGCATCGTACTGCTTCCAGCTCTGCTTTAAACCACATATTTGGATCCTAGGTAATGACTAATGTCCACTGTATAGCAGATTAGATTGCTCAGTTTGTGCACCTTAAGAAGCTGTATGAAACAGAGATTTATACCCAACAAAATTTTTGCTTTTATCTAAACCACATTTAAAAAGCATGAAAGAAATAACTTATCAGCTCAGGAGGATGCGGTAACATCCCGACAGTCCTTTGCACTGCTAAATAAGAGATAGTGTTGCTGTCGCACCTACCTCTTTCCTTCCAGGTCTGAAAACCATCCTAAGTTGTCTGCTATGACGTGGTGATTCTTGCAGCCGGGGCACTTTACTATTACCACCCCTTTATGGTAGGCCAGCTTGGAAATGGTTTTTGATGATCGAGTCTGGCAGACCTACAAGGCAAACAAATTACATTTTATGACCAAGCTGATCACAGATGTCAGAGGTTTTAAAAGAGAGGAAAACATTTTATTCACCCAATTTAAAAGATGTCCCCCACTATCTCTAGCTGTTGCAAGACGGCTTGAGCACGTTGTGACGATTTGTAGCGTTGTACTCAGTCACACGCAACACGCGCTTCCCACTTGGGTGTACAGAAAAGATGTGGCCTCACAACATAGTCACCTTGTTTCCTCATGAAAAACAGTTTTAAACATTTCCATAGCTTTATGTTATGATGAGAAGGCAAAACTACGAGCTGAAAATAAAATATTGGTGCTTTGGGGAGTTCAAGTGCTATCGATACCTACAGCTGCAATGTTAAACCTCAGAAATTAGACCCACATTTTCACCTACTTTGGGTTTATTCTGAATTTTTTCCTAAAATATACTGAGAAATTATTGTTACTTGGACTGAGAAATGTCCTAACTTTGAATTAAAAAATAAAATAAAGACCAACTGATCAAAAGCTGCTAATGCACAAGGGCAGCCGGGGGGGGGAGTAGCTTAATATGAGTAATTTGTGCCCCCCTCGCCCCACCGCCATGAACACACATTTAAAGGAAAAAAACGGGAAACGATTTCTGCGGAAAGCAGCCTGCCCCCGTGCCCGTTGCGACAGAGGCGGTCACGTGCCAGAGGGGCCTTTTTTTATTACTTTTTTTCTTGAGAAAGAGCCGTTTCCTGAGCGCGCGCGCGGCACCCGCAGCCCTCCCGCCCGCGCACCTTGCACGTATAGACGAGCTGATAGTGCGTAGCCTCCAGCCGCCCCACGGCGCTGCACAGCCCGCGCCGCGCCGGCGGCCCCCCGAGCGCCGGGATCGCAGCTCGGGCTCGCGGCGGAACGAGGAGGAGGCGGCGGCGGCCGGGGCAGCCCGCGGCGGCGGCGGCGCGGAGCAGCGCACGGGCGGCCTCCCGCGCGGCGCGCTGCATGGCGCTGAGGCGGCGGCCGCCATGTCGCGGCGGGGCAGGCGCCGCCCGCCGCCTCACGGCCCCGCCCGCCCGCCATCTTGTTAGCTCGCCTGCCCCTCGCGTGAGGCGGCGGTCGCGGGCACGACGCGCAGAAACGTGTTGGAGTCTCCTTCTTTAATTACAGGGGCTTACAGTGGGTGTTTGGGAATTTCGCCCTTTCCCCGACACAACGAAAATGCATAAATTCTCCCTCTGCCTCCTGTTCCTTATGCAAAATATCAGGTGGGCTTTTTTTCCTGAAACAGAACTTCTGGGAGCACAACCCCTGCCTCAGGGAGAATCTAATCTTGCTTGGTGTAGTACATGTCTCTTGCATTACTCCCTTTCTAAATGGGAAGAGAAATTCTGGATAGCAAATGTGTCAAGTTCCTTGAAGACATCCAGTCTAGAGCCTCCACCCCTTTAAAAGTGGTGCTTGTTCAGATGGTTTTAAAACTTAAGTAGGTTCCTGTGAACAATGGAAATAAAGGTGGGAGCGTTGCAGTCCCCAGTGTGTCCCCCGTTGCTCTTTGGTGTCAGGTCCTGCTCTTAGGAGCCTTCAGTGTCTGTGTTGTCGCTGCCAGAAGTGTTTTCCCAGTCTGCTTCGTGGGGCCTGTTCTTTACCCTTCGCATTGCCCTTTTTCTGGGGGAAAAAAAAAAAAAAGGCCTTCTATTTTTGCAGCCCCCATATTACAATGCTGTAGAACTATCTGTGTGGTTCCGTACAAATGAGATAGCACAAGCAGTAGCCAAGATGAAAACTAACACAGAGGAGTCTCAATCCCTTCAGCTGGAAGCATGAGCCTCCAGTGATAAGCACGGTATTAAATTTACATCCTCCATTAATCAAGCTTGGGGACAGGGGAAGGTCAGAAGAGAGGAAATACATTCGGCAAACCCAGAATCACACAGATAGGTCTATATTAGTTCTGTGTACTAAAGGCCAGACCTTCGGTAATGCTCAAAGCAGTCCTTCATCCTCCTCCGCTCCTTCTCTGCCAAGTCCTCGCTGGCTGAGCCACACTCTTTGCACTGAAATGAATCCAGACAAATATCAGCCAGATTCACGTGAATATCAGAATCAATGGGAGCACCAGGTAGCGCGAGTCTGCTCTTGAAAGAGCAATTTACAGGCACTGAGAGGCTGACCGCCTCTATCCCGTCTTTGCAGGGCAAGACTTTTATATCCCAAATTATTCTGCATTTAAAAATCAAGGGGGAAAAGAGAGCCTTCAAATGACAAAGAGCTGTTTACAGCCCAAACCTTCACCTAGGAAAGCACTACAGTGTATGCTGGCTTCCTACATCTACCTGGGCCTGCAAAATGAAGTGCAGTGTGTCCATTTCTGGTTGTCTGCTGTAATGCACGTGGGATAATAATACATTCCCATTTAATACATTTAAGTATCACCATTTGGCATTCGCTCCAACTTGTAAATCTAAAATTCTATTTCTTGTACTAACAAACAGTAATACTACAGACTGTTAAACTGAAAAAAAAATCAGGAGGAGAAATAACCAGCAGGTGAGTGCTCTGCAGATTGGCAGTCACCCTTTTTAGAGAGTGAATTTTGCATGAAACACTGTTTTCCTGGAAAAGCAGTAGCTGCTTTCCATGTTTCTCAAACCTGGTAGGGTCAGTCACTAACAAGAGCTTTAGAGATCACAAACTCCAGTCAAAATAAAGAAAAGTCCACAAATGTTCTCTTACACCAGTCGATTCTGGAGGCTGACTGTTCTCTCGAGTGCTAAATTGCAGGGTTTGTCCTTCAGTGCAAGCTTCTAAGAAAAATAAAAATCACAGCTTTAGTTACAATCATCCTTGCATAACTTCTCACTCCACCAGTTTGTCAAAAGGAGCTACCCACTGCTACGCAGACTTCTTTCGGATCAGTTTAATTTAACCTTTGCGACAAATCTCCCAACTCAATAGATTGTCCAGAAGATCAGAACAGAAGGGGCTTATTCTGGTGTGCTAGTTTCCTTTTTTCCCCGCCAATGGGTTGTGGAAGAGAATTTCAAGCTCTTAGAGGAGCTTGCTAATTCCCCCTCACTGCTGAATCATTTCCACTGGGGATGCCACAAAAACAGAACCAGTGACAGTGTTAATTACATGGTTCTGCTTTTGTGAAAATAACCTGCAACATTAAACAGAGGAGGAGAAGGAAAAAACCCTGTTGAATGCCCTGTTTTATGCTGTTCTCAGCTCTGCATCAAGCACAAAATATGGCTCAACAAAGTATCCTGGAGCCTTTTTTTTCACCTGGTACCAGGTGATTCTTCCTGGGAAAAGCCAGTAGACAGATCAAAAAAAAAGGCTTAAGGATCTAGAAAGATTTAATGACCCTGGTTTTATCATGTCATTCCAGAGTTCAGAGATATGGAAAACCCTTCTAGAATTATATAGTACAGAGAAAGCATTTAAAGCTTTCTCTCCCCAAAAAGCTTCACAAGTATTTCCAGCACCTGAGATGTTCTGCTTTTATAAACGAGAAGGATAGCGGCACGGCAACCAAACCTCAATTTGTGGTTATCTATTCTGAGTCATCTCAAGAAGATTTTGAACACTGCACCGTCCTCTGTGGAATCCTACCTCATGCCTTCCCAACAAAAGCCTTACGTTTATTATTCAGGTGCGTATCTTCATCTAGGTGACCATGAAGGGTAAGCTATGGGACAGAAACAAAGAAGGACATGAGAACCGCCCTGTATCGTGTCCAAATTACTAGCTAGGAACAGATGCTTAGGCAAGAGTGCGGACCAGACCTTTCACTAGTGTGTCTTGCTGCCAGCAAATAGGGACCTTCTTGAGTAAGAAGTTGTGGGACTGTTCATGGATTTATTCTCTGTGATGCATCCAGCTCCTTTGGGCCTCATTTTTGGCCTCCAGACAATGTGACCGTCAGTTCCACAATGAAGTTATACACTAAGTGAGAAGTCTTTACTACCGATCTCTCTTGGCTAATAGCAATAGTTATTTTTGCCTACCCTCAGGCAAGAAATATAACTAGAAAGTACTCAAAGTCACTCAGTGTCCCCTGGTTAGCTTAGAAGTGACATTTTGTCAGTTTTGTCTATTTTGCTGGCAAATACTATAGCTGTGTCCCTGGAAAATGCCAGGCCACTAGGAGAATCTCTCCCTGGTCTGTTTTGCTGCCTCTGTACTTTTAGATGCCGCTGTGAACTGAAAATTGCTATTATTTGGGAAACTG